>NC_135239.1:133423372-133767122 GCF_051348905.1 Ranitomeya variabilis
GCATTATAAACTTCTGTGAAGCACTTGTTGGGTCAAAGTGCTCACCACACATCTAGATAAGATCCTTAGGGGGTCTACTTTCCAAAATGGTGTCACTTGTGGGGGGTTTCAATGTTTAGGCACATCAGGGGCTCTCCAAATGCAACATGGCATCCCATCTCAATTCCAGTCAATTTTGCATTGAAAAGTCAAATTGCGCTCCTTTCCTTCCGAGCTCTGCCATGCGCCCAAACAGTGGTTTACCCCCACATATGGGGTATCAGCGTACTCAGGACAAATTGTACAACAAACTTTGGGGTCTATTTTCTCCTGTTACCCTTGGTAAAATAAAACAAATTGGAGCTGAAATAAATTTTGTGTGAAAAAAAGTTAAATGTTTATTTTTATTTAAACATTCCAAAAATTCCTGTGAAACACCTGAAGGGTTAATAAACTTCTTGAAAGTGGTTTTGAGTACCTTGAAAGGTGCAGTTTTTAGAATGGTGTCACACTTGGGTATTTTCTATCATATAGACCCCTCAAAATGACTTCAAATGAGATGTGGTCCCTAAAAAAAATGGTGTTGTAAAAATGAGAAATTGCTGGTCAACTTTTAACCCTTATAACTCCGTCACAAAAAAAATTTTGGTTCCAAAATTGTGCTGATGTAAAGTAGACATGTGGGAAATGTTACTTATTAAGTATTTTGCGTGACATATGTCTGTGATTTAAGGGCATAAAAATTCAAAGTTGGAAAATTGTGAAATTTTCTAAATTTTCGCCAAATATTCGTTTTTTTCACAAATAAATGCAAGTTATATCGAAGAAATTTTACCACTATCATGAAGTACAATATGTCACGAGAAAACAATGTCAGAATTGCCAAGATCCGTTGAAGCGTTCCAGAGTTATAACCTCATAAAGGGACAGTGATCAGAATTGTAAAAATTGGCCCGGTCATTAACGTGCAAACCACCCTTGGGGGTGAAGGGGTTAAAAGTGTTTAGTTCTGTGTTTGCAAGGAGCATAATGAAAAGAGCCACCTTTTCCTTTGGCATCCTTTGTGATGCAAAAGCTGGCTCTTTCAGCTACAAACGCCTTTTGGGGGGGGTTAAAGGTTCCCTTTCGACTTGCTCCAATCAGGCTTCGGCCTAAACGATGTTCCTCTGCACCTCTTGCTGTCCCTGGGCTCCAACACTGCTAGTTGGTGCCTGGAAGTGCTGTCCGCACAGTCAACAGTCACTCCTCTGTTATTGGGGTTCAGTAACGTCAGCTGCTCCCCTGCTGTGTGTGCTGCAATACCTCCTATCTGCTCCTCCTGCTGTCCCTGGGCTCTAACACCGCTAGTTGGTGCCTGGAAGTGCTGTCCGCACAGTCAACAGTCACTCCTCTGTTATTGGGGTTCAGTAACGTCAGCTGCTCCCCTGCTGTGTGTGCTGCAATACCTCCTATCTGCACCTCCTGCTGTCCCTGGGCTCTAACACCGCTAGTTGGTGCCTGGAAGTGCTGTCCGCACAGTCAACAGTCGCTCCTCTGTTATTGGGGTTCAGTAATTTCAGCTGCTCCCCTGCTGTGTGTGCTGCAATACCTCCTATCTGCTCCTCCTGCTGTCCCTGGGCTCCAACACCGCTAGTTGGTGCCTGGAAGTGCTGGATGCACAGTTAACACTTGCTGCCGTGTTAATGGGGTTCAGTAACGTCAGCTGCTCCCCTGCTGTGTGTGCTGCAATACCTCCTATCTGCTCCTCCTGCTGTCCCTGGGCTCTAACACCGCTAGTTGGTGCCTGGAAGTGCTGTCCGCACAGTCAACAGTCGCTCCTCTGTTATTGGGGTTCAGTAACGTCAGCTGCTCCCCAGCTGTGTATCCGGCAACGTGCCATGCGACCGCCACACTGGCACAACTAACAGACATTTACATGCCTCCAGTGCAGGGTCGGCCTACACTCTGCTCCTCTGGCTGTCCCTGGGCTCCAACACTGCTGGTTGCTGCCCGGAAGTGCTGTTTGCACAGAGCCAAACACCTCGCCAATGTGTTAGTGGGGTTCAGTAACGTCAGCTGCTCCCCTGCTGTGTATCCGGCAACGTGTCATGCAACCGCCACGCAGGCACAACTCAAATTTAAGGGAACCTGCCCACCCCCACCCCCGAAGGCGTTTGTTACTGAAAGAGCCACCTTGTGCAGCAGTAATGCTGCAGAAGGAAAAGGTGGCTCTTTTAATTATGCTACTTTCAAAGGCTGAACTTCACACTTATGAAATGTGTCTCCTCACACCGTTTAACCATCCCGGAGGTGGGACTTTCCTTTGTAATGTGACGCAGCCCAGCCGTCATTCCTACCCCCTTGGCGCCGTGCGCAGCCTCCTCAGCGTTGTTTGATTCTGTCCCGGAGCCTGCGCTGTTATGTTATCCCTTGGCCAGGCACACTTAGCGCTGCCCGTCTTCTGACATCATTTGGTGTCAGGCTGGCTGCGCCTGTGCAGCCGCACTGGACGAGATCCCGCCTCGCAGTGTCTTCTGATTTAATCACACTGCGGGCCTGGGATCCATGGGCATGCGCAGTGCATATCTTCACCTCAGGCTGTCACTCATCTCCCTCTGCCTTCTTCAGACTGTGCGCCGTCAGCTGATCCCTAATAGCATGCCACGGCCGTGACACCGCACAGTCTGAAGAAGCCGGAGGGAGGGGAGTGAGAGGCGAGGATATGCACTGCGCAAGGCCACGGATCCCAGGCCCGCGGTGGGATTACATTAGACGACACTGCGAAGCGGGATCTCAGCCAGCGCAGCCGCACAGGCGCAGCCAGCCTGACACCAAATTATGTCAGAAGATGGGCAGCGCTAAGTGTGCCTGGCCAAGGGATAACATAGCAGCGCAGGCTCCGGGACAGAATCAAACAATGCTGAGGAGGCGGCGCATGGCGCCAAGGGGGTAGGAATGATGGCTTTGCTGCGTCACATTACAAAGGAAAGTCCCACCTCCGGGACGGTTTAACGGTGTGAGGGGACACATTTCATAAGTGTCTAGTTCAGCCTTTGAAAGGAGCATAATTAAAAGAGCCACCTTTTCCTTCTGCATCATTAGTGCTGTAAAAGTTCGCTCTTTCAGCAACAAACGCCTGGGGTGGGGGTTAAAGATTCCCTTTCAACTTGCTCCAGTGCAGGCTTTGGCCTACACTCTGCTCCTCCTGCTGACCCTGGGCTCTAACACTGCCAGTTGGCGCCCGGAAGTGCTGGCTGCACAGAGCCAAACACCTCGCCAATGTGTCAGTGGGGTTCAGTAACGCCAGCTGTTCCCCTGCTGTGTAGCCGGCATCGTGTCCTGCAAACGCCACGCAGACACAAAGCTGCCGCCAGTGCAGGTTTCGGCCTACACTCTGCTCCCTCTGCTCCTCCTGCTGACCCTGGGCTCTAACACCGCCAGTTGGTGCCCGGAAGTGCTAGCTGCACAGAGAAAAACACCAGCCAATGTGTCAGTGGGGTTCAGCAACGCCAGCTGTTCCCCTGCTGTGTAGCCGGCATCGTGTCCTGCAAACGCCACGCAGACACAAGAACTGAAATTGAAGGGAACCTGTCCCCCCCAGGCGTTTGTATGTATAACAGCCACCTTTTACAGCAGTAATGCTGAATTTGTACAAGGTGGCTCACTAAGTTATTGTCCTTGCACACGTCGAACTCAACATGTATAAAATGTGTCTCCTGAGACCATTAAACTGTCCCTGAGGTGTGACTTTCCTTTGTAATGACACGCAGCGACCCCCTTGGTAGCGCAGCCCTTCTTCTGACATCATTGTTTGGCTGGCTGCGCCTCTGCGGCCGCCCTGCCCGACACAACGCCCCTCGGTGTCTTATTTATTTTGACTTCGAGGGTGTGATTGACGGGCATGAGCAGTGCATATCTTCGCCTGTCACTCATCTCCTTCCGCCTTCTTCAGACTGTACGGCTTCATGGCCGTGGCATGCGATAAGGGATCAGCTGACGCCGCACAGTCTGTAGCAGGTGTAAGGACACGAGTGAGAGGCGAACATATTGACTGCGCAAGGCCATGAATCCCAGCCCCGCAGTGTGAATTAATGAAAAGACACTGCGGGGCTGGGATTCATGGGCATCGCGAACCGCACCAGCCGACATGAAATGATGTCACAAGACGGGCAGCACTAACAGCGCATGGCCAAGGGATAACACAACAGCGCAGACTCCTGTACAGCTAATAACGACACTCAGGAGACTGCGCCCAGCACCAAGGTGGGATTTTTGACAGCTGTGCTGCGTCTCATTAAGAAGGAAAGTCACGCCTCCAAGACAGTTTGACTGTATAAGGGGCTAAATGTTATACGTTTTTCATTCAGCGTCTGCAAGATTCAAAACTTAAAGAGCAACCTTTGACTTTGACTGCACAAGGTGTGGCTCTTCCAGTTTGTAACACCTGAGGGGGGGTTAAAGGTTACCTTTAAAATTGGTTCAATTAGGCTTCGGCCTACACTCTGCTCCCTCTCCTCCTGCTGTCCCTGGGCTCTAACACCGTCAGTTGGTGCCCGGAAGTGCTGGCTGCACAGAGAAAAACACCAGCCAATGTGTCAGTGGGGTTCAGTAACGCCAGCTGTTCCCCTGCTGTGTAGCCGGCAATGTGTCCTGCAAACGCCACGCAGACACAAAGCTGCCACCAGTGCAGGCTTCGGCCTACACTCTGCTCCCTCTCCTCCTGCTGACCCTGGGCTCTAACACCACCAGTTGGTGCCCGGAAGTGCTAGCTGCACAGAGAAAAACACCCGCCAATGTGTCAGTGGGGTTCAGCAATGCCAGCTGTTCCCCTGCTGTGTAGCCGGCATCGTGTCCTGCAAATGCCATGCAGACACAACAGACCTCCAAATGCCTCCAGTGCAGGCTTCGGCCTACACTCTGCTCCCCCTGCTGACCCTTTGCTCCAACCCCACTAGTTGGGGCTCTAAGAAGACAAGCTTGAATAGGTCACCTGTTATGAATTCTGCTCTTGGGCTCCCTCCGGTGGTTGTTTGTGGTAGTGCAGTGGTCTCTGGATTGTAAGCAGGGCAGTTGTTTCTGCTTATTGCTGCTCTATTAGGTATTTAGGGTTTTAGGATCCTTTAATCCCTGCCAGTTGTCCATTGTATCTTGGAGGGATTGCATCTCTGTCTGGCTCCACTTGCCCTGTTGACATTTCTGCTAAGATAAGTGTCTTGTTTTTTGTTCTCTGTAGCACGCATGCAGCAAGCTTTTATGTGCAGTGCAATCTATTGTGTTTTTGTCCAGCTTAGATTTAGTTTGGATTTTTCTGTCATGCTGGATTCTTTGGAGATGCAGATATACATCTTATGTCTTTAGTTAGATGTAGTGATAGTATATTCTGCTGTGGATTTTTCTAGAGTTTTAATACTGACCCCTTAGTACTCTGTCCTATCCTTTTCTATTTTGGCTACAAGTGCCTCTTTTGCTAAACTCTGTCTTTTCTGCCTGTGTACGTATTTCCTCTTAAACTCACAGTCAATATTTGTGGGGGGCTGCCTATCCTTTGGGGCTCTGCTCTGAGGCAAGATAGGATTTCCCATTTCCATCTTTAGGGGTATTTAATCCTCCGGCTGTGTCGAGGTGTCTAGGCCATGTTAGGTACATCCCACAGCTACTTCTAGTTGCGGTGTCAGTATTAGGATTGCAGTCAGTACAGGTACCACCTACTCCAGAGATAGTCTCATGCGGCTCCAGGGTCACCGGATCATAACAGTCCCCATCCTGGTGCCAGTACCGTCAGCTGGTTCCGGGCAGAGCCTTTGGCTTAGGTGCCTCCCTCTGGATATCCGAGTTCCACCAACGTCAGGTGGTCCTTGGTAGTGCTTTCAGGCACGGGTACCTCCTTCTTAGTAACCGGGTTCCAGTAACGTCAGCTGGTCCTCGGTAGTTCCATTGGCTCTTGGACCTTCGGGTAGCCATCCGAGTTCCAGTTCCTTCAGCTGTTTCTCGGCATTTTCTCAGCCTTCTTGTACCTTCTGCTACATTTCCAAGTTCAAGACCCTAAAGACGATGACCCAGAAGACCACCCCTAAGATGACAATGACACCAGAGACGACAACCACTGAGATGACGACGACCCTGGAGACGATGACAACATGGGAGACCGAGAAGCAGAAGAACAAGAGGCTGCAGAACAAAGAGCAGAAGAACATTAAGCATAACACAAAATATCAGAGCAAAAGATATTATCTAAATTATAAGCAGAAGAAAACTAAGCAGTGTATGGGGGTGAGTCCGTTCCTCCTCGTGGTGCCCCTGGATAAAGCCTGATGCTGCAGGCCAAACTGAACGCGGACAAATGTAACTCTTTTGTGACAGGCAGAACGGAAGGTGTAATATTCAAACTTTTATAAATAACAACTACGGGAATGCCTGTCACAAATAAGAATTTGATGAAGAACATGAATATGAAGAAGAAAAATAGTTAAATAAAAAGAATATGAACAATGTAACAAAAAAAATTATAGGTAGAAGATGAAGAAGAAGATGAATAAGGTGAAGAAGAACTTGATGTCAAAGATGCTGATGATGATAAAGAAGAAAGTGTGGGAGAGAAGTAAAAAAAGAGGGTGAAGGGCGTGGAAGTAGTGAAACATCAATATCTGACAAAATAAAAAAAATCTTAACATAGTCAATATATTTGTAACTCCGAACGTCTTAAAAAAAATTAAAATTCCTGCTATTCTATTTGATTGGGCTAAACCTCTATGCCTTTAATGTCTCCGCCACCTCCCCCAATACATCCTACATTATTCTTAGTTGTTTTCCTTCATGTAGAATGAACTTACAAGGAAAGAAAGGGTTTATTTTAATTCCGATATTTTCGTCCCATTGAGTTGCATTGGTACCGGGTATCGGTATCGGCGAGATCCGATATTTTGCCGGTATGGGCCGATACTTTCCGATACCGATACTTTCCGATATCGGAAGGTATCGCTCAACATTAGTAACAACCTTTTGTGTGGCACCGTATCAAAAGCTTTTGAAAAGTCCATATACACTACATCCACTGGGCTCCCTTGGTCCAGTCCGGGAACTTACCTCTTCATAGCAGCTGATCAAATTAGTCTGGCATGAACGGTCCCTAGTGCAGTACTCGAGGGTGTATCTCATCCGGGCCCGGAGATTTGTCAATTTTAGTGATTTTTAGATGCCGCCGTACTTCCTGCTGGGTTAAGCAGGTGACATTTAATTGGGAATTTTTATCATTAGTCATTTTGTCTGCCATGGGATTTTCTTTTGTAAATACTGATGAAAAAAAGTCATTTAGCATATTGGCTTTTTCCTCATCCTCATCCACCATTTCACCCAGACTATTTTTAAGGGGGCCAACAATATCATTTTTTAATGTCTTACTATTTATGTAGTTAAAGAATATTTTGGGATTATTTTTACTCTCTCTGGCAATGCGTCTCTCTGTCTCAATCTTTGCTGCCTTGATTTGCTTTTTACAGAATTTATTTAATTCCTGTTTATTATCCTAGAAAGAAAGAAGCCAAAATTGATTAAGTCCTCTGCATCTACAAGCATTCAGCCTTCACTTTTTTGTATTGATCTCTTACCATTTGATGCAGCCAAAGTTATGGCTCTCAAGGAGAGAAACTAATATAGTGGACAAAAATATTTGTAATTAACTACTTACATAGTTACATAGTTACATAGTTATTAAGGTTGAAGGAAGACTGTAAGTCCATCTAGTTCAACCCATAGCCTAACCTAACATGCCCTAACATGTTGATCCAGGGGAAGGCAAAAAAACCTGAGCCAAAGTAACAGAATTGCTTTATCAAATTTATATGAAGTGTATTGTGTCCAATGTGAGCAACCAGGCAACAGAAAAAGGAGCTTTTCAAGTGAGCTCTTTGGGATTTTCCGTTTTTCCGTGTTCGTTTTTCGCTCCCCTCCTTCCCGAAGCCATAAATTCCGTCAATATGGCCATGTGAGGGGCTTATTTTTTGCGGGAGGAGTTGTACTTTTGAACGACATCATTGGTTTTACCATGACGTGTACTAGAAAATGGGAAAAAATTCCAAGTGCGGTGAAATTGCAAAAAAAGTTCAATCCCTTGCGTGTTTTTTGTTTGGCTTTTTTGCTAGGTTCACTAAATGCTAAAACTGACCTGCCATTATGATTCTCCAGGTCATTATGAGTTTACAGACACTAAACATGTATAGGTTATTTTTTATCTAAAGGGTGAAAAAAAAATTCCAAACTTTGCTAAAAAAAAAAAAAATATTGAGCCATTTTCCGATACCCATAGCGTCTCAATTTTTTGTGATCTGAGGTCAGGTGAGGGCTTATTTTTTGCGTGCCAAGCTGACATTTTTAATGATACAATTTTTGGTGCAGATACGTTCTTTTGATAGCCCGTTATTGCGTTATTGCATTTTAATGCAATGTCGCGGCGACCAAAAAAAGTAATTCTGGCGTTTCAAATTTTTTTCTCACTACACCGTTTAGCGATCAGGTTAATGCTTTTATTTATTGATAGATCGGGCGATTCTGAACTTGGCAATACTAAATATGTGTATATTTGATTTTATTTTTGTTGTTTTATTTTGAATGGGGCGAAAGGGGGGTGATTTAAACTTTTGTATTTTTTTTTATTTATTTCATATTTTTTTAAACTTTTTATTTTACTTTTACCATGCTTCAATAGCCTCCATGGGAGGCTAGAAGCTGGCATTGCCTAATCGGCTCTGCTACATAGCAGTAATCATCAGATCGCTGCTATGTAGCTGAATTACAGGCTTGCTATGAGCGCCGACCACAGGAAGCCAGCATCAGTAACCATAGAGGTCTCAAGGAGACCTCTGGTTACTGTGCCGATGCATCGCTGACCCCCGATCATGTGACAGGCGTCGGCGATGCGTTCATTTCCGGCCACGCGGCTTTGATGTGGGCTCACTGTCAAAGCCCACATCAAAGCAGGGGATCTGACCTGGGACGTACTATCCAGTCCGAGGTCAGAAAGGGGTTAAGGTACACAAATGTTAGGAAGTCTTTGCCAACAAGGATGTGGTTTCACCAATGGGGGATAACTTTTTTAAAAATGTACTATTGCCATCACAGTTGCCTTTGCCCAAAATTCAGTGGCCTATAACAGTACAGAGCTTGTTAACCCTGGTTATCTAGTGGCAGGTAAGGCTTTTTTCACACTTGTGTCGGTACGCGGCACGACGTACCGACGGACGTTGTGAAAAATCGGCACAACGTGGGCAGTGGATGCAGCTTTTCAACACATCTGCTGCCCATTGTAAAGTCCCGGGGAGGAGGGGATAGAGTTCTGTGACTCTTTGCTTGCTCTCTTGGTGCGGTACCGCGGCCCTGTGACGCAACAGGGTTTGCTTCCTTCACACAGGATGAAGTTAACCCGTGTGTGTATCCACATTGTACCGCCATATAGTCCGTCATTACTTAGCAGCAGGTTCCATCTCTGCACGGTGGACCCCGGGCGTTCCGCTAGCCCTAACAAGTAGGCCAAATGTAGGGGTGTGGGTCTCTGAGACTTGTAATGGGTTGCATGAGCAGACAAACAATTCCACAATGGGGGGTATCTTTTAAAAAAAAATAAACTAGGGCCATCACAGCCTCCTTTGCCCAAAATTCAGTGGTCTATAACAGTACAGAGCACGTTAACCCTGGTCATCTAGTGGCAGGTAAGGAAGAGACATTGCAGGAAACCAAGTTAAGAAGTAGGCCCAATGTAGGGATGTGGGTCTCAGACTTGTAATGGAGGGTATGAGCTGACAAACAATTCCCCAATGGGGGGTACTTTTTTTAAAAATATACTCTTGCCCAACATTCACCATCCTATAACAGTACAGAACACGTTCACCCAGGTAATGTAGTCGAAGATAAGGAAGAGACATTGCAGGAAACCGAGTTAAGAAGTAGGCCCAATTTAGGAGTGTTGGTCTCTGAGACTTGTAATGGAGTGCATGTCCTGACAAGCATTTGCCCATGGGGGTAAATTTGTTTAAAATATTTCATGGGGATGATAGACACCCTTAGGCTATGTGCACACGTTCAGGATTTCTTGCAGAAAGTTCCTGAGCAAAACTGGACATTTTCTACAAGAAATCCGCATGCGTTTTTTGCGCAGTTTTTACCGCGTTTTTGGTGCGTTTTTTTTCGGAGGTTCCCAATGCAATAATATAGTGGGAAATCCGCACAAAATCCGCAAAATTAATGAACATGCTGCGTTTTTTACTGCAATGCGTTTTTTTCGTGAAAAAAAACACATCATGTGCACAAAAATTTGCGGAATGCTAAATGATGGGATGCATAATGTATGCGTTTTTTCGCGTTTTTATAGCGAAAAAACGCAAAAATCTGCTACGTGTGCACACAGCCTTACCCAAAAATTGCAATGCCTGTAGCAGCACAGAAGACGTTATACCAGGTAATCTAGTGGTGGAGAATGAGGAGACACTGCTGAAGGCCTCTTTGAAAACTAGGCCCAATTTAAATGAGCTGGTCTCCTAGACTTGTAATGCCCATACGCTAAGTATGGGTCGACAAACATTTCCCCATGGGGGGTAAATTGTTTAAAAATATACTATGGGCATCATAGACACCCTTGCCCAAAAATTGACTGTCTGTAGCAGCACAGAAGACGTTAATCCTGGTGATCTAGTAGTGGAGACTGAGACATAAAGATAAATCATAATAAAATAAAACTAATGCATAAAAAATGTGAATCCACCGATCAAAGTAAATAACAAAAGGGAGGGGCGAACACAGGTTCATAGATTTGAAGCCAGAATGTGTACAACGAGCTATGTTTGTCCCTAGCAACAGCTCAGAGACAGGGCTATAAATAAAAATATAATATAAAAGTCTTTGAATTATTTTCTATTGCAGAGGTTTACATTACCTCATTAGAGGACTGTCCAGAGATAGGGAAAATGGAAAATATAGGAATAAATGGGAATAATAGACGTACATCTTTTTTATGACATTTCCCACTGTGGGAGTAACAATTGCTTTAGTTTCCAATTTGTAATGGGTATCATAAAAACACCATTGCCCAAAAAAATTGTGACTTTGGCATCACGGAATCTGTTCACCCAGGTGCTGTACAGGTTGTGGATGATGAGGATAAGGATAAGGAGGAGGATAACAACCAACAGACCAAATCTGGAAGCATATATCCATGTGTGGTTGTGAAGAGGTGCATGAGAATACACCTCCCCCAAAAAGAGAATGTATTAGAGGTTATGTTTCGCTGTTTTCACTTGGTGGTGTACAGAAGTCTTTCCCAATCCAGACCTTGTTCATTTTTATAAGAGTCAGCCTGTCAGCATTTTCAGTTGAAAGGTGGATGCGCTTATCTGTTATAATTCCACCAGCGGCACTAAAAACTCACTTGGACAGAATGCCAGCAGCACGGAAAGCAGGACCTCCAAGGCATAGAAAGCCAGTTCATGCAATGTGTCCAGCTTGGATACCCATTAATGAAAAGGCACAGAGGAATCCCGGGGGATGTTTGTACGATCTGCAAAGTGCTCTCTCAGTATCTTCCAAAACATTGCACTTCTTGGGACAGCACCCCTTGCCTCTGTCCCGGCACATTGGGAGGGTCTGAGAAGACTGTCCCAGAACTTTGCCATTGTTCCCCTGCCTGAGCTGGATTGTACTTCTGTCTCTCTCGCTTGGACTCCTTGGTTGTACAATAAACTCAGACGTCTGCTCCCAGAGTTCTCACATGGGAATTTTCTAATTAATTCCGCTACAAGGGCCCTAGGTTACTGCAAAATTTTAGTACACCTCTCTGGCAAAAGAGATTGAAAGTTCTCCTTGTAGCGTGGGTATAGAAGTGTCACCAACCAGCAATGAGTGTCACCAAAAATTTTTATAATGCGAGGGTCATGTGAAATGCAGCGCAACATAAAGTCAGCCATGTGTGCCAGACTGCTACCAGGCAAGACTTCTGTGCCCTCACCAACAGGACGATTGACCATGCTGTCCTCCTCCTCCCTGTCCTCAGGCATCCCCTCTGAACAGATGGTATGACAGCTGTGCTTGTAGTACCATCTATAGCGCATGAAAGTAGCTGCTGTTCTTCCTCCTCCTCCTCATTGCCTACCAATCAACGTTGAGAAGACATGAGGCTGGGCTAACTGTAATCCCCCTGTATGGTTCTGTCATAGCTGTTTTCATTCTGACCCAATGTCAGTACGCCAGATCACCAGTGAGGCCAAATCAGGTAGTTACGCTCGTCATTTTACAAGTGCGCTGTGATATATGTGATGGTGTAGTGACCCCTGTGGTAGCTAGGGGGCGCTCTGTGCGCTCTGTGAGATATGCATGGAAGCGTATCTGTTGTGGTGATATTCATGGTGTACCTGTAATCGGCAGTGTTATGAATGGCCGATGTGTGTCGCGGAAGGAGTCTGCGTAGTAAGTCAGATGTATTGTGGTTATGCTGGGACCTGTAGTCCCTCAAGAGTTTTGTTGCAATGTGTATAGTTAAGTTTGGGTGACTTACTAGGCTAGTCATGAGAGACGGGAGGGTCAGACTAGCCACACATCCACACACCCATCTAGGGGTGTGGTTTCAGGTATATAATGTGACCAGGTTGTGGGTCACAGGAGAGGCGTGTCCGGCAGGTCCTGTGTGAAACCTGTGTGGTTCCTGTGTATGGACCTGGCCGGGGGGATTGTCCTAGGAATGACTAGGGTCCCGGGGATTGTCCTAGGAATGACTAGGGTCCCGAACAACGCTGACCGGTGGGACCGTCCTAGGAATGACTAGGGTCCCGGGGACTGTCCTAGGAATGACTAGGGTCCCGAAGATGCAGGACTGTCCTAGGAATGACTAGGGTCCTGAATGCTGCTGGATTGGCCTGGGAATGACCAGGGTCCTGCAAGCACCAGAGAACGAGGGGAAGGTGCTGGATTGGCCTGGGAATGACCAGGGTCCTGCAAGCACCTGAGAACATGGACTAGGCCACCGGCGTGATCCTGGTAACCTAAGGTAACGGGTGGAGGACGGGGTCCAGGACCTAAGCTGATAGGTGGAGGACGGGGTCCAGGACCTAAGCTGACAGGCGGAGGACGGGGTCCAGGACCTGTTGTGACAGGTGGAGGACGGGGTCCAGGGCCTAAGCTGATAGGTGGAGGACGGGGTCCAGGACCTAAGCTAACAGGTGGAGGACGGGGTCCAGGACCTGTGGGTACGAGGTGAGCACCAGGATCTGCTGGGCCGGTGTCTGTTACTGTGTGGGGAAGCTGGAGTACTTCGGTGAGGTCTGGACTGACTACTGTGTGCCGGACAGGCGAGTTGGTGATCCCCGTTAGGCAGCTTACCCGGAAGAGGGTTAACAGAGTGTGGGGAAGCTGGAGTCCTTCGGTGAGGTCTGGACTGACTACTGTGTATTGACCAGGCAAGTTGGTGATCCCCGTTAGGCAGCTTACCCAAAGGCTGTTGAAGAGTCGGCAAGGTGGAGCAGGAGCTCCCGTCAGGTACCAAAGAGACTGTTGGTGCCTGTTGTGTTCTATGTAATGAACTGTGTTTAAACCCGGTTTACGTGGCTTAATAAACCGTATGAACTGTTTTGATATAAAAACCCATGCTGTGTGCTTAAATATCGCGGCTAAGCGAGTGTCCCCCAACACTCTCAGTAAGAGAAACCTTACAATTGGTGGAGAATTTTGGCAACAATCCCGCTAGCACACGTGGAGTTAATTGCTGTGGCAGAGCCACGAAGGTGACAAGCGTCCAGCGGTAACTCGGCGGGGTTACGAAGGTGACAAGCGTCGGCTGTGACTCGGCGGGGTCACGAAGGTGACAAGCGGCAGTGGTGGAGCCGTGCAGAGCCGTGTCGAGAGTAGCTGCGGTAGCTTGTGGTTAGCAGCACCTGGAGACGCCGGTTGTGTGTGACTGCAGCAGGAGCTGTGGCGGTACCAGCAGGAGCTGGTGAACTGACAAATAAAAAAAAAAAAAAAAAATTTTCTTTTGTGCAGACTTTTAAAGGGCCAGTACAAGCCCAGAGACAAAGGGGTGTACTGTGTGAACTGGGGCCTGAGTGACGTGGGGAAGTTCACGGGGTGTATCCCAGGGAGGGGAGTATCCCTAATAGTGAACAGAAACCCAAATGGAGATAGTTGCCCAAAAGGGGGCGGAGTCCCAAAAAGGGGCGGTAACCCGAATAGGGGTAATGGCCCAAAAAGGGGTGGAATCCCAAAGGGGGGCTGAATCCCGAAACGGGGTGGTGTTAAAAAATGGAGCACTTGCCCAAAAAGTGGGTGGAGCCAAAAAAGGGGTGGCAATCAGTGAGGAGCCACGTCTGTGTACTTTTTGGCTGAATGGAAAGTGTGTGCGGGGTTTGATAGACCCAGGGAGAGAAGCGTCCGTGCTGAGAACCCGTCTAGGAGACTTTCTGTCACCTGGGAACGCTGAATGTCTCCTGGTAGCCACTATATATATTGTCGCACCGGAAGTTTCCACATACTGTGAAGTGGCTGTAGATCCGATCTTGCCGTATCCTATGGTAATAGGACAAGATTTGGCAGCACTGTGGGAAAAGGGTGACGTGTTTGTGGGTATAATTTGGATGTCAGTTAGTAATGTTGAGAGTGCGCCCCCTAGAGGTGACAGTCCTAATGTAGGCCTGACCAAGGGAAAAGGTGCGATTGCCCAACTAACTGACCTGACGTCACTTGGAGTGTGCCACAATATGACTGGTAGTGGTCTGTTGGATAAGACAACTGGAACTGACACCCAGACAGAGAGTGACTTGCGGGGTCAACGTACTGTGGAGTGTGACACAGACTCTGGGGGTGACTGTGACAAGTCATGGCCAGTAACAAGGGCATGTGCCGTGCTGACGGTTGGTGGTGACTCCTGTTCAGATGGTGATACCGGTGAGAAAGAGACAGTGAAAGAACATGTCGAACAAAAAAGGCTCCTGGAAAAAGAGGCTGAGCTCAGGATGAGTGGGCTGGAGAAGGAAGTCTCGGAGCTCAGAAGTCACCTGTTAACCTGGCAAGGTGAGAGTCAAGCCTTAAGGGAGGATGTGAAAGGGCTCAGAGAAGCATTATGTGGTCTTCTACAAGAGAAGAAGATGCTGGTTGAAGACTCACGTCTGCTAATGCCTATCGTGACCAGGGGTCTGGAAGAGGGTAAAACTGAAGAAGAGTGGGCGTTAAGAGCCGAACAAGAGAGTCACCCGGTTGTGGCAGGTGTCTTGTTGGAAAGGACAATGGCAAAACAGGGGCCGTCCGTTCCTGAAGAAAGTGAGGATCCACTCTTCAAGTGTGTGATAGATGTACCCGAAGAGGCGCAAGATGCATGTACCGGTGAGGGTGTGCATGAAGCCTTTGAAAAGTCAGTAAAAGCGTATGGTGTGCATTGGGCACTAGAGATGAAACAGTTGGTGGTACTGTCGACTAAGGAAGTCACAGTGAAGCGAGGACCTGTCCTGAAGAATACGCGTTTACGGTGCTTACGCATGGAACAGATGGTCCTGTTGAGGAATGGTGAAGTAACTCGACGTTTGGAGCAAGCCAGCGAAGCTCAAAGTCGCCTGGGCTTGGTGGAATGGCTGATCGCCAAGGAAGAGTTGGAGGCAGTAACTCCTCAGTTAACTCAGTGTTGAGTGACCTAGGTGGGAGACCTGGTAGAGAAAATGTAAAGACATTTGGTAACATAAACAAACTGTGACTTAAGGGCCAAAGCTTAAGGCCTACGTGTTGACCGCTGGGGGCGGGGTAACCCAACAAGGGTATGAGTATGATTATGAGTGTTGCTCAAAACCGTTTGAGACAGTCTTCTTGACTGGTAGGACAAGAGAGTGTGTGTGACCTGTCTCGAGAGTCCAGGTGTTTGTCAGGTGTTCAACCCTACGGGTGTGAACAGAGGGGGAGGATATGTGATATATGTGATGGTGTAGTGACCCCTGTGGTAGCTAGGGGGCGCTCTGTGCGCTCTGTGAGATATGCATGGAAGCGTATCTGTTGTGGTGATATTCATGGTGTACCTGTAAATCGGCAGTGTTATGAATGGCCGATGTGTGTCGCGGAAGGAGTCTGCGTAGTAAGTCAGATGTATTGTGGTTATGCTGGGACCTGTAGTCCCTCAAGAGTTTTGTTGCAATGTGTATAGTTAAGTTTGGGTGACTTACTAGGCTAGTCATGAGAGACGGGAGGGTCAGACTAGCCACACATCCACACACCCATCTAGGGGTGTGGTTTCAGGTATATAATGTGACCAGGTTGTGGGTCACAGGAGAGGCGTGTCCGGCAGGTCCTGTGTGAAACCTGTGTGGTTCCTGTGTATGGACCTGGCCGGGGGGATTGTCCTAGGAATGACTAGGGTCCCGGGGATTGTCCTAGGAATGACTAGGGTCCCGAACAACGCTGACCGGTGGGACCGTCCTAGGAATGACTAGGGTCCCGGGGACTGTCCTAGGAATGACTAGGGTCCCGAAGATGCAGGACTGTCCTAGGAATGACTAGGGTCCTGAATGCTGCTGGATTGGCCTGGGAATGACCAGGGTCCTGCAAGCACCAGAGAACGAGGGGAAGGTGCTGGATTGGCCTGGGAATGACCAGGGTCCTGCAAGCACCTGAGAACATGGACTAGGCCACCGGCGTGATCCTGGTAACCTAAGGTAACGGGTGGAGGACGGGGTCCAGGACCTAAGCTGATAGGTGGAGGACGGGGTCCAGGACCTAAGCTGACAGGCGGAGGACGGGGTCCAGGACCTGTTGTGACAGGTGGAGGACGGGGTCCAGGGCCTAAGCTGATAGGTGGAGGACGGGGTCCAGGACCTAAGCTAACAGGTGGAGGACGGGGTCCAGGACCTGTGGGTACGAGGTGAGCACCAGGATCTGCTGGGCCGGTGTCTGTTACTGTGTGGGGAAGCTGGAGTCCTTCGGTGAGGTCTGGACTGACTACTGTGTGCCGGACAGGCGAGTTGGTGATCCCCGTTAGGCAGCTTACCCGGAAGAGGGTTAACAGAGTGTGGGGAAGCTGGAGTCCTTCGGTGAGGTCTGGACTGACTACTGTGTATTGACCAGGCAAGTTGGTGATCCCCATTAGGCAGCTTACCCAAAGGCTGTTGAAGAGTCGGCAAGGTGGAGCAGGAGCTCCCGTCAGGTACCAAAAAGACTGTTGGTGCCTGTTGTGTTCTATGTAATGAACTGTGTTTAAACCCGGTTTACGTGGCTTAATAAACCGTATGAACTGTTTTGATATAAAAACCCATGCTGTGTGCTTAAATATCGCGGCTAAGCGAGTGTCCCCCAACACTCTCAGTAAGAGAAACCTTACAGCGCTTGGAGACAAAAAGACACCTCACACATATCCTGTGAGCAAGTCACTTTCATCTGATATATTAAAAGCCAAAGCAATGTTTTATACCATTTACAACAAATGCATTTCAATGTAACTCATGTAGCCCCCACCATCACCCAGGGTCATACTTTATTTACCATGCACCCAGAACATGTTGTGGCTGACTATTGAAAGCATACATGATAAGAAGTGTAGTCTCCTTGAGAGGAGACCATCAGACTACTGCGTCAACAGATTCTAGTAATTCTAGCAATTAAAAGCAAGAGGCACTTAAAGGCAACCTATTAACCCTTCTATATCAACTTCCCCCTTTTGTAAATGGTATAACCTTTGCTACAGGGTCAGCTGATGTCCACAAAGGAGCTACTGTCTCATGGGTCTAGTACCCACAAGGGGGGCTTTCTACCTGCTTTGCCCATCCACCCTCAGTGTGGACACTCACCTCCCCCATCAGCAGTGGCCATACGGGGCCTATGATACACTACAGAACGTTCAGCCTTAGGTAATACATATATTAGCGCTTTTACGGCTACATAAAACAATAAGCAAAGCAACAAAATTTGCATACAAGTCTGTCAAGTAAAAAATAATCCATCCCTCTAGGCCCTAAGCCAATCGGCTGGATTTAAAAAGGAGTCTCTATATTGTATTAGTCTCATTAAGAGCCTTAAGGAACCTAGAAAATCTGAGTCCAAGTCTCATTGTGTATGCAGTGTGGTGTTAATACCTTCCTTGGCTCCTGGGGTAAGGCTAAGTACAGCATAGTCCTTGCAGATACTGGGCTGTGTGTACAGATCTAACAGTCCAGCAGTTTTTGTCCTTCCGCATCTTTTATAAGAAAAGAAAGATGTTTATTAAGTTTGTTGTCCTTGTCAACATTTAAAAGTTTATCCAGTGTCTCTGTAAGGTGCAAACATCCTACCATTGCCAGCAAGGTGATTAGGAGAACAGTCATTCTGCTAGTGAAAAGATCTTTTTGCAGTGATTGGCATCGATCCAGGTGGGCTCTCCCTCAAGTTTCCCTGAGGTGAATGTGGTCAGCTGGACTTTAAACCGGGCCGTCAAACCGTGGGCCTAGGCTCCTTCTCACGTGTCTGTGTATGACCACCAATCACCTGGATTCAGCTTATGTACGTCTGCACTGGCATTAGGATCTGGAATGGATGAAAACACATGTTTATGCACCACATTAAGTCTTTTCTGCAAGGCCTGGACATGGGCTGTCATAGCACCGTGTTGCATTTGTAGCACCTGTGGGAAGTACAGACCAGTCTCTGGCAAACTGCCAAACAGGACTTCAAAAGGAGACAAGCCTGTCTTTCTATTTGGAGTGTGTCTGACTGAAGAGTGCAAGAGACAAGCACTCTACCCCGCTCGTTCCTGTGTCTGCCACGGCCTTTGAATTTTCAGTTTAAGTGTCCCATTTAGTCTTTCCACTTTCCCACTACTTTGTTGTCTATATGGTGCATGATATGCTTGCTGTACTCCCAGGGCCTGCATGACTTCCCTCATTATTTCTCCCATGAAGTGTGTGTCCCTATCACTCTCTATGGTCTCTGGACACCATACCTGCAGATCAGTTCTTTCATCAGTTTGTCTGCAGTCGCTTTAGCATTTGCACATTTTACCAGATAGGTTTCCAGCCAACCAGAGAAGACATCCACACATACTAGGGCATTTTTTTTCTTTTCCACACTCTCCTACCTTGGGTAGCTGTATGTAGCCAGTCTGCAGTCTCTGAAATGGGTAGAGAGGTCTGAGTGTCGCTTTCTTAGAGATTTTTTCTGTTTTTCCTGGGTTGTGCTGTGCACAGATGAGGCATGACTGTACGAGCTTTGCGGCTGCGTAAGTGAAACCAGGAGTGATCCAGAAGGCATCTACCATGGACACATGTGACATTTTGAGGTGTGAGTGGGGCCATCTGTTGCTTGCGCCATAATTAGGAACAGGGACCTTGGTATATAACATTTATCCTTATTCTCCCAAAACTCCTTTTGAGTTCAGCTCAGCTCCCATTCTCCCCTGTGTTCCTTCTCTGTTTGGGCAGCTGGAGGGATTTCAGGACATCTAGGCTCAGTGTGGCTGGAATACGCTGACTCCCTGCCACTGTCCACTGCTCCCTAGGCCGCCTTGCTGCTACTTTAGCAGCCTCGTCTGCCCTTCTGTTGCCCTCTACCTCCACAGAGTCACTGTTCGTGTGTGCTTTTACCTTGACGATGCCAACCTGGACTGGTAACGTCAATGCCTCCACTAATTGTTTCACCAGCTCTGCATTTTTAATGGGCTTACCGGCTGATGTAAGAAACGTTCTGCTTCTCCAGATAGGGCAATAATCATGGGATATTCCCCATGCATAATTTGAATCTGTGTAAATATTAGCGACTTTACCTGCAGCAGCTCTACACGCCTCAGTGAGTGCCTTCAACTCTGCCTCCTGCACCGACATGTGAGGAGGGAGTGGTTCAGCTTGGATTACCTCATGTGAGGATACTACTGCATGTCCAGTGTAGAACCACCCATCCTGGTGGTATCTGGAGCCATCTACAAAAATAAAAACCTCAGAATATGCATTAGGAACAGGTTTTTTTTTCCCATGAACATATGTAACACCCACTGTCTCCTGACTCATCAGTTCCTATGCAGTCATGTTCGTGCGTCATGTCAACATACCAGAGTACTCTTTTTTTTTTTTTTTTTTTTCTTTCAACGCAGTCACCAGTTCCCCCTTTTCTGAATCCACAGGCAGATGAGTGGCTGGATTCAGAACAGTATGTCTTTTGAGGTTGATATATTCATTAAATTAGTATTAGAGCACATTCAAGTCTGATCTGTCTAGCCACAGACAGGTGTTTTGGTTGAACTTGTACGAGTATGGCATTAATGTCATGTTGGGAATAGTGTTGAGCATTCCGATACTGCAAGTATCGGGTATCGGCCGATACTTGCGGGTATCGGAATTCCGATACCGAGATCCGATACTTTTGTGGTATCGGGTATCGGTATCGAAACAACATTAATGTAATAATGTGTAAAAGAGAGAATTAAAATGAAAAACATTGTTATACTCACCTCTCCGACGCAGCCTGGACCTCAGCGAGGGAACCGGCAGCGTTGTTTGCTTAAAATTCGCGCGTTTACTTCCTTACGTGAAGTCCCGGCTTGTGATTGGTCGCGTCGCCCATGTGGCCGCGACGCGACCAATCACAAGCCAGAACGTAATTTTAAAATCCTGAAGGACCTGAAATTACGTCACGGCTTGCTGTGATTGGTCGCATCGCGGCCACATGGGCGGCACGCGACCAATCACAAGCCGGGACTTCACGTAAGGAAGTAAACGCGCAAATTTTAAGCAAACAACGCTGCCGGTTCCCTCGCTGAGGTCCAGGCTGCGTCGGAGAGGTGAGTATAGCAATATTTTTTATTTTAATTCTTTCTTTTACACATTAATATGGATCCCAGGGCCTGAAGGAGAGTTTCCTCTCCTTCAGACCCTGGGAACCATCAGGGATACCGTCCGATACTTGAGTCCCATTGACTTGTATTGGTATCGGGATCGGATTGGATCCGATACTTTGCCGGTATCGGCCGATACTTTCCGATACCGATACTTTCAAGTATCGGACGGTATCGCTCAACACTAGTTGGGAACAAATTGTCAAAAGAAAAAGTCAGTGTGATCTCACATGCCTTTCGGTAATACAGCAGCTATTACAGCACGGACACACATAGGAGACCCTCTAATCACTGGGTCTAATTGTGCTGAGTAGTAAGCTATTGGTCTCTGTTTTCCTCTATGCTGTTGAGTCAGCACTGCCTGTTTTTTTTTTCTTTTAATCAGGAGTCTTATACCTTTAGATATATCGTGGCCTAAAAATGTCACCTTTTGTTTGTAATACTGTAGTTTGTCACGTGAGACTCTACAACCCTTTCATGCTAAAAAGCCACAGCAAGGACATCTGGTCCGGGCAGCAGAGCAGGAGGTCATCCACGTACTGTAATAGTACAATCTGTGGATGAGGTGAAGAATGCATTTGCCAAATCAGTGATTGTCAAACATTTTGACGTGGCTGGGATTTGTGACCGTACGGTGTGTGTATTAGGGACAAATGAGGTCACGCTCACTGTAACATCATTAATGGCCTGTAAGTCATGAACTATTCTGTAAGTGTCTTTTTTTCTTCTTAATGGGATACAAATTGGTGTTACAGGGGGAAGATCTCTGCACTAGAACCCCTGCCTTAACATACTCTTTAATATCCCTGCTCAGGGCCATTGATTTGACTAGACTTAAGGGGTATTGCTTTAACCAAAGAGGAGTGGTTCTTCTTTTAATTTATCATGACAGGGCAAATGGGCAGCCGACCCACATCAGATTTTCCCCTTGCCCAAACGGTGTCTGGTACCTGACTCTTTTCCCTGTCCTCAGACATTCTGGTGTCAGGTGTTACTTTCACTACTCTTGCCATATACTCCATTTCTGCAATATTACACAAGTGTTTATATAAGTCAAACATTAATGTCCAAATATTATTTATACCCATATTTGATTGGGTAGAGTACCCCTTAAAGAACTCAATTTGGTTCACAAAATATGTTACCAAAAGAAAATTATATATTTGAAAATATATAATTACGAAAGATACTGAGTCACAAAATGGGGGAGCACAATGCCATAGGCCACAGCAAAGTACAAGCTTATTTTAAGAATATAGCAACCCTATATAAATTCATAACTAACAGTTCCAAATACAAAAAGAAGGGATTTGAAAAATACCAAATATCAATGCCAGTTGCTTGCAATAAGGTATAGGAAGTGGAAAAGACAAATAAACAGTGACTATGGTTTGAGCCAATATAATGAATGGCTAAAAAACTATATATCATATGAAGACAACATAGAAATACATGGTATTTCTTGTGTAAGGAAACTACTAAACTGGCAAATGAATGGAAATAAGTGTAACTATAATAGGGCATGATTTACCTGTGGTATAATGTGCACGTGGAAGACCCTGGCGTCCCTCTGCCCCAAGTGTTTATATGAAAGGGGACTTGTGACTGTAATACCCTCAGAAGAGTACTGTTAGTGGCCTAGACAGCACTCAGCTCTGCTCCCAGCAAATTCATAGGAGTATTGTCACTAACAATAAGTTTGTAAGCACCTCTTGGCTGTCTCGTGATTCTAGTCTTATTTGTTTAGTCATAGGGGCTTCAGTCGCTTGTCCCTCTACACTCACGCATTCCACAGTCTCGTCAGTAATCATGTTTGGCATTATCAAGTCTTTGTGTACCACAGTTCCGGCTGCCCCAGTGTCAGTCAAGAATTCTGTCTCTTTCCCTCCCGGCATTGGTATGGTGGTCATCAAGGCAGGACCAGGTCTGGAGGGGACAAGAACAGGGCACACATTTGTCACTGGGTTGTCAGTTTCCTAGTCTGAAGGAGGTGGAAGATTGGTCTGCTTAGTTTCCTTCGTAGGGTTTTTACAACGGCTGGCATAGTGCCCATTTTCTCCACAGTTAAAACACTTTACTGTTTCTAAGTCCTTAGGTCCCTTACTACGTCTCTACTGTTTTCCTCGTACTCCAACATACATGACACGTCGTCTCATTGTCCTAGTTTGTTCAACTCCTTTAGCAACCTTCAGGAGGTCTTTGGATCTACATTTCTCCATTCAGGTCTGGCTGTCTGTACTGCGTCTCGTAAGCCTTTGGTCATACCGTCAATGAATGTATTTACCAATACTTTAACATCAAGTAGGTTTACTGGACTGTACCCCATGTCTGCCCATTTCAGCTGTAACCGTCCAAAGTACATCTCTACACTCTCTCCTTTTGTCACATCTGTAAAAGTCTTAATTTGCGTCCTAGTACGTCACCTGCTTTTGTGCTCACCAACTCTTTAGGTCTGCCCAGGTGTACTTCACGTCCATCATATTGTCGTTATTTGTCTGTAAAATGGGAAAGGTTGGTTCTCAGGATCAGCCAATTGTTCTAGCATAGCTAGCTAGTCAGAGGGCCTCCAGGAATAATACTCCTGTATCTGTTTTACCCTACCTGATATGGTTGGTTCTCTGGTGGTGGGGGTGACTAGATGACCGGATGGGGGTGACATGACATGCTGGTCTACAGCTCCTTCCCAAAAGGATTACTGTCAGCCTACTCCCAAAAGTTAATGTCCCCACTATCCACCAACCACAATCCTGTGTCAGCTTCTTATGTCAGTACATGTGATCTTGTCTGGACAGGATTCAGTGCAATTCTCTTAGGTCGGGTTGCAGCATAGATCATACAAGTATTTCTCCAGTCTGGGTTTGTCTGACCATAGTCCATCTGTCTTGTCTGGGTCTCTAGTTATACAAAGGAATGACCGTAGCAGTAATGTGTCGGTCATGGTTGGATTTTTGAGCATCAAAACATTCATAATACACCTTACTTTCGTCCTGCTGCACTTTTTCAGACGCCATTTATTCACTTGCTATTTTCCTCCTTTGTCTGTGCCTTTTTGAACATACAAACATCCACACACTGGCATTTTTGCCTTTTTCAATCTCGGTTCTCACAACTTTCACTGCTTCCTTTTTCCAATCTGTACAGCGGTTTTTTGGATCCCATTGGGGGCCCTGACTGCACATAGAATAAGTTGCCCATGGCTTCAACTTATCCGCTCAAACAACTCACCTTTATTCTGCAAATGCCCTTTTTAGTGTGCCTTGCCTTCACCAGGCGGCCACACGTGACAAGTCAGAGCGAGTGTCAAGGTTTAGCGGGGATGGTTACATCCACCTATCACCCAGTAGATCAGCTGGCTAGCACAGCTCCATGGAATGGCAAGGTTACATCCACCTAGCCGTGCAGTTGGCTACCTCCTCTGTTGATCCTCAATTTGCTATATATCAATCACTCAGCTTGAAGCAGGTGAATCTTTTACCAATCTTTTCAATCACTTACAAGTTTCCTTCTAAGACTAGGCACAGTTCTTTTACTTTCAACGTCCAACTTTGACTTACAATTTTTTTTCTTTCTACTTTAATACATACAGTATTATTGCCTTAAACACAACTCTCTCAGCATGTACTAAACCAAGGACAGAATATTTGAGTGCAGCTCTATGCCCCCCTCCTCTGGCACTCAGCACAGATAAGAACAGAGAGGAGAAATCACAAGCAAGTCGTGCAGGGGTTTGCTTCCCTCCTCCCATCAGGTATTCTGCACAGATAAGAGCTTGGTGTCTTAAGGTACCTTCACACTGAACAACTTTCCAACGAGAACGACAACGATCCGTGACGTTGCAGCGTCCTGGATAGCGATATCGTTGTGTTTGACACGCAGCAGCGATCTGGATCCCGCTGTGATATCGTTGGTCGGAGCTAGAAGGCCAGCACCTTATTTCATCGTTAGGTTGGTGTGTATTGTCGTGTTTGACAGCAAAAGCATCGATGCCAGCAATGTTTTACAATGGTTACCAGGGTAAATATCGGGTTACTAAGCGCAGGGCCGCGCTTAGTAACCCGATATTTACCCTGGTTACCATTGTAAAAGTAAAAAAAAAAAACAGTACATACTCACCTTCTGATGTCTGTCACGTCCCCCGGCATCCGCGCTGCTGCTCAGAGCTTCCTGCACTGAATGTGTCAGTGCCGGCCGTAAAGCCGAGCACAGCGGTGACGTCACCGCTGTGCTCTGTCGGCCCTGACACATTCAGTGAAGGAAGCTCTGAGCAGCAGCGCGGACGCCGGGGGACGTGACAGACATCAGAAGGTGAGTATGTAGTGTTTTTTTTTACTTTTACATTGGTAACCAGGGTAAATATCGGGTTACTAAGCGCGGCCATGCACTTAGTAACCCAATGTTTACCCTGGTTACCCGGGTGCTGCAGGGGGACTTCTGCATCGTTGAAGACAGTTTCAACGATGCCGAAGTCGTTCCCCTGATCGTTGGTCGCTGGAGAGAGCTGTCTGTGTGACAGCTCCCCAGCGACCTAAACAGTGACGCTGCAGCGATCGGCTCGTTGTCTATATCGCTGCAGCGTCGCTGAGTGTGACGGTACCTTTACACACACAGAAACAGAATGCAGCAGTTTTCAGACTTAATCTCTACAAAACATTCATCCTCTCGGAATTAAAAACAGTTTCTCTATACAGGCAAATCACTGCACAACTTGAATAAGCTGATTCTGACCGCGTCCGGCCAAAACACAGATAGACACATATAGAAACCTATCCAATGTCAAACCATATATAACACAGGTTTCACTGAATCTCAGATGTAAATTAAATGTACATTAAAAATATCCACAACTCATTCATCCTGGACCTTCAACAACAGTTAGATAAGTAATGATAATTATGTGATCACTCATTCATACATGCTCATTCAGGGACTGTTTTTTTTCTTTTTCCTTTCACTTTTCAGTTGATTTTTACAAGCAGAAAATCCCTTATCTCAATCACTCCACCTAATTCAGCTCAAATTGAGTTGAATAATGTCTTCTGTCACATACAGAGGACCACACCTAATGGAACCCCTCATCAATCAGGGATGGATTTATTTATCTATCCCTTCTAATTATTTACTCACCTCTCATCTCATTCAGAGGTTCTCATAGACATACATACAAGGTTCACACAGCCTGCCTATTTTGCACTTTGGAATTATCACAACTCTATATAAATAAAACTGCAGCCGTGTCCACTGACACTCTGAAAGCACTTTAAGGCCAAACAACAAAAACCACGGACTTATACAAAATACAGCTTCATATAATGTACTGCCAATCCAAAATGACCAAAACAACAACACTGCACAGAGCCTATCCCAGCTCTGTTATTACACACACACTAAACAAATCCATAACCAATTAGGATATTGACAAATAATACAGATAACAATTATCATCTTATTATTCTATTATTCAACTCTCATACGGACATAAACAGACAAAACACAAAACTCACTGGTGATGTGGATTCTTTGAACCGTGTTCGCAGCCTTTACCCAGAGATATGAAGAGATCCAGAAGAGAGATTGCAAATGCAAAACAGATTGTAAGAATAAAATTTATCACCTTGCTGCAGCTGGTGTTTTGCATGTCCAATCTCCCAGGAAGCTCCCACATACGGATTCCGAATAGGCTGGTTACCACGGCCCCCGTTCGGGCACCAAAACTGTCATAGCTGTTTTCATTCTGACCCAATGTCAGTACGCCAGATCACCAGTGAGGCCAAATCAGGTAGTTACGCCCGTCATTTTACAAGCGCGCTTGGAGACAAAAAGATACCTCACACATATCCTGTGAGCAAGTCACTTTTATCTGATATATTAAAAGCCAAAGCAATGTTTTATACCATTTACAACAAATGCATTTCAATGTAACTCATGTAGCCCCCACCATCACCCAGGGTCATACTTTATTTACCACGCACCCAGAACTTGTTGTGCTGACTATTGAAAGCATACATGATAAGAAGTGTAGTCTCCTTGAGAGGAGACCATCAGACTACTGCGTCAACAGATTCTAGTAATTCTAGCAATTAAAAGCAAGAGGCACTTAAAGGCAACCTATTAACCCTTCTATATCAAATGCATTTGTTGTAAATGGTATAAAACATTGCTTTGGCTTTTAATATATCAGATAAAAGTGACTTGCTCACGGGATATGTGTGAGGTGTCTTTTTGTCTCCAAGCGCACTTGTAAAATGATGGGCGTAACTACCTGATTAGGCCTCACTGGTGATCTGGTGTACTGACATTGGGTCAGAATGAAAACAGCTACATTAAGTCTTTTCTGAAGGGCCTGGACATGGGCTGTCATAGCACCGTGTTGCATTTGTAGCACCTGTGGGAAGTACAGACCAGTCTCTGGCAAACTACTAAACAGGATCTTTTCACTAGCAGAAAGACTGTTGTTCTAATCACCTTGATCCATGTCCTCGTGCTCTGCCTGCAATGCATCCTCTGTAATTGTGAGCAGAGAGGTTTTCAGAATGCTGAGAAGCAGGATGGTGATGCTAATTATGGCGTCATCGCCGCTCACCATCTTGGTGGAGTCCTCAAAGTTTTGGAGGATGGTACATATGTCTGACATCCATGTCCACTCCTAAGGTCTTACTGTATGTGTGGAGTCTGAACTGAATATCGACGGCCTTGTTGATGTTGGTAATCAACAACTGCCCTCTTCTACTCAAAAATCCTTTCCAACATATGCAGCATAGAGTTCCAGCGCGTGGGGACATCACACACCAGTCGGTGAGCCGGAAGCTGCAAACGCTGCTGAAGCACAGCAAGGGCAGCTGAAGCTGTAGCTGACTTTCTAAAATGGGCAGGCAGATGGTGTACTTTAACTAGCAGATCCAGCAGCTCCAGGTAGCTTTTCAGAAAACGTAGAACCACAAGGTTAAGCACATGGGCCAACAAGGTAGTTCTTTGTTCAGTCAGTTTACCATTACTTGTTATGTACCATTTTTTCTGACTTGAACACTCCACCTTTCACCATGCTGTGATTTTAATTACATCCAAACAAATTTGGTTCTGACCTTCCTATAAATACAGGCTTTACCAAGACATTAGCCAGAGGTAAATGTTCACACTAAGTGGTTAGGTCAGGGTCCCATCCGATCCATGAGATTACCTTGACGTTGGTGGATGGGCTCACATTTTTTGGCCACATTTTGTGCTAAGAATGTCATGTGTTTTTTCATAGATTTCACATTTCATGTATCACAAATTCCCTTGCTTTAGTACAAATGAGTGCAACCATTTCTCTTTTTGCTGGGTCAGTTACTATGTCATCCACCACCTAATCTTCCACATTCGCACCCTGCTCCTCCTCCTGACTTTCTGAAAATTGTGTCTCATCATTGTCCACCTCTTGTGACACTTTTCCACCATCACCTTCATGTGACCATGGCTAGTCAAAGCTTTGGGCATCGCTACATGCAATCTCATCTGGCCCCAATTCAAGTTGAACGGCCGAGAGTC
Organism: Ranitomeya variabilis; assembly: GCF_051348905.1. NCBI lineage: Eukaryota > Metazoa > Chordata > Amphibia > Anura > Dendrobatidae > Ranitomeya > Ranitomeya variabilis. The sequence goes on from NC_135239.1 coordinate 133,451,655, forward strand.
CGGAATCTTGAAAGGGGAAACTGAACAGCTCTTCAAAATGTCCAAGTGTGGGATCAGTTGTCTCAGGGCGATCAGGGTGAGGAATATCCGGTCCGCATTCACGGCTACTCAGACTTGAACGTGTGGAAGGCATGGTGGTGGTGGCTAAGTAACTGAAAGCATTATCCACTATCCAATCAACAACCATTTCACACTGCTCTGGCTTCAATAGTGGTGTGCTGCAGTCCCCTAGAAACTGGGACAGGAAGGTCAAGCGAGAAGATGTGGGTCATTGTTGTGGCCCACTTTCAGCTTGGCCACGGCCTCGTCCTCTGCATGCACCATCAGCATCACGTCCACTTCCCCATCTCTTGCTCCTTGACTTGCCCATTTTAAATGGAGTACTGAACTATTTCAAAAGCTCAACACAAATGTATTTATTTGGAGTCAAATTATATCTGATTAGTATGCCTTCAAAGCTACAATTTTTCAGGATTCAGCCTGACATAACAGACTGTATTAATGTGTTTTTTGCTTTTTGGTGAATTTAACAAAAAAAAAATTGAACAAGGCTACCACACAGAACTGTGCTACATATGCCTGCTTAAATATGATTTTTCAAAAACAGATACACCAGGACTCAACCTGACTTAACAGACTGTATTAGGCTACTTTCACACTAGCGTCGTTTTGAATACGTCGCAATGCGTCATTTAGGAGAAAAAACGCATCCTGCAAAGTTGTCTGCAGGATGCGTTTTTTCCCCATAGACTCACATTAGCGACGCATTGCGACACATGGCCACACGTCGCAACCGTCATGCGACGGTTGCGTTGTGTTTTGGTGGACCGTCGGCACAAAAAGTTACATGTAACTTTTTTTGCGCTTCGTGTCCGCCATTTTCGACCGCGCATGCGTGGCCGAAACTCTGCCCCCTCCTCCCCGGACCTTACAATGGGGCAGCGGAAGCGTCGTAAGACTGCTTCTGCTGCCCACGTCGGGCATTACTTTCACAATGCGTGTCGGCACGTCGGGCCGACACATAGCGACGGCCCCGTGTCGACGCTAGTGTGAAAGAAGCCTTAATGTGTTTTTTGCTTCTTGGTGAATTTAACTCCCTCAAAAATTGAACAAGGATAGCACACAGAACTATGCTATGTATGCCTGCAGAAATGCGATTTTTCAAACACAGAAACACCAGCCCTCAGCCTGAAATAACAGACTGTATTACATTTTTTTTTTCTTTTGGGTGAATTAAAAAAAAAAAAAAAAAAAAATAGAACAAGGCTAGCACACACAAGTATACTACGTATGCCTGCACAACTATTATTTTTAAACAGATGCACCAGGCCTCAGTCTGATATAAGAGACTGTATACATTTTTTGGAGGGGTTTTGGTGAATTTTTGAAAAAAAATAAAACTGTAGCTAGGTATATAGTAAATAAGCAGCAGCAGACAGTTATGGAGCTTTGTGAGGGATGCAGTGGAAGCTATGTATGCACATACAGTGCCTGCAGGCCTTGCACGGATGTGGATATGCTGTGCCCTGCCTATCTAGCGCTGCAATCTCGGGACCCACAAATTAGCCCTAAAAAGGACTATTGGTTTCTCAGGAGTTATGGATTGAACAGTTGCAGACCTACACTATTAAAAGCATGATTCTGACCCTATCTCAGCAGCAGCTCTCCCTACACTCGCTGAATCTGGAGCTGAATGCGGCGAGCAGGGCGGTGCCAGGTCTCTTATACTCGTGATGATGCTGTGTGGCCAAGCCAATTACTGCACGTCCACAACAAAGATGGCTGCGGCATTTCATGGCCTGGCAGGCAATCCCTGCAGCGTCATTGGATCTCTAAAGTCCATCAAAAATGCTGGTGGAGACCTCAGTTCCCATCGAGTAAACCCGGAAATGCTTGATGCTTGCTGAGTACACCGAGTACAGTGATACTCGGGCAAGTAACGAATAGTGGCGAGCACGTTCGCTCATCACTAGTGAACATGAAAAATGCTGCAGTTGTCCATTTAAAATGGGCAAGGCATGTGGCAAGGGACGGGGAAGTGAACGTGATGCTAAACAGGGAATGCAGAGGCCGAGGCCATGGGCAAGCTGAAAGTGGGCCACAACAAACACTCACATCTTCTCGCTCGACCTTCCTGTCCCAAATACAAGGGCACCGCAGCACACCACTATTGAACCTAGAGCAGTGTCAAAAGTTTGTTGTTGGATTACGGATCATGCTTTCAGTCACTTTGCCACCACCATGTCTTCAATATGGTCAAGTCTGAGTAGCCGTGGGTTTGGACTGCATATTACTCACCCTGATCATCCTTTCTACCACCATGCCAACTACCCAGAGACAACTGATCCCACACTTGGACACTCCGAAGAGCTGTTAACTTTTCCATTTATAGATTTGGCTGGTCGACTTGAAGCAAGGCAAAATGAGATTGCATATAGTGATGCCTAAATATTTGAGCAGCCACGATCACATGAACGCGACGTTGGGAAAGTGTCACAAAAGGTGGGTGATGATGAGACACAATTGCCAGAAAGTCAGGAGGAGGACCAGGGTGGGGATGTGAAAGACGAGGTGGTGAATGATATAGTAACTGACCCAACCTGGCAGGAGGACATGCAGAGCGATGACAGCAGCAAGCATAGCACCACAACAAGCAGGAAGAAGCAATGTGGTGGCTTCAGACAGAAGGCGGGCATCTGTTCCCTGTAACACCAACATGACGGGAGTTGCCAGTCCAACTGTTAGGTCTTCACGAGTCTGGTTGTTTTTTAAAGACTCTGCCGATAACCCCAAACAGACCATTTGCCCCACTTGCCATGCCCGCATCAGCAGAGGTAGAAAAACTACCAGCCTGACCACTAGCTGCATGATCAGGCACATGTCGCTGGTGATATGGACTTTAAGGCACGCGAAAAGACGTGGCTGTTACAACTTGACAAAGTGTTCAGCAGTAGCACATGTGCGGTTTTAGACTCCAGATCCAAGGATCTAACAGACCTGACGAATAGATTTAAGGATTTATTACAGAAAAAAACCCGCCTTTGGTGGAATAAATCGTTTTTAGAACGTTATATTGCCTGTGGTCTGATCCCAAGATGGCTACGCATTCAAGTGTTCCCTTCATTCAATATTGATGATGACCTTTTTAAAAATGAGTGGGAGGAGGTTTCAGCCACATGCTCTAAAGGATTCATGGCTCTTTTGATAAAAAACAATGAGAAAACTATCAATGAACTTGATAAAGATCTGGAAAATATCTAGGAAGAAATTAATAAAATTCTTACTCCTGAAACCAATATTTCTTTAAAAATGAGATTGATCTAGACATCCAGAAATGGGAAAAAGAAATTGTAGCCCTAAAAAGTATCAACGTGATGTCTCAGACACTCAAAATAACAGAGTGTATAGATGGAGGAGTAATCAGATGAATAGGAGGTCGATATCAAGGGTTAGATCTGTGTCGTTCTCATCAATGTCATCTGCTGATGAGAAAACAAATACGACAGACAAGGGAAATGTGGGATCAGAGAGAACTGATATATATATAAAGACCGTTGGCAGAAGGTGACTAGATTTGGAAAGAAAAAAAGAAAAACTCCCACATCTCCCAAGAAAGACAAGAGACCCAAGAACACCACACTAGAGGTAATAAATTTATCACATCATACTCTTACTGAGCCTCAATGTGAGGTCCTGGGTCTCGGTCTTTCTTTCTCCCCATGCAATAACTATGATTACTTTACAGCACTAAAGGATTTGAACCTTTTTTCACGGAAACTGGTCTTGAAAAAACTCCATTCTCGTTCGTCATCGGAGGGAGCAGCTATTACTGAACAGGAGGCTATCTCCATTTTGGAGGAATTGGAAAATTAATCTGCAAATCCCTCCACAGGTATGCCTCCCCCATCTATTTTTGCCAAGTCAACCACGTTCCCTCCACTATCTCTATGTCCCCAGGTGGAAATTTTCACCAATTTGGTAGCAGCTGATCTAAAAAGGATCAGTAATAGAAAACAGAGGGATAACCTCACATGGTGCCAGAGGAAAGCACTGCAGCAAATCCGTGCATTTGAGGATGTGGTAATAAAACCATCAGATAAGGGGGGGAACGTGGTTGTATGGCCTATAGAGAAGTACGAGAGGGAGGCATTTAAACAGTTACGCAATAAAGAAACCTATACTTTACTTCCTCATAATCCTATACCAAAGTTCAGTGCTGAATTAACTGAGATTTTGGAGGAATCCCTCTATCAGGGAATTATCAGCAAAAAGACATTTGATGGCCTTATGGTAGAGTGTCCTGTAGTCCCCACATTCTATCTTCTCCCCAAGGTCCACAAGGACTCTGTGAATCCCCCAGGGTGTCCGATTGTCTCTGGCATAGGAGGGTTATGTGATCCTGTATGTAAATACATTGACTATTACTTGCGGTCGCAGGTGGAGACGTTGCCCTCTTATGTCAGGGACACTACGGATGTCCTGAGGAGACTGAATGGTTTGATTTTAGAGCCGGATATGTTGCTGGTTACAGCAGATATTGAAACACTGATGATGGTATGGAGGCAGCATCTTTTTTCCTGGGATCTAGCAGCATCGATTCAGATATAGTGGGCTTGGTGTTGAGGCTCTTGCGGTTCATCCTTACACATAATTGTTTTACTTTTAAGGACCGATACTACCTCCAGAGTCGCGGTACTGCGATGGGGGCGGCATGTGCGCCTTCGTATGCTAATTTGTTTCTGGGATACTGGGAGAGGACTCTCTTCCAAGAGGGCGCACACCCCGCCCCCAAGTGCTGGGGTGGTATCGGTACATAGATGATATTTTGTTTGTATGGCAGGGGTCTGTGGAGCAGTTACATCTTTTTATGCAGGATTTGAACCGTAACAGCCTCAACATCAGGCTCACATATAATTACAGCTATGAAAGAATTTCTTTTCTTGATATCATGCTGCAGATCCAGGATGATGGCTCTATTAATACCGACGTGTTTAGAAAAGAAACCTGTCAATGCACTCCTCTGTTGTGAACTCTGTTATCAGGCTCCCTCTTGTGGTCACTGGTGGTATGGTGTGACTTTTGCTTTGGGCTCCCCCTGGTGGCTTTGTTTGTTATCCTGCTGGTCTCTGGCTATCAGCTGGTTCATTATCCTCTGGGAGGTTCCTATATAGCTCTGTTTTGCTTTCACTTGTTGCCGGCTGTCGATGTAATCAGTGCTACTCAGATTCCTTCTGACTACCTTGCTCCCAGTCCATCCAGGACAAGCTAAGTTTTGTTTGCTCATTTTTTGATCAGCAGTGTTTATCATGTTTTCTTGTCCAGCTTGCTAAAATGTGATTCCCTCGCTTGCTGGATGCTCTAGTGGACTGAGTTTCTCCCCACACACCATTAGTTGGTGCGTGGGTTCTTGAAATCTCAGGATGGATATTTTGTAAGGGTTTTTTTATTGATCGCATAGACCCCTGCTCTATTTTCTGCTTTCTAGTACTAGTGGGCCTCTTTTGCTGAATCTTATTTCATCCCTACGTATGTGCCTTCTTCTTACTTCACCGTTAATATTTGTTGGGGGCTTCTATATCTTTGGGGATTATTTCTCTGGAGGCAAGCGAGGTCTTTCTTTCTCTTTAGGGGTAGCTAGTTCCTCAGGCTGGCTCGAGACGTCTAGGAATAATTTAGGCACGTTCACCAGCTACCTCTAGTTGTGTTTGATAGGTTCAGATTTGCGATCAGTCCAGTTACCATCTCCCTAGAGCTTGTCCTTAGTTTATTCACTTGCTGGTCTATTCGTGATCCTCAGCCACTAAGGATCATAACACTCCTCCATGCCTCCTCATCCCATAATGGCTCGACTATTAGAGCCATTCCCATTGGGCAATTTTTAAGGATGAGGAGGATTTGTTCCACGGAGGAGTCTTTTAAAAGAGTCAGTGGACCTTGGGGAGAGATTCCGGTCACGTGGGTATAGCAATAGAAGCATCAAACGTGGCTACACCCAGGCCAAAAAACAAAGGAGATGTGACCTTCTGTCCTATCCACCTAAATTCAAGAAAAGAGAAGGAGATAAAGTTAGGTACATCTCCACATTTAATCATCAGTGGGGGACTATGAGGGACATTCTGAGGAGACACTGGCCGATTTTGAAAACAGACTCTATTTTGGCCAAATATCTCTCAGATGAGCCTCTTATGACAGCAAGGAGGTCCAAAAATCTGAGAGATATTCTGGTCAAAAGTCATTATGTGGCCAAGACTCCAACCATTTTTGGGGTAGGCAAAAGGAGATGGGGATTCTTTCCGTGCGGAGACTGTTTGGCCTGCCGTAACCATGTGAGGGCAACATCCTTTGTTTCCGCTGATGGAACAAGGGAATTCAAGGTTACAGACTACATATTGTGCAGCACTACATATGTGATCTACATGGCTAGCTGCACGTGTGGTCTGTCGTATGTTGGACTGACCTCACGTGAGTTGAGGATTAGGACCCGGGAACATATCAGAGACATTATGGCGGCTAAAGACGTAAATGACTGTACAACTCTAAAGACGCTACCACGTAATTTTAGACAGCATCATGCATGCAACCCTAAGGATCTAAAAATCTGTGGCATTGACCATGTTAGGAGTGGTATAAGAAGTGGTGACCTTAGGAAAAAACTCGCACAACTAGAATGTCGTTGGATAGCGGTTTTGGGAACTATGGCCCCACAGGGACTTAATGAACAACTTAGTTTTGCGTCATTTTTATAGATTTACTTCGACAGGTCTGTTTCTGATTCATTGTGGTCTGGATTTTAATTTGTGTGTTTTTTGTGTTATTTCAGAATCTTTATCACATGTATCTATTTCCATCTATCTGTTGTTCTGGGCTTCCACGAGACATCTGGATAATATGTCGGTTGTGTGTTGGAAGGAGAAAAAGAGTGAAAGAAACCAGAGTGTCTATCTATTCCGGACATGGTGTCACAGAAGAGACAGGATGTCCATCTTGCATGGGAAATATATGATATAGCGGACTTTTAAGTATTTGTCTCACTTTGTATATATTTAAACAAATTGTTGTGTATCACAGTAGATATACTGCTCTGTATGTTATGCATATGGTATATTTTAGGTTTGGTATATTTGCCAATGTGTGCGGTAGAGTAGATATATTGATATTCACCTGCACTAGGTATGGGATAATTTCACTATATTTAGTATTGGGGTTTCCAGAGTGGGACATGTGAGCCCCTATTTAGATGTTAGTTATTAGCACTTACACACCACCAGTTTTCTGGTGCGAGCGGTATGCTATTGAGCACATTTAACCGCTCTAAATTCCCTTTTTTACTCCAGTCTCACTTCATTTGTTATATTTATACACATGATTATTTTTCAGTATATTTGATTTGTTTGTTCTTTCGTTTTGCTGGTTCTTAGCTTTTCACATTAATAACACTATTTACTCACCGCCCTCATCTATTCCCTTAAGCAATATGGCGCTTTCGGCGCGCGCGCATGCGCACCACGACGAGATTTTCTCTGACCATCCCTTCTGGCATCCGGAAGTGACAGAGCGGGAAGTGACGTCCTGATTATTTTCTCCTCACCCCGCTCTGTACACTGGGAGAGCCGGGGGGCGTGTGTCATGCATCCTCGCCTTGGCGGTGCGCATGCGCCATTAATGGCGCCGCTGAGTGGCTACAGCTGCTATTGTCCTTTAAATGGAGCCCAGATCATACACAAAAAATACGCCCCCCGAGGAAGCCAAACGCGAAACGCGCGTCGGAGCTAGCTGGACGTACACTGGCACCGATTCATGGGTAAGGTACGCATGGCTGGACTTTGTTAACCCATTTGGGCTATTTGAAGAGATACAGTGATTATAAGCACTTTTTGCATGAGGCACTATGCACTTTCATATGACAGACCAGTCTTACTTGATCTCTATTCAGAGGTGATAGGCCCCTGTTAGATACACCCTCCCATGGTGTAATTTTCAGTGTTTCTCGTTCCACGCACATGTGCTCTATGTGTACTTTGTCCCTATAGTGTATATCTATTTATGTTGTCATATGTATAATAAAATTTGTTACTACTTTTTTACAAATGTTTTTGGGTCGTTTCTACTCCGTTCAACTGTAGGAAATATTGATTAGTGGAGTTTTCCCCTGTTACATATGTCCATTTTTTAGGGCATATCCCTGTTTTAGGGCTTATTTTGATATGCATCAGTGGTATTTATATCTATGATCAGGCACATGGCAGCAAAGCACCCAACTTTGTGGGCCAAACCCCAGGCTTCAGGAACAGTGTCTGCGGGTGATACCAATGCTTCTTCCACTGTTTTGCATGCAAGCCAATCCCCTGTCCATGGTGCATGCGAAGATGCCTCCTGCCCTGCATTTGTCATTGCCCACAGTCAACTAGCACTATCAACAAGCACGTCCACATCCTTGGCCCAGCGCAGCCTTCAGCTGTCCAAATCCCAGTCATTGGAATGCAAGAGGAAATGCGCAGCCAACACCCACAGACCATAGTGCTAAATTCACACATTTCTCGTCTGCTTGCACTCGAAATGTTGCCTTTTAGGCTCATGGAGACGGAAGCTTTCCACAACCTGATGATGGTGGCAGTCCCAAGGTACTCAGCCCCCAGCCGCCACTAATTCTCCCTCTGTGCCCTCCCGACATTACACAAGCACGTGTCCCACAACATTACCCGTGCCCTCAACAATGCTGTTACTGGGAAAGTCACAAAGAGAAAAAAGAGCCAGGGGGCACTACCAATGGGCAAGAAACCAATCACAACCTATGAGGTAAATATGAGCAGGGGTGCAACCCGATGCACAGCAGCAAAATGTACTAGGAGAGCAAAAGAAAGAACCATGCATATAGAGTGCACTCCCAAAATATAATCAAAATACAAAAATTCAAAATGTATTGAAAAAGACAGTGAACACAATAAAAACATGTTAAAACACAAACAACAACACTGCTGGTCCCATAATAAATCAGCATATAAAGACGACCTTCAGGCATAATAATATATAAATGATACCACGTATATGCACAAAAAATGGCTTGTTCTTATATGAATATACACAATGAGGCAATAGGTATAGTCTGGGCGTCCCCAGAAAACCATATAGTGAAGGGGTACCCCTGTATAGGTAAGGGAGCAAATGCTAGCTATAGGGACCCAATAAGCCCAAAAAAATTTAACCGCAGAAAATAAGCATAAACCATCTAAGAAGCAACTCCTATGTGTGAGGAAACAAGGCTACAGATATAATAGAAATATCAGTCCAATAAATAGTATGGAGGCGCTTAGGGTTCCCATGCCATTAAATGAAGGAATAGGGGGGAAAAAAAAAACCTATGCCAAAGGGTTAAGCCGAGAGGCTGTATGTAGAAAAGAGATCACCATGTCAGGCGGTCCATTACGTGGCGTCAGCCATCAAGAGATAGAGGGGGAAATAGTCCCGGGACCAAAACAGTGTGGGGGGAGCCCCAGGCGTATCGCTGCAGGATGCAGCTTCGTCAGAGGAAGTGGTAAGGGAGGGAGTCATGAGGTCTTAAGTAGTGGTCAGTAATGCTACGTTCACATTTGCGTTGTGCAGCGCAGCATACACAACGCATGCATAACGCTGCGTTTTGCGACGCATCCGTTGTGTTTTTGGACGCCAAAAAAATGCAACTTGCTGCGTCCTCTGCGCCCTGACGCTTGCGTCTAATAAGACGCAAGAGTCAAAAAACACAAGACAACGCATGTCCATGCGTCCCCATGTTAAATATAGGGGCGCATGACGCATGCGTCGCCGCAGCTGCGCTGCACAACACTAATGTGAACGTAGCATCAGTTGGTCACAAGTGGTCACAGGTGTGTGATGTCAAAGGGAGAGGCATTAGCCCGCAATCATACCATAAAGATCCGGAAATAGAGAATACCAGCCGGCGCACGTGCAGAATCCAAAGGGTCAATGCAGGAGAGAAGTAAACCTGTGGCTGCGCAGGCTCATGGGGAGGAGTAGAAGCTCGCGCGTGCGTAGAGCATAATTCCCAGTGCCATAGTATAGAGCAGGCATAGAAAAATACCTAGCCGCGCAAATGCACAGGGAGAAACAAAAGCTCGCGCATGCGCAGAGCATAAACCCTGGTGCCATAGTACAACGCAGGCGTGGAGAATACAAAGAGGCAGCCGCTCAAGGCTGGCGATGGTACACCACCGTAAAAGAATCAGCGAGGCAAGGATGTGTATGGTATGCAAGCATGTATTCATACAAGGGTAAATTGGATTGAGTTACACATCCCAAAAAGAAAAAGGAAGGAGTTAAATAAGAATAAATGCACATACGTAAATGGGGTTAACCCAAAAAAGCAGAGGGGGAAAAAAAAAAAAAAAGAGAGAAGAGGGGGTTTTTAAATCCAAAAGAGACCATATGTATAACAACTCAATAATTTACTTAATATATTACAAACACAAAGTGTGAGGACGTTCACAGAAACATGCCACCAATGGACATATATAGAAATGTCCAAATACGGCCCCTAGTTAATATAGCAAGCCCCCCAGAAGAACAATACCGTGAGCCCACAAATGTAACAATCTGATTGAATAGCAGGCTGCCAATATGGCGAAAAAAAAAAATCAAACTAAGATACAGAAAGCAGAAATCGTCCATCAAGGCAGAAAAGTTCAGAGGAAGTCTACTTCTTCCTTTTTCCTATTTCAATCCTATAGGATTATCCCAGGAAACTTGTAAATAATAGTTCTTCGTTGAGCCCGGTAGGCGATACACTCCGTAAATTGAAGATCCACCGAGATTCAATCTGAAGCAACTGTTTTCTGTGATTTCTGCCTCTAGCATTAGGCCGGCGTCACACTAGCGAGTTTTACGAACGTATGAGAGGCGCAAAAACTACGCATTGCACACGGACCAATGATTTTCTATTGGGCAGCTCCTATCTGCCGTATATTTCTCGGCTGTATTTTACGGCCATAGAAAATAGCAGCATGCTGCGTTTGTCAGCATATTGCGCAAAAAATACACCAATGAAAGTCAATGGGGCGAGAAAAATACGGATTACACATGGACCAGCAGTGTGACTTGCAAGAAATGCGCCAGACATCTCCAGGTGCCAGGAAATGTGCCAAGCCCTCAATCAGGAAGCTCAGACATGCTAATTAGCTGAAAAAGCCAGACAGACATCCCGGAAGTCTGGTGCTCGCCTCCATGGAGTTGCAAGCAGCATGGCAGACCTCATAAATGTGGATATGCTCCTGGTCCTGGAAAGGCCCGAGATTTGGGACCAACGGGATGCCAATTATGCCAACTGGGCTAGGAAAGAGGCTGCTTGGAGGAGCATTTGTGGGATCCTTTTCCCAAATTATGACCAGCGGCCACGTGAGGGACAAAGGCAACTAAGTAAGTACACTCTTGATTATCAACTATTTCATATTACAAACTGTAGTAAGAACAATATTTGCTCAGTTATATTTATGTTAGCCTGATTTTTAATGTATATTGCAGCATTTCTGTAATGGTGCAGGACATGATAAAGGGGTTACGTACAACATTTATAGATGTTGCTTACAGTTAGCAAATTGACAATGACAGATTGGTCTAGCGGGGATAGAACCCTGTTCTTGTGTACTTACATCCTACAGTGTCCCCCTTTTATGGGATTGTGGTATTTGTGTGTTTATTTTGGTAATTGCAGATATTAAGTTAGAAATGCAGCTTAGAATAGGGCCTAGTAAAATCTGTGAAATCAATGACACCTTGTGTTACCAATGTGTACAATGTCCTTAGACATTATTTTCTTATCTGTCATTACAGTGGAAGATGTTATGAGACGTTGGAGAAGCATTTGGGACCAGTACCGAAGAGAAAGGCAGCAGCGGGCCAGGAGTGGCTCATCTGCTCCTGGCAAATGAAAATACATTTATTTTGACTGGCTGTCCTTTCTGGATCCCAGTATGGATCTCAGACTGTAAGTACAAATCAAACATCACAAAACACATATGTTAGGAATGGGCATAGATGATTGTAATTTTTTATTTTTGTAATCTTTTTCAAATTATAGAACTCAATCCAACCTCATTGAGAGGGAGACAACAGGTTCAGATTCAGAGGCACTCATAGATCCTGTTGGTGAAGGAGAAGAGGTGGCTGGACCATCTACAGCTCCTTCTAGGATTCTCCCTCCAGATCCATCTTTGGATGCCCCTCAGGTTTCTCATCCACCTGGTCCTGAGGTGAGCACCACCCACAGATGCCCCAGCTTCACAGATGCCCAAGGATACTGGCCACAGCAGCAGCCCAACTGTTCCTCTTGAGGCCTCACCACAGCCTGCTGTGACCTCACGCTGTGGCCGCAGAAGGAGAGAGCTTAGTGCAAGCAGAAGAAATGTGGACACTGGTGTCTTAAATTATTTGGCCAGGGCTACTCAGGATGAGGGTGAGGAGTCATTTGCACGTAGCTTGGCCCGGTATCTCCTTCCCATTCCTCCTGAGGTGAGGCTACGTGTGAGAGGGTGCATGGAGATCCTTCTTGATGCATGCACACCCCCAAATGACCCTATCAATTTGTTGGAGTGCATTGAGAGTTGGCAGATGTCACCATCTAACCTCTAACGTATGCCATGAAATCAACCAGTGCATGCTCAAGAGGGATCTGCAGCACCTCCTCCACGTGGGCCTACACCTCATCCCTATCCCCAACAGAACCCACCAATGTCAACTAATTACCCAATGGCATCCTTACACCAACCTTACCAATATGGCCACTTGTCTAGACCCAGTGTTGGAGGCTGATCCCAACCTGGGTTTGGACGACATGGTCATATTGGTGGGGGTTATGACACACACGATGTCATGTCGGACGCTGTTCAGACCAGGTCGTTCGACAGACAGCGGTAATTCCGCTTTTGACCACTATGCGCTCATTGGCGTCGGCTAGATTTTATCTAGCTGGTCCAGGGTTAAATTACCTGGTGCTCGGATTGGAAGCTGGGCCATGCCCACTGCCTTTAAATAGTTCTCCTGAACATTGGGCGTCGCCGATTATAGCTTCTGTCTTGTGCATGTTATCTCGGTCTGGAGTGGTGAGCTAGTAGTTGGAGTATCGTTGCTGGTGGTGTATTTCCCTTTGTCTTATTTGCTCCTTCCTATATTTGTATTTGTTTTGCCCTTTGCATTTATAGTGTATTCCTGAGTGACTGCGGCGTGGTGTTTATTTTTTCCGTTATTCTTGTCTGTGCTTACTGTGGGTATTGGAGTGTGGACTCTTCACTGGGTGGTGGGTTGTGGTTTCAGCCTAGGGTTGAAACAGGAGATAGGGCGAGGGTGGAGGCCCAGACATGCACACCATCAGTGTAAACTCTGGGAGAGGGTCAGTCAGGGTTTCCCTAGTCTGAGTGAAATCGCAGGGGCCCAGGTTATTAGCTCTTTCCTGTCTAGGTCTCCCGTGACATTATAATCGGCCAACATTATTTCCATGGATCCCATGATTTCCATAACCCGCCAGTTGGAGGCGCTGTCCCTACAGGTCACTGAGTTAAGGGGGGCAGTGCAGCAACAGGGACTAGCAGTGTCTAATGTGCAAGCCGGAGTTACAGGTAAAGTTGCTGAGCCTAAGTTTCCTTTGCCTGAAAAATTTGCTGGGGAACGCAGTATATTTGTTTCTTTTTGTGAAGCTTGCAAACTGTATTTCCGTATGCGCCCATTCTCCTGCGGTAATGAGGCTCAGCGTGTGGGCCTGGTGTTGTCATTATTAAGCGGGGATCCCCAAGCATGGGTGTTTTCTTTGCTATCTGATTCTGCTGCATTTGACTCTGTGGAGAGTTTTTTTTCCTCTCTTGGAAACATTTAGGATGAGCCTGACAGAATGGCTCTAGCAGAATCTAAGATGCACACTATTCGCCAGGGGGAGCGTGTTGCAGAGGATTACTGTTCTGAATTTCGCCGCTGGGCGGTCGACATACAGTGGAATGAGTTTGCGCTGCGGAGTCACTTTATTCATGGAGTTTCTAATAGGGTTAAAAAAGCCCTCCTGATGTACGAGACTCCTGCTTCACTAGATTCTGCTATGAGTCTTGTTGTCCGCATTGATCGCCGTTTGCGTCAAAGGGATCATAAGACGCTGCCTGTGGGTGAAGGTTTAGGTTCACGTGAGGTTGCTGCAGGTGAGCCCATGGAACCTATGCAAATCGCAGGGGTATCACATGTTAAGAATCGAGCCCCTGTACTCAGGAAGCAGGGAGCCTGTTTTTTCTGCGGTAAAACTGGTCATTTTATTAATATCTGTCCTCTGCTGTCAAAGAAAGACACAACGGCGGAAAAACTTTAAAGCTCAGAGGGTGTGGAGGAGTCCAATCTGAGCTTATGTATATCCTCCATGATGGTTTCTCAGTGCATGCTCCCTGCCAAAGTTGTTGTCGCTGGCAGAGAGCTGCCAATCACTGTTTTTGTGGATAGTGGTTCTGCCACAAATCTCATTGATGAGGAGTTTGCGCGCACTGCTGGTTTTAGGATCTAAAAACTGCCTCATCCTATCCGTGTGGTCACCATCAATTCTGCTCCTCTCCCACAGGGGGAGATTACTGAGTTTGTGGCTGAGGTTAAACTCCACATTGGGGTTCTTCATTTCGAGCAGGTTATATGTAAGGTGCTCAAGAGTCTTCCGGCACAATTGGTTCTGGGTTTCCCATGGTTGTCTACACACAACCCGGTTATTGACTGGAAAACTCAGGACATAATTCAGTGGAGTGATTTCTGTCAGGAGAATTGCTTGGCCACATGTGTTTCTGCTGTGACTCCAAGCGTTCCTGAGTCACTTTTGGATTTTGTGGATGTCTTCTCTGAGAAGGGTTGTTCAGAGTTGCCACCACATCGCCCCTATGACTGTTCTATCAGGTTTAAACCAGGGGCCAAGTTGCCTAAAGCAAGGATGTTTAACATCTCCGGTCCGGAGAGACAAGCGCTAAAGGATTACATTGCTGAAAGTTTGAGCAAAGGGCACATCAGGCCTTCGTCCTCACCAGTGGCAGCAGGGTTCTTCTTCATTAAGAAGAAAGATGGTGGATTACGGCCGTGTCTGGATTTCAGGGAATTGAACCAGATTACGGTTCATGAGCCATACCCCATGCCATTGATACCGGATTTGTTCAACCAGGTGGCAGGTGCTAAGTGGTTTACAAAGCTTGACCTCAGGGGGGCGTACAACCTCATAAGAGTCCGTCAAGGTGATGAGTGGAAGACGGCTTTTAATACCCCTGAGGGTCATTTTGAAAATTTGGTGATGCCATTTGGGTTGACAAACGCACCTGCAGTGTTTCAGCATTTCATAAATGATGTGTTCTCGCATGTTTTGGGGAAATTCGTTATTGTGTACCTAGATGACATCCTCATATATTCTTGCAACCGTGATACTCATTTAGATCATACAAAATAGATTATGGCCGCACTCATCTGTGCTAAAATAAGGAAATGTGAAATATAAGGAATATGCATAGCATAATGGCTTATGAACTTTATGAACAAACACATGAGATATTTCGCACAAGATTTGGCCAAACGTTGTGAGCCCATTCACCAAACGTCAAGGTAATCTCAGATCGAATGGGTAACTACACTGACTGCGTGGTGTGAACACTTACCTATGGTATCTGAGCTGACTGCCCAATGTGAACACTTACTTGTGGCTAATGACATGATAAAGCCTACTTATATAGGAGGCTCAGAACCAACTGTGTTGAGATGTAATTAAAATACAAGCATGGTGAAGGGCGGAACGTTCAAGTCAGAAAATAGTATATAATAAAAATAGGTAAACTGACTGAACAATATATATAATAATTTATGCTAGTGCATAGCCAAAAAAGATACATACAAAATAGATTATGGCCGCACTCATCTGTGCTAAAATAAGGAAATGTGAAATATAAGGAATATGAATAGCATAATGGCTTATGAACTTTATGAACAAACACATGAGATATTTAGCACAAGATTTGGCCAAACGTTGTGAGCCCATTCACCAAACGTCAAGGTAATCTCAGATCGAATGGGTAACTACACTGACTGCCTGGTGTGAACACTTACCTATGGTATCTGAGCTGACTGCCCAATGTGAACACTTACTTGTGGCTAATGACATGATAAAGCCTACTTATATAGGAGGCTCAGAACCAACTGTGTTGAGATGTAATTAAAATACAAGCATGGTGAAGGGCGGAACGTTCAAGTCAGAAAATAGTATATAATAAAAATAGGTAAACTGACTGAACAATATATATAATAATTTATGCTAGTGCATAGCCAAAAAAGATACATACAAAAAAGATTATGGCCGCACTCATCTGTGCTAAAATAAGGAAATGTGAAATATAAGGAATATGAATAGCATAATGGCTTATGAACTTTATGAACAAACACATGAGATATTTAGCACAAGATTTGGCCAAACGTTGTGAGCCCATTCACCAAACGTCAAGGTAATCTCAGATCGAATGGGTAACTACACTGACTGCCTGGTGTGAACACTTACCTATGGTATCTGAGCTGACTGCCCAATGTGAACACTTACTTGTGGCTAATGACATGATAAAGCCTACTTATACAGGGGGCTCAGAACCAACTGTGTTGAGATGTAATTAAAATACCAGCATGGTGAAGGGCGGAACGTTCAAGTCAGAAAATAGTATATAATAAAAATAGGTAAACTGACTGAACAATATATATAATAATTTATGCTAGTGCATAGCCAAAAAAGATACATACAAAATAGATTATGGCCGCACTCATCGCGGCCATAATCTATTTTGTATGTATCTTTTTTGGCTATGCACTAGCATAAATTATTATATATATTGTTCAGTCAGTTTACCTATTTTTATTATATACTATTTTCTGACTTGAACGTTCCGCCCTTCACCATGCTGGTATTTTAATTACATCTCAACATAGTTGGTTCTGAGCCTCCTATATAAGTAGGCTTTATCATGTCATTAGCCACAAGTAAGTGTTCACATTGGGCAGTCAGCTCAGATACCATAGGTAAGTGTTCACACCAGGCAGTCAGTGTAGTTACCCATTTGATCTGAGATTACCTTGACGTTTGGTGAATGGGCTCACAACGTTTGGCCAAATCTTGTGCTAAATATCTCATGTGTTTGTTCATAAAGTTCATAAGCCATTATGCTATTCATATTCCTTATATTTCACATTTCCTTATTTTAGCACAGATGAGTGCGGCCATAATCTATTTTGTATGTATCTTTTTTGGCTATGCACTAGCATAAATTATTATATATATTGTTCAGTCAGTTTACCTATTTTTACTCATTTAGATCATGTCAGGCAGGTGTTACAGCTCCTCAGAGAGAATAAGCTGTATGCAAAATTGGAAAAATGTGTATTTTCAGTACAGAAGTTGCCTTTCTTGGGCTATATTGTGTCTGCTTCTGGTTTTAAAATGGACGCCACCAAGGTGCAAGTGGTGTTGCATCGGGAACGGCCTGATAACCTAAAAGCACTTCAGCGGTTCCTTGGGTTTTCTAACTACTATAGGAAGTTTATCAAGGATTTTTCTGTCATTGCTAAACCGCTAACTGACATGACTAAAAAGGGTACCGATTTCTCCTTTTGGCCTGATGCTGCTGTGTGCGCATTTGAATCTCTTAAAAACAGGTTTGTTTCGGCTCCCATTCTGGTGCAACCAGATGTATCAAAACCTTTTATTGTAGAAGTTGATGCGTCTGAGGTTGGTGTGGGGGCGGTGTTGTCACAAGGCTCCTCCTTGAGTGGTTTGCGTCTGTGCGCCTATTTTTCCAAGAAACTGTCGCCCGCCGAACGTAACTACGATATCGTCAAGAGAGTTGTTGGCAATCAAATTGGCCTTTGAGGAATGGCGACACTTCTTGGAGGGGTCGGTTCATCAGGTTACTGTTATTACCGACCATAAGAATTTGCTTTATTTGGAGTCTGCCAAGCATCTGTCTCCCAGGCAGGCTCGCTGGGCATTGTTTTTCACGCGGTTCAACTTTGTTGTCACTTACAGACCTGGTTCTAAAAACACTAAGGTGGATGCTTTGTCCAGGTGTTTCCCGGGGGGAGAACCTCGGGAAGATCCAGTACCCATCCTCCAAAAGGGTGTTGTGGTTTCGGCTCTCACTACCGAGGTTGAGGCTGAGATTGCCGAGGCCCAGGAGGAGGTACCATCTGAGCTTCCCGTCAACAAAACGTTTGTACCGCTTCATCTCCACTTAAAGGTTTTGGCGGAGCATCATGATGCTGTCCTGGCTGGCCATCCAGGGGTTAGGGGTACCTTGGAGTTGGTGTCACGTCGGTTTTGGTGGCCCAAGATCCGACAGGACGTGCTCTCATACGTGTCGGCTTGCACCACGTGCGCTAGGACTAAGACGCCCCGCTCCCGTCCTGTTGGCACACTACTTCCTCTCGAGGTGCCTAGTAAGCCATGGATGGAAATCTCCATGGATTTTATCACTGACTTGCCCTCCTCAGCTGGGAACACGGTCATGTTGGTGATTGTTGATCGGTTCTCAAAAATGTTGCACTTTGTGTCTTTGCCTTCGTTGCCTAACGCTAAGACTCTGGCTCAGGTATTTGTGCAGGAAGTGGTCAGACTTCATGGGGTTCTGTCTGACATAGTTTCTGATAGGGGGTCTCAGTTTCTGGCAAAATTTTGGAAAGCATTTTGTTCACGGCTGGGGATCAAGTTGTCTCATTCTTCGGCGTTTCATCCTCAGTCAAATGGTCAGACCGAGAGTATGAATCAAAATTTGGAACAGTACTTACGCTGCTTTGTTTCAGATAACCAGGAGGAGTGGTCGACGTTCCTTCCTTTGGCTGAGTTTGCCATCAATAATCACCGCCAGGAGTCTTCTGGGGAGTCTCCGTTTTTTTGTGTTTACGGGCTACATCCTCAATTTTGTACTTTGAGTCAGAGGGGCTCTTCCGGCGTTCCGGAGGAAGACCAGTTAGGAGCACAATTGTCATCAGTCTGGAGGAGAGTTAAACAGCGCCTATTGAGTGTGGGTGCTAGGTACAAACGTGTGGCTGACAGTAGGCGTGCCAGGTCCGGACCTGAGTGTGGATGACTGGGTGTGGTTATCCACAAAAAACATAAGACTCAAGATACCATCCCTTAAATTGGGTCCACGGTTTATTGGTCCATTTAGGGTCACCGCCGTCATTAACCAGTAGCGTACCGGTTGGAGCTTCCTACGGTGTATAAGATACACAACGTGTTCCACAGGTCTCTTTTAAAGAAGGTGGTGGGTTCCGTGGACGCGGCGCCTATGCCACCTCCAGTCTTGGTGGATGGTAATTTGGAATTTGAAGTCTCCAAGGTGGTTGACTCTCGTGTAGTGCGCCGCACTTTACAGTACTTGGTACACTGGCGTGGTTATGGGCCTGAGGAGAGGTCCTGGGTACCAGCCTCGGACGTTCATGCGGATCGGCTGGTCAGGTTTTTTCACCGCTGCCATCCGGACAAGCCAGGTCCTATAAGCCGTGAGGGCCCTGGGGTCCCTCGTAGAAGGCGGGGTACTGTCATGTCGGACGCTGTTCAGACCAGGTTGTTCGACAGACAGCGGTAATTCCGCTTTTGACCACTATGCGCTCATTGGCGTTGGCTAGATTTTATCTAGCTGGTCCAGGGTTAAATTACTTGGTGCTCAGATTGGAAGCTGGGCCATGCCCACTGCCTTTAAATAGTTTTCCTGAACATTGGGCGTCGCCGATTATAGCTTCTGTCTTGTGCATGTTATCTCGGTCTAGAGTGGTGAGCTAGTAGTTGGAGTATCGTTGCTGGTGGTGTATTTCCCTTTGTCTTATTTGCTCCTTCCTATATTTGTATTTGTTTTGCCCTTTGCATTTATAGTGTATTCCTGAGTGACTGCGGCGTGGTGTTTATTTTTTCCGTTATCCTTGTCTGTGCTTACTGTGGGTATTGGAGTGTGGACTCTTCACTGGGTGGTGGGTTGTGGTTTCAGCCTAGGGTTGAAACAGGAGATAGGGCGAGGGTGGAGGCCCAGACATGCACACCATCAGTGTAAACTCTGGGAGAGGGTCAGTCAGGGTTTCCCTAGTCTGAGGGAAATCGCAGGGGCCCAGGTTATTAGCTCTTTCCTATACTTACTGACAAATCAGTCATTATTTTTGATCAAATTCATTTTATTTTTAAAAAGGACATAACACAACAAATATCATAAATTTATTAAAAGGTTTTTACCGTTAAAATAACTATAAAAAATATATAAACTGTATGTGAGGGGGCTGGGGCATACAAAAACCGACTGGCAAAATTAGCAACGATTAATTACACAAAGTACAGATGTGATCAAATCAAAGGTATACATACATCAAGTATTTAGAATACATTTTTGTATTGTATTTGCCGACTGGCATAATTTTGCCAGTCGGTTTTTGTATGCCCCAGCCCCCCTCACATACAGTTTATATATTTTTTATAGTTATTTTAACGGTAAAAACCTTTTAATAAATCTAATATATAATTGCCTAGAATACTACTTCCTGCAATTTGTGCCAACTTCCGTGGCTTTGTCCGGAGCTAATGTCCGGAGCTCATGTCCGGAGCTAATGTCCGGAGCTAATGTCCGGAGATAAGTGACGTCACCAGTGTCCTACACCCAGGCAGAGCACAGGGGCCCCAGGCAGCATATGGGGCCCCAGGCAGAGCACAGTGGCCCCAGGCAGAGCACAGGGGCCCCAGGCAGCATATGGGGCCCCAGGCAGAGCACAGTGGTCCCAGGCAGAGCACAGGGGCCCCAGGCAGCCTATGGGGCCCCAGGCAGAGCACAGTGGCCCCAGGCAGAGCACAGGGGCCCCAGGCAGCATATGGGGCCCCAGGCAGAGCACAGGGGCCCCAGGCAGCATATGGGGCCCCAGGCAGAGCACAGTGGCCCCAGGCAGAGCACAGGGGCCCCAGGCAGAACATGGGGCCCCAGGCAGAGCACAGGGGCCCCAGGCAGAGCACAGGGGCCCCAGGCAGAACATGGGGCCCCAGGCAGAGCACAGGGGCCCCAGACAGCATATGGGGCCCCAGGCAGAGCACAAAGGCCCCAGGCAGCATATGGGGCCCCAGGCAGAGCACAGTGGCCCCAGGCAGAGCACAGGGGCCCCAGGCAGAGCACAGGGGCCCCAGGCAGAGCACAGGGGCCCCAGGCAGCATATGGGGCCCCAGGCAGAGCACAGGGGCCCCAAGCAGCATATGGGGCCCCAGGCAGAGCACAGTGGCCCCAGGCAGAGCACAGTGGCCCCAGGCAGAGCACAGGGGCCCCAGGCAGCATATGGGGCCCCAGGCAGAGCACAGTGGTCCCAGGCAGAGCACAGGGGCCCCAGGCAGCTTATGGGGCCCCAGGCAGAGCACAGTGGCCCCAGGCAGAACATGGGGCCCCAGGCAGAGCACAGGGGCCCCAGGCAGAGCACAGGGGCCCCAGGCAGCATATGGGGCCCCAGGCAGAGCACAGGGGCCCCAGGCAGCATATGGGGCCCCAGGCAGAGCACAGTGGCCCCAGGCAGAGCACAGGGGCCCCAGGCAGCCTATGGGGCCCCAGGCAGAGCACAGTGGTCCCAGGCAGAACATGGGGCCCCAGGCAGAGCACAGTGGCCCCAGGCAGAACATGGGGCCCCAGGCAGAGCACAGTGGCCCCAGGCAGAGCACAGGGGCCCCAGGCAGAGCACAGTGGTCCCAGGCAGAGCACAGGGGCCCCAGGCAGAGCACAGGGGCCCCAGGCAGCATATGGGGCCCCAGGCAGAGCACAGGGGCCCCAGGCAGCATATGGGGCCCCAGGCAGAGCACAGTGGCCCCAGGCAGAGCACAGGGGCACCAGGCAGAACATGGGGCCCCAGGCAGAGCACAGGGGCCCCAGGCAGAGCACAGGGGCCCCAGTCAGCATATGGGGCCCCAGGCAGAGCACAGGGGCCCCAGGCAGAGCACAGGGGCCCCAGGCAGCATATGGGGCCCCAGGCAGAGCACAGTGGCCCCAGGCAGAGCACAGGGGCCCCAGGCAGAACATGGGGCCCCAGGCAGAGCACAGGGGCCCCAGGCAGCATATGGGGCCCCAGGCAGAGCACAGGGGCCCCAGGCAGCATATGGGGCCCCAGGCAGAGCACAGTGGCCCCAGGCAGAGCACATGGGCCCCAGGCAGAATATGGGGCCCCAGGCAGAGCACAGTGGTCCCAGGCAGAGCACAGGGGCCCCAGGCAGCTTATGGGGCCCCAGGCAGAGCACAGTGGCCCCAGGCAGAACATGGGGCCCCAGGCAGAGCACAGTGGCCCCAGGCAGAGCACAGGGGCCCCAGGCAGAGCACAGGGGCCCCAGGCAGAGCACAGGGGCCCCAGGCAGCATATGGGGCCCCAGGCAGCATATGGGGCCCCAGGCAGCATATGGGGCCCCAGGCAGCCTATGGGGCCCCAGGCAGAGCACAGTGGCCCCAGGCAGAACATGGGGGCCCCAGGCAGAGCACAGGGGCCCCAGGCAGCATATGGGGCCCCAGGCAGAGCACAGTGGTCCCAGGTAGAGCACAGGGGCCCCAGGCAGCCTATGGGGCCCCAGGCAGAGCACAGGGGCCCCAGGCAGCATATGGGGCCCCAGGCAGAGCACAGGGGCCCCAGGCAGCATATGGGGCCCCAAGCAGAGCACAGTGGCCCCAGGCAGAGCACAGGGGCCCCAGGCAGAACATGGGGCCCCAGGCAGAGCACAGGGGCCCCAGGCAGCATATGGGGCCCCAGGCAGAGCACAGGGGCCCCAGGCAGCATATGGGGTCCCAGGCAGAGCACAGCGATATTTTGGACCACTGTGCGGTGTTTCAGACCCCCTGTGTGATGTCTGGGGCCCTGTTCTTAAGTATATTAAAGATTAAAGTAACGTATATTAAAGTATATTATAGATCAAATTTGACACGTTTATGAGCACCATTGAGTGATATACTCAAGAATGACATACTTTTTCAACATTTTATGGTTTCAAACTGTAAACACTCAGAGTTTTTTTTACTTCAACCAGAAAACCTTAACGGTTCATAAAAAACTTGACTGTTCAGGATATGATAAAAGTCATAGTATTCTGAATCTTTAACTTATAAAGATACCTTTACATGGGGTGATTATTGGTTCCAGAGAGGCTTTCGGCCGATAATCGTACACATGGCTGGTGACAGGACAATACAATATAAACGTTCAAAGGTAAACACTGATAACATTAAAATCTAATATATAATTGCCTAGAATACTACTTCCGGCAATTTGTGCCAACTTCCGTGGCTTTGTCCGGAGATAATGTCCGGAGATAAGTGACGTCACCAGCGTCCTACACCCGCTCAGGGTGGACAAAGATATATGCCTTCGTGGTGCGCGGCACTTTTCTGATTGGTTGCCGCCTGCCGCGAGCGACCAATCAGAAATGTGCCGTACTGTCAAGAATTGTCAAGAGCTGGTGAGTGCAGCCATTTTTTGTTCTTTCTTACTATTATTTATTAATTGTATTATTCTTACATTTGAATAAATAAAGTATATATGGATTCTAGACTCCCGATTCTTTAGTTTATGATATTTGTTGTGTTATGTCCTTTTTAAAAATAAAATGAATTTGATCAAAAATAATGACTGATTTGTCAGTAAGTATTTCTTTGGGGTATATGTTTTTTGTGTAATATTTACTGAATTGATTATATTTTGAGAATTCTTTGGTATTTCTTTTCTATATAGGATTTATTAGCTCTTTCCTGCCTAGGTCTCCCGTGACACACGACTTATATTATCGTCATGATGCCCAAAGTATGAACTCTTATGGCCAGTACTCAAGTGGTCAATCTGGGCAGGGCCAGATTTTGGGGCAGGCCCAACAGAGAGCACAACAACAGGGAGAGGGGCAATTGGGGCAACAAAAGCCACAAGAGCAGCAACCTGAACTGCCACCATCACCTCCACCAACATATAATCTATAAAAAAGTTTTTGTTGTTGTTGCAAATTGTGTGTGATATACACACACAATTTGATAATCTGCTGTGATAGCAAAGTGTTTTTTTTTTTTTTTTCTCTGGCAAAGTTTTATTGTCCACAAAAGACATATGCTGGCAATATGTTTAATGAAAGTTTAAAATTGGCTAAAACAATCATTTATAAAAACTATTTTTCAAGCCAAATTCTTTGTGTTTCTCAAATCATTATGACATCATAGCCAATCATTATGTTCATATAAAGCTAATAATTAAGTCAAAGCAACAAATATAGTTCAGTAATTCAATGTTGAATTTTATGTATATAGAATATGAATAAACAAAACAATTACAACTGAGATACAGCATAATCCTGCAAGGGAGTAGCACCCTGAGGAGAAACAAAATAATTTGTGTAAATATCCCTCACTTTTAGGTCAGAAAGGGGATGCCGCGGAGGAGGGCCATGTGGTGTAGGAGTACCCACATTATTAGTCAACATGTCTTGAACACTATCAGCTGAGGAGCAATCATGTTGTCGCGTAAAATTGTGTAAAACAACACACGCTTTTATTACTTTGTTAACATTAGCCTCACTCAGCTGAATGGCAGACTGGAGGACATGCCATTTGGCACACAGAATCCCTAAGGCACACTCCACCAGTCGCCGCGCCCTGGAAAGCCTCAAATTAAACACCCGCCACCGGTGATCCAGGTTGCGCCGGGGATAAGGCTTCATCACATGCCTCATCAATTGGAATGCCTCATCTCCCACAAAAACATATGGCATGGCTTCAGCATTGGAGCCTGGGAGTTGTCGTGATGGGGGGAGGTCAAACTGATTTTCACGTAGCCGCCAACCCATAATGGACGAATTGAAGAGTCTAGAGTCTAGAGTCTCCAGTTCGCCCATAGGCCCCAATATCTACAATTATAACCTGTAGTTACTGTCAACTACAGCTAACAGAACTACAGAGAAAAACTGCTTATAATTGAAGAATTGGGTGCCCGAGTTCGGCCGCTTACGCACCCTGATATGTTTCCCATCCAGGGCTCCGATGCAGTGAGGGAATTGGCAAGTGACATTAAATCCACGGGCGATTTTGAGCCAATCATCCATTTTTGGCTCAGGCATGACAAGTTCGTGGAGTTTTGACCAAATTTCCATACATGTTGCACGCACAATGCCAGAAATAGTGGATCGTCCAATGAGAAACTCCAGATGTAGACCGCCATAGTACAGTACAGACCAAATAAAATTAGCTAAGGCTGGTTTCACATTTGCGGTTGTGTCCGCAGCGTTTGTACCGCATATATCGGCATGCGTTTTGTATTCCTATATTTAACATTAGGGACGCATGCGTTTTTGATTTTTCGTGTTTTGACGATGCATGCATCGTTTCATCATTTGCGGCTTGGCGCGGAAATGCAACATATAGTAATTTTTAGAGGCGTCAATTTGCCGCCTGGAAACGCATGCAGTCGATTGCGCAAGGATTGCGACAAAAAAATGCATTGCTGTCTATATGAATGCATGCGTTTACAAGCACATGCGTTTGGTTGCGTTCATGAACGCATGCTTTCCACAAGAGAAAAACATGTCTTGACACTGATAAGCCACCCCCCACATACAAGGTGATAAAGGGAGGGTGTGGACAGTTGCAGGTCACTTCTCAGCAGACAGCCAAGCAGAGCAGACAGACCACAGCACCTTGGAGAAAACAAGCCTCTGAACAATGTGAGTATATCCTAGCCAATGCCTTTATTTTCTATTTTCTTTCTCTACATGTCCTAATTTCTGCCATTTCTTTTTTTCTACATGCATCAGAATGTCTTCTTCGGATTCTTCCCATGAGGAGTTTCTTCCTGGGCCATCTGAAGTAGAGTATGTCAGTGAGGTGAGTACTTGCCTCGTCAGATTGGTAAGTATTCACTGTCACATCGACACATGTGACAATTTGAATTTTTCTTTTTTTTAGAGCTCTTCTTCTACTGCGGCAGAGACAGGGCAGGGGCAGCGGAGTCAAGGTCCGGTGGAAAGACGGCAGCGGGTACGTATACAAGACTGACTGTTATCTTGAATCTTCCTTTCTTTCCATTCGTATTTCTTAACTTTTTTCTTCTGGAATCCTTTTGTATGTTGAGTTTCCTATTCATGCCATTTCTCAGCATCTTTTTTCTTTCTTTTCCTTATGTTAATTGAGCAAACTTTAATGACTTTATTTAATTTTTAGGTTTCACAATGGGAGGATGATTTTATTGACAATGACCTCCTCATCTCGCTAGTCCAGGAGCGAGTCCCGTTGTGGGACACCCGGGATCCACTGCACTCAAACAACGTCACGATCCGGCGCTTATGGAATGAGGTGGCCAAAAAGATGTGGGATGGCTGGGACAACGCCCCGACACGGGTCCGAAATGCATTTGTTAAGTATTGCACTGCAGTGTGAGCAGCAAAGACCTTGGCCGTGCTCACTCGACTGTGTGTGATGAAAGAAACTCTCAGGAGTTTCTGTCATCACACACAGTTGTCTGAGCACGGCCAAAAGTCCTTTTTCTGACCACAATTTTTTTTTTAACAGTGGCCAAAGTCAAAACACGTTGGCGTTCGATGAAGGACCACTTCAACAAGGACCTGCGTCAAGAGAGCCGTGTTCCCAGTGGTTCAGGAGCAAGGATCAGAAGATACAAATACCATCGAGTTCTGGCATTTTTAAGACCAGTCCTTGCCCAGAGAACGTAAGTATCACGTGCATTAGGTTGTATTGTATTGCCATAATCTGTATTTTTATATTCCACAGGATTTTGCATCTGCTTAATATTTGGTATTAATTTTCTTTTTCCTTTTTTCACAGCACATACAGCACTACTGTTGGCCCAGGTTCTGGAGCGGTCCTTCATCCGACAGCCACGGACCCGTCCCAGCCATCCAGCAGCGCAGCAGCAAGTGGGCCTTCCACACTAACTGGAGACCAGGGAGCTGGTCCATCAGGTCTTCCCCTTTCGCAGTCCTCTTCCACTGCCCCTTTTTTGGGCTCCTCCTGGCAGTGGCAGAGAGCTTCGGACAGGTCACTCATGCCCGAGTTTTTACACTTGAGCTCGGTTTCACACGAAGCAATCAAGGCTTTGGGTGACCGAACGGATGTTTCACATAGCCTCTTGAATGCACGTATCCAGGAGGTCAGCAAAAGCCTTGACCAAGTGAAAGCCGACCTCCAGAGGCCAGCACATCATTTTTTCAACCAAATTGAGCAGGGCATGTCAGAACACCTTACTCCTGATCTCCAGCTGAGTGTCATGCAGGCCTGCAATGCTGCTTACGTGCAGGCTATGCATAGTAACATAGTTAGTAAGGCCGAAAAAAGACATTTGTCCATCCAGTTCAGCCTATATTCCATCATAATAAATCACCAGATCTACGTCCTTCTACAGAACCTAATAATTGTATGATACAATATTGTTCTGCTCCAGGAAGACATCCAGGCCTCTCTTGAACCCCTCGACTGAGTTCGCCGTCACCACCTCCTCAGGCAAGCAATTCCAGATTCTCACTGCCCTAACAGTAAAGAATCCTCTTCTATGTTGTTGGAAAAACCTTCTCTCCTCCAGACACAAAGAATGCCCCTCCTTGTGCCCGTCACCTTCCTTGGTATAAACAGATCCTCAGCGAGATATTTGTATTGTCCCCTTATATACTTATACATGGTTATTAGATCGCCCCTCAGTCGTCTTTTTTCTAGACTAAATAATCCTAATTTCGCTAATCTATCTGGGTATTGTAGTTCTCCCATCCCCTTTATTAATTTTGTTGCCCTCCTTTGTACTCTCTCTAGTTCCATTATATCTGTCACGGGGAGACTAGGTGGGCAAGAGCTAATAACCCGGGCCCCTGCAATTTCCCTCAGACTAGGGAAATCCTGACTGACCCTCTACCTAGAGTTTACACTGATGGTGTGCATGTCTAGGCCTCGACCCTCACCCTGTCTTCTGTTTCAACCCTAGGCTGAAACCATCGCCCACCACCCGGTGAAAAGATCATACACCAATACCCACAGTTAGCACAGACAAGGATAACGGAAAATATACACCACGCCGCAGTCACTCAGGAATACACTATAAATGCGCAGGGAAAAATAAATACAAATATAGGAAGGAGTAAATAAGACAAAGGGAAATACACCACCAGCAACGATACTGCAACTACTAGCTCACCACTCTAGACCGAGATAACAACGCACAAAAGACAGAAGCTATAATCGGCGACGCCCAATGTTCAGGAGAACTATTTAAAGGCAGTGGGCATGGCCCAGCTTCCAATCCGAGCACCAGGTAAATTAACCCCGGACCAGCTAGATAAAATCTAGCCGACGCCAATGAGCGCATAGTGGACAAAAGCGGAATTACCGCTGTCTGTCGAACGACCTGGTCTGAACAGCGTCCGACATGACAATATCCTTCCTGAACACCGGTGCCCAAAACTGGACACAGTACTCCATGTGCGGTCTAACTAGGGATTTGTACAGAGGCAGTATAATGCTCTCATCATGTGTATCCAGACCTTTTTTAATGTACCCCATGATCCTGTTTGCCTTGGCAGCTGCTGCCTGGCATTGGCTGCTCCAGGTAAGTTTATCATTATCAGGATCCCCAAGTCCTTCTCCCTGTCAGATTTACCCAGTGGTTTCCCGTTCAGTGTGTAATGGTGATATTGATTCCTTCTTCCCATGTGTATAACCTTACATTTAGCATTGTTAAACCTCATCTGCCACCTTTCAGCCCAAGTTTCCAACTCATCCAGATCCATCTGTAGCAGAATACTATCTGCTCTTGTATTAACTGCTTTACATAGTTTTGTATCATCTGCAAATATCAATATTTTACTGTGGAAACCTTCTAACAGATCATTAATGAATATGTTGAAGAGAACAGGTCCCAATACCGACCCCTGCGGTACCCCACTGGTCACAACGACCCAGTTAGAGACTATACCATTTATAACCACCCTCTGCTTTCTATCACTAAGCCAGTTACTAAGCCATTTACACACATTTTCCCCCAGACCAAGCATTCTCATTTTGTGTACCAACCTCTTGTGCGGCACGGTATCAAACGCTTTGGAAAAATCGAGATATACCACGTCCAATGACTCACCGTGGTCCAGCCTATAGCTTACCTCTTCATAAAAACTGATTAGATTGGTTTGACAGGAGCGATTTCTCATAAACCCATGCTGATATGGAGTTAAACAGTTATTCTCATTGAGATAATCCAGAATAACATCCTTCAGAAACCCTTCAAATATTTTACCAACAGTAGAGGTTAGACTTACTGGCCTATAATTTCCAGGTTCACTTTTAGAGCCCTTTTTGAATATTGGCACCACATTTGCTATGTGCTAGTCCTGCAGAACAGACCCCGTCGCTATAGAGTCCCTAAAAATAAGAAATAATGGTTTATCTATTACATTACTTAGTTCTCTTAGTACTCGTGGGTGTATGCCATCCGGACCCGGAGATTTATCTATTTTAATCTTATTTAGCCGGTTTTGCATCTCTTCTTGGGTTAGATTGGTGACCCTTAATATAGGGTTTTCATTGTTTCTTGGAATTTCACCTAGCATTTCATTTTCCACCGTGGAGAAGAAGGTGTTTAATATGTTAAGGCCCCGTCTCACATAGCGAGATCGCTAGCGAGATCGCTGCTGAGTCACTAGTTTTGTGACGCAACAGCGACCTCCATAGCGATCTCGCTATGTGTGACACGTACCAGCGATCAGGCCCCTGCTGGGAGATCGCTGGTCGTGTCGGAATGGCCTGGACCTTTTTTTGGTCGTTGAGGCCCCGCTGACATCGCTGAATCGGTGTGTGTGACACCGATCCAGCGATGTCTTCACTGGTAACCAGGGTAAACATCGGGTTACTAAGCGCAGGGCCACGCTTAGTAACCCGATGTTTACCCTGGTTACCAGCGTAAATGTAAAAAAAAAAAACAATACATACTCGCCTTCTGATGTCCGTCAGGTCCCTTGCCGTCTGCTTCCTGCTCTCACTGAGATCCGGCCGTACAGTGAGAAGTGAGAGCACAGCAGTGACGTCACCGCTGCACTCTCACTGTACGGCCGGATCTCAGTCAGAGCAGGAAGCAGACGGCAAGGGACCTGGACACCGAAAGGCGAGTATGTACTGTTTGTTTTTTTTGGTAACCAGGGTAAATATCGGGTTACTAAGCGCGGCCCTGCACTTAGTAACCCGATGTTTACCCTGGTTACCCGGGTGCTGCAGGGAGACTTCGGCATCGTTGAAGACAGTTTCAACGATGCCGAAGTCGTTCCCCTGATCGTTGGTCGCTGGAGAGAGCGGTCTGTGTGACAGCTCCCCAGCGACCACACAACGACTTACCAACGATCACGGCCAGGTCGTATCGCTGGTCGTGATCGTTGGTAAATCACTTAGTGAGACGGGGCCTTTAGGCTTTTCCTCATCATCTACAACCATTCTTTCCTCACTATTTTTTAAGGGGCCTACATTTTCAGTTTTTATTCTTTTACTATTGATATAGTTGAAGAACAGTTTGGGATTAGTTTTACTCTCCTTAGCAATGTGCTTCTCTGTTTCCTTTTTGGCAGCTTTAATTAGTTTTTTAGATAAAGTATTTTTCTCCCTATAGTTTTTTAGAGCTTCAATGGTGCCATCCTGCTTTAGTAGTGCAAATGCTTTCTTTTTACTGTTAATTGCCTGTCTTACTTCTTTGTTTAGCCACATTGGGTTTTTCCTACTTCTAGTCCTTTTATTCCCACAAGGTATAAACCGCTTACAGTGCCTATTTAGGATGTTCTTAAACATTTTCCATTTATTATCTGTATTCTTATTTCTGAGGATATTGTCCCAGTCTACCAGATTAAGGGCATCTCTAAGCTGGTCAAACTTTGCCTTCCTAAAGTTCAGTGTTTTTGTGACTCCCTGACAAGTCCCCCTAGTGAAAGACAGGTGAAACTGTACAATATTGTGGTCGCTATTTCCTAGATGCCCGACCACCTGCAGATTTGTTATTCTGTCAGGTCTATTAGATAGTATTAGGTCTAAAAGTGCTGCTCCTCTGGTTGGATTCTGCACCAATTTTGAAAGATAATTTTTCTTGGTTATTAGCAGAAACCTGTTGCCTTTATGGGTTTCACAGGTTTCTGTTTCCCAGTTAATATCCGGGTAGTTAAAGTCCCCCATAACCAGGACCTCATTTTGTTTCCATTTTCCCCTCCATGAATTTCAACCCATATGGACTCGACATCCTCATTCCCTTCGCTAATATCCTCCCTTAAAGTGGACTTTAGACAAGACTTTACATAGAGACAAACCCCTCCTCCTCTCCGATTTTTACGATCCTTTCTAAACAGACTGTAACCCTGTAAGTTAACTGCCCAGTCATAGCTTTCATCTAACCATGTCTTGGTTATTCCCACTATGTCAAAGTTACCTGTAGATATTTCTGCTTCTAGTTCTTCCATCTTGTTTGTCAGGCTTCTGCGAGCATGCAATTTAGAGGATTTTGTTTTGTTCCAATCTCCTCGCTGTGGATTGTTTTAGAAATGTTCTTACCTCCCTTCTGAGTATGTTTTCCCGGGTCTTCTTTGTTCGAGTCTAATGTTTTTCTTCCCATCCCCTCTTCTTCTAGTTTAACGCCCTCCTGATGAGTGTAGCGAGTCTTCTGGCGAGTCTTCTGGCGAATGTGTGTTTCCCAGGTTTGTTGAGGTGTAGTCCGTCTCTGGCGAGGAGTCCATCGTACAAGTAATTCACACCGTGGTCCAGGAATCCGAATCCTTGTTGTCTGCACCATCGTCTTAGCCAGTTGTTCGCATCAAGGATCCTGTTCCATTTCCTGGTGCCATGCCCGTCTACTGGATGGATAGAAGAAAAAACTACCTGTGCATCCAGTTCCTTTACTTTCTTCCCCAACTCTTCAAAGTCCTTGCAGATTGTCGGTAGGTCCTTCCTTGCCGTGTCATAGGTGCCAACATGTATCAGAAGAAATGGGTGGACGTCCTTGGAGCTGAAGAGCTTTGGTATCCTATCGGTCACATCCTTGATCATCACACCTGGAAGGCAGCATACTTCTCTTGCGGTTATGTCCGGTCTGCAGATGGCTGCTTCTGTGCCTCTCAGTAGTGAGTCTCCCACCACCACCACTCTTCGTTGCTTCTTGGCTGTACTTTTTGCTGTCACTTGTTGCTGTGTACCCTTTTCTTTTTTGCTTGCTGGTAGTGCTTCATCCTTAGGTGTTGAATTAACCAGAAAAAAGAAACATGCATGAACCGCAGGGATCCACAAGTATAACAATTTTTATTAATTTCAAGTCCTAACACAGAACACTAACAAGTTAAAAACATTTAAAATAAACAATAGAAAAATTACCCAAGAAAATAAATCTCACACGGGACCTGACCTCCTACACAATATGCCTCTGTAGTCCTGAACTAGTGGCTATAATAAGAAGTGTGTCAGTCAATAAAAATCACACAATGCAATATCTGCAGCTATCAAACCAACATACAGTACTACTTCAATAAATAGACCAAAGCATATAGCATATAGTTACCCACACAAAAAGATCCTGGTGGACATGCTCACGGTCAATCAGTGCATAAGGATAAGAAGAGGCAAAAAGGACGTCAGCTCCCCTGTGACCCACCCAACGCGTATCGTCACATAAGTGACTTCATCAGGGGTAATAATAGTGTACTGTGCACTGGATACTGGGTTATATAGTACTTACTAATGAACAGATCTGGTACAGCTGTTTGGAGGCTTGTGTGCAGGTCTCATGCTCTGAATTCACAGCGTCCCGGAAATAGCCTCTGCGCATGTCTGTTGGTTACCTAGGTGATGCACTCACTTCCAGAGCGACCCCCCTCCCTCCTGTCATCACGGAAATCCAAGCACCAATACAAGACCGTGGAGGAGCGCTTCTCTCCACATTCCTCTCCTCTGCAGGCATAAACAAGCCTGTCCTATTTTAAAGGGCCGGTCCCCAAAAAAAAAAAACAAAAAAAAAAAAACCAGCTTATTGCTGCTTGCCAAAGGCCGCTATCGCGCATGTCCCGGAACTTCCAGGTCTGTTGCTATGCGTCCCTAGCAACTCTCGGACGTCCTGCCTAATCTGCGCAAGTGCCCTCAGGACTGCTGCCGTTCTGAGACCAGGACGTATGTCCGGGTGATGCGCTGCCGTGAGGAGCTCACTCACGTGGGCGCACCAACCCCACACACCCCCAGCCCTGGCAAGGTCAGCTATGTTGGTACATCTAAGTCACACAAATAAAATATCAAAAAGAGGTGGGTTGTTGAAAAAGAGAGAAAAAATGCCAAAATAGGTGCCAAAACAGCAAAACAGTGCACCCTACACATAAAGGCTCTATCTTGATGGTTAGAGGGACATATCAATATGAGGCATCCACATATAACCATTATACCCATATAATTAAATATAGAAGTCTTTATCAGAATACTACATCATAGAGACCTAGAGGCATAACAGTGCAACAAAGTTCACAGATATTACAGTTGTTTATAAAACCCCTGATGAAGTCACTTATGTGACGATACGCGTTGGGTGGGTCACAGGGGGGCTGACGTCCTTTTTGCCTCTTCTTATCCTTATGCACTGATTGACCGTGAGCATGTCCACCAGGATCTTTTTGTGTGGGTAACTATATGCTATATGCTTTGGTCTATTTATTGAAGTAGTACTGTATGTTGGTTTGATAGCTGCAGATATTGCATTGTGTGATTTTTATTGACTGACACACTTCTTATTATAGCCACTAGTTCAGGACTACAGAGGCATATTGTGTAGGAGGTCAGGTCCCGTGTGAGATTTATTTTCTTGGGTAATTTTTCTATTGTTTATTTTAAATGTTTTTAACTTGTTAGTGTTCTGTGTTAGGACTTGAAATTAATAAAAATTGTTATACTTGTGGATCCCTGCGGTTCATGCATGTTTCTTTTTTCTGGTTAATTCATTAGTTACATTTTGACATGCAGCGGGTCGAGCCCGTATATATATATATATATAGAGATGGTGCCCTCTATTCAGTTGTTCTCTAGAGTGATTTTTTGAGGTGGCTTTTACCACTGTTTCCAGAGTGGTGGCACATCTGAGATTAAAATATTGATAGAGATATTCTACTATGGATCTGGTGGCTAGGGAGGACGCTTGGAGTCAGCAAGCATCTGGCATTTTCTCTGCGCTTGGGGATAATATAGTGTCATCTGTAGGCAACTCTGATTTTCAAACTATCTCCACAGAAATTACTAATTTACATAAAACATTGACTCGTGTCTGGTGGAATGTGAGGAGTTTGGAGGAATACAAAAAAACAGGATTTGTGCCAAGAGGCTTACGGGTACAGATTTTTCCAGCATGGGAAGTAACGGGGGCCTTTAAGAAAACATGGGAAACAGGGCTTTTACAGTGCTCTAGTGTCTTGATGGACATGCTCATAGAACATGATCGGGGGCTTTTGACCAGAATAAGAGAGGACATAAGGGTCAGTGAGAGCAAGCTTGTAAGTTTTGATAAGGAGACTTTGGTGAACCCCTTCCTCCTTAAATTGAAGGAAACCTTAGATAAATTTGAAAAAGAAATCATTAATAAGAAAAGGACGAAATTCTATAGGGATAAGACGGACTTTGCCAGAGATCAAGCCTTTAGATGGGTACATCGTGGTAATAGACGCTATACTAGTAATATTCATCTGCTTGCTGGAGATAATCCAACTGAACAACTGTCCAGACATGAACTTTCTTCTAGTGATTTATTATCCTCAGACCTCAGCGATCCGGAGGGCACAATAGGCGGCGCAGGAGGAGGAGGGGGAGGCGTAAACCACAGGCCATCCCGGAAGAAAGGCAGGAACCATCGGAATTGGTCACCAACGAGGGAGACGAGGCTCAACCGGAAACGGTAACTACATTAGACACGCCAACTACTCCCATAGCGACAAAAGACTTTCAAATTATTAATCTATCTACTTATGTCCTCTCAGACGTTGAAAAATCAGTCTTAATGAAGGGTCTATCATTTTCACCTATGAATCCTTTGGATAAGTTTACTTTGGTCAAGGACATCTATTTATTCTGTCGAAAAATGACTTTCAAATTATTATATCATAAACCCTCTCTAGTTGATTCACTCCCAGATGATGAAAGACAAACGTTTCGAGACCTCCTAGAACTCTTGCAGGAAAACGAGAATGGTTCTGACCAGACAAGATTTACTAGAAGATCTCCATCACAGGTAACACCAGCATTGTCACTGTTTCCGGCAGTTCAAATTTTTTTTGATAGTGTTTGTAGAGATGTGGAAGGACTCAAACTTTACTCCACCAGACATGCTAACCTTACTATGGGGGAGAAGCAAGCCCTACGGAGATTACGGAACAACAATGAATTTCTCATTCGAGAAGCAGACAAAGGGGGAAATGTGGTCCTTTGGCCTCATGAGATGTATATCACAGAAGCCTTACGGCAATTGAATAATACCAACAATTATCATGTTCTCCCCTCAGATCCCACTTGGGTCTTCAAGGGGAAATTAGACTGTCTTATACAGAGAGCAATGAAGGAGGGTATTCTTAACAAGAGGGAAGCGGACTTTCTTTTTACCAAGCATCCTGTAGTCCCAACCTTCTACACTATGCCGAAAGTGCACAAGTCATTGACTTTGCCCCCAGGAAGACCAATAGTCTCCGGTATAGGGGGGATCATGGAGAGACCATGTATCTATTTGGATCACTTCCTTCAACCCCTGGCCCTTCTGCTTGATTCGTATATAAGGGACTCAACACATCTGATGATACATCTAGAGGACTTGGAGATTCCAGAGAATGCATTGTTAATCTGTTTAGATGTGGAATCTCTTTATACGAATATAGCACACGATTTGGGTATTCAAGCAGTTTCATACTATCTGGATAAACATCATTATAACGAGAAGCACAATAGGTTTCTGTTGGAACTTCTTCATTTTGTTCTTGATAAGAGTTATTTCACGTTTGACAGGAAATACTACAGCCAAATTTCTGGGACCGCTATGGGGGCGCGTTGTGCGCCCTCATATGCAAATCTTTTTTTGGGGTGGTGGGAGGAGAATGTGGTGTTCCAGCAGGAAAGGTTCTCGCAGAAGGTAATCACCTGGCGACGGTATATAGACGATGTGCTATTTATATGGACAGGGTCGCTATCTGAATGTGAGAAATTTATTGAAGATCTGAACCACAATATGTTTAATATCAGACTTACCTCCACCATCTCCCCATGTACCATAGACTTCCTGGACATCAAACTTACTGTGAAGGATAAACGTGTTTCCTCGTGTCTGTACCGTAAACCAACGGCAACGAATAACCTTTTACACTACTCCAGCTTTCATCCTGTACACTTGAAAAACGGGATTCCAAAAGGTCAGTTCTTGAGGCTTCGTAGAAATTGCAGTTCAACAGAAGATTTCCAAAAATTAGCAGGAGACCTAACTACCCGTTTCACAAATAGGCAATATCCACGGAAAATAGTCTCTGGGGCATATAGAGAAGCAAGACAAAGAGAAAGACGAAGCCTCTTCAATCAACAGGTGCGTAGCTCAGAACAACCCCTTTCCTTAATCACCACATATAATAATCAGTGGTCGGATGTTTATAGATTATTGAATAAGAATTGGAATATTCTTCTATCCGAATCGAGACTAATTCCACACATTACACCGACTTCTAGGGTGGTGGCTAGGAGAGCCAGCAACCTCAAGGACCAACTGTGCCACAGCCATTATCAATGCCCCAAAAACAAACTAGGCACTGGCAGAAAAATTTTGGGTACATTCCCATGTGGGGACTGCAGCGTGTGCCAGTTCATGATTGCACGGCAAGAAGTTCGGGTGGATATATTACCATTTCCAATTAAGTCTGATTGTTATTTCAATTGCAGGTCGAGCAACTTGATCTACCTGCTACTCTGCGAATGCCCCAAGTTATATGTGGGCCAAACGTCCCAACAATTGAGGAAAAGGTGTCAACAACACATTTCCAATATCAATATGGCTAAACAGGATCTCGCAAAAGGAAAAAAACTTACTTCAGTGGCTACGCACTTTTTGAATGTCCATGGTGGCAGTATAAAAAGCCTAAGGGTACCGTCACACAGTGCCATTTTCATCGCTACGACGGCACGATTCGTGACGTTGCAGAGTCGTATAAGTATCGCTCTAGCGTCGTATACTGCGGTCACACGTTGCAATACACGGCGCTGGAGCGATAATTTCATGACGTATTTGCTATGTAGAAGCCGTTGGTTACTGTGCGCACATCGTATACAACCTGTGTCACACAATGCAATCATGCCGCCACAGCGGGACACTAGACGACGAAAGAAAGTTTCAAACGATCTGCTACGACGTACGATTCTCAGCGGGGATCCGGATCGCAGTAGCGTGTCAGACACAGCGATATCGTAAATGCATCGCTGGAACGTCACGAATCGTGCCGTTGTAGCGATCAAAATTGCACTGTGTGACGGTACCCTAAGAGTGATGGGATTAGAAGCGGTCAAAGAGACCATCAGAGGAGGCAACCATACCCATCAACTACTAAGATGTGAATCTAAGTGGATATATAAACTGCAGAGTCTTGCCCCAAGAGGACTAAATGAAGAGCTCCTATTTACGGGGTTTTATAAACAACTGTAATATCTGTGAACTTTGCTGCACTGTTATGCCCCTAGGTCTCTATGATGTAGTATTCTGATAAAGACTTCTATATTTAATTATATGGGTATAATGGTTATATGTGGATGCCTCATATTGATATGTCCCTCTAACCATCAAGATAGAGCCTTTATGTGTAGGGTGCACTGTTTTGCTGTTTTGGCACCTATTTTGGCATTTTTTCTCTCTTTTTCAACAACCCCCCTCTTTTTGATATTTTATTTGTGTGACTTAGATGTACCAACATAGCTGACCTTGCCAGGGCTGGGGGTGTGTGGGGTTGGTGCGCCCACGTGAGTGAGCTCCTCACGGCAGCGCATCACCCGGACATACGTCCTGGTCTCGGAACGGCAGCAGTCCTGAGGGCGCTTGCGCAGATTAGGCAGGACGTCCGAGAGTTGCTAGGGACGCATAGCAACAGACCTGGAAGTTCCGGGACATGCGCGATATCGGCCTTTGGCAAGCAGCAATGAGCTGTTTTTTTTTTTTTGTTTTTTTTTTTGGGACCGGCCATTTAAAATAGGACAGGCTTGTTTATGCCTGCAGAGGAGAGGAATGTGGAGAGAAGCGCTCCTCCACGGTCTTGTATTGGTGCTTGGATTTCCGTGATGACAGGAGGGAGGGGGGTCGCTCTGGAAGTGAGTGCATCACCTAGGTAACCAACAGACATGCGCAGAGGCTATTTCCGGGACGCTGTGAATTCAGAGCATGAGACCTGCACACAAGCCTCCAAACAGCTGTACCAGATCTGTTCATTAGTAAGTACTATATAACCCAGTATCCAGTGCACAGTACACTATTATTACCCCTGATGAAGTCACTTATGTGACGATACGCGTTGGGTGGGTCACAGGGGGGCTGACGTCCTTTTTGCCTCTTCTTATCCTTATGCACTGATTGACCGTGAGCATGTCCACCAGGATCTTTTTGTGTGGGTAACTATATGCTATATGCTTTGGTCTATTTATTGAAGTAGTACTGTATGTTGGTTTGATAGCTGCAGATATTGCATTGTGTGATTTTTATTGACTGACACACTTCTTATTATAGCCACTAGTTCAGGACTACAGAGGCATATTGTGTAGGAGGTCAGGTCCCGTGTGAGATTTATTTTCTTGGGTAATTTTTCTATTGTTTATTTTAAATGTTTTTAACTTGTTAGTGTTCTGTGTTAGGACTTGAAATTAATAAAAATTGTTATACTTGTGGATCCCTGCGGTTCATGCATGTTTCTTTTTTCTGGTTAATTCATTAGTTACATTTTGACATGCAGCGGGTCGAGCCCGTATATATATAGAGATGGTGCCCTCTATTCAGTTGTTCTCATCCTTAGGTGTGCCATCTTCATCCTCTACACAGATTTGATATCGGTTCTTCAGTTGTGTGGTTGGTGATTTCTCCATGGTCTTCTTGCTTCTTTTGGTCACATGCTTCCACTCATCTGCTTTTGGAGGTTCTCTGACACTTTTTTTCACCTTCTGTGACCAGTAGAGATGCTTCTGTTCTGTCTAGGAAGTCTTCATTCTCTTTGATGAGTTTCAAAGTTGCTATTCTTTCTTCCAGACCCCGCACCTTTTCTTCTAAAAGGGCCACTAGTCTACACTTCTGACAGGTGAAATTGGATTCTTCTTCTGGTCGATCTGTGAACATGTAGCACATTGTTATGATCCGGTGACCTTGGAGCCGCATGAGAGACTTTCTCAGGAGTAGGTGGTACCTGTACTGACCGCAAACCCTAAACTGACACCGCAACTAGAAGTAGCCGTGGGGTGTACCTAACACGTCCTAGACACCTCGACACAGCCGGAAGACTAAATACCCCTATAGATGGAAATGGGAATTCTATCTTGCCTCAGAGCAGCCCCCCCACAAATATTGACTGTGAGTATAAGAGGAAAGACACACGCAGGCAGAAAACAGGATTTAGCAAAAGAGGCACTTCTAGCTAAATAGAAAAGGATAGGACAGAATTCTAAGCGGTCAGTATTAAAACCCTAAAAATATCCACAGCAGATAATACAAATATTCTACATCTAACTAAAGACATAGAATGTATATCTGCATCTCCTGAGAATCCAGCATGACTGAAAAATCCTAACAAAGTCTAAGCTGGACAAAAACACAATGAATTGCACTGAATTGTAAAGCACACTGCATGTGTGCTGCAGAGACAAAAACCAGACACTTATCTTAGCTGAATTGGCAGCAGGGCATGAGGAACCAGACAGAGATGCAATCCCTCCAAGAACAATGGACAACTGGCAAGGACTAATGGATCCTGCACACATAAATACCTAGTAGAGCTGCAATCAGCAGAAACACCTGCCCTGGATTACAACCCAGAGACAACTGCCCTACCACCAACAACCACCGGAGGGAGCCCAAGAACAGAATTAACAACAGCACATGCTGCAGCTCAACATGTAGGTTGTCACATCTGCCATGTTGCTCCTAGATCCTGCTGACTTGCTGTGTGTTTTCCTTCTTGTGTAATCTACTCAGCCAAGCTTTCTTGCAATAATGTCCTACAGGCAAAAATTCACGCGCCGTAAGGCGCGCTGTTTGGTGATGCTTTCCAAGCAGCTGGTCCCGGCTGTACCCAACGATCTTCTTGCTGAGGGAGATTCTTCGCTTTTCCCAGAAGGCACCTGGAATATGCAAATTATCCTCCTCAAGCTTGAATCCCTGGTTTGGTGATGCTTTTCAAGCAGCTGGTCCCGGCTGTACCCAACGATCTTCTTGCTGAGGGAGACTCTTCGCTTTTCCCAGAAGGCACCTGGAATATGCAAATTATCCTCCTCAAGCTTGAATCCCTGGCATATCCACCTGTGCCTTCACTGTCACGATTGACCTCAATGCCGACCTCTGCTGCATACCACTGGATGGCCACCTCAATTCCTTCCACAGCCGGACACCACTACAGCACCACCACCATGCCGAGTGCAGTTGGACATCCCACCGCCACCACCATGACAACCGCTGCTCCTGCTTGGACCTCCTCCACTGACACCATGAGGCAGCAGGACCCTGGCATGGCCTTCTGTACCGCCACCACCACGATGCAGCAGGACCCTGGCATGGCCTTCCGTACCGCCACCACCACGATGCAGCAGGACCCTGGCATGGCCTTCCGTACCGCCACCATCATGATGCAGCAGGACCCTGGCATGGCCTTCCGTACCGCCACCACCACGATGCAGCAGGACCCTGGCATGGCCTTTCGTACCGCCACCATCACGATGCAGCAGGACCCTGGCATGGCCTTCCGTACCGCCACCACCACGATGCAGCAGGACCCTGGCATGGCCTTCCGTACCGCCACCATCACGATGCAGCAGGACCCTGGCATGGCCTTCCGTACCGCCACCACCACGATGCAGCAGGACCCTGGCATGGCCTTCCGTACCGCCACCATCACGATGCAGCAGGACCCTGGCATGGCCTTCCGTACCGCCACCACCACGATGCAGCAGGACCCTGGCATGGCCTTCCGTACCGCCACC
Organism: Ranitomeya variabilis; assembly: GCF_051348905.1. Lineage (NCBI taxonomy): Eukaryota > Metazoa > Chordata > Amphibia > Anura > Dendrobatidae > Ranitomeya > Ranitomeya variabilis. The sequence goes on from NC_135239.1 coordinate 133,492,868, forward strand.
ACCACGATGCAGCAGGACCCTGGCATGGCCTTCCGTACCGCCACCATCACGATGCAGCAGGACCCTAGCATGGCCTTCCGTATTGCCACCACCACGATGCAGCAGGACCCTGGCATGGCCTTCCGCTCTACAACGCTATGGACTCTGGCATGGCCTTTCCGCTGTACAAGTGCTATGGACTCTGGCATGGCTGCACGATCTACGAGCACAATGGACTTTGACACAGTGCAGCCAGACCCTGAAAGGTCACCCACCACCACGCCACGCCATATGAGCCCACCAAGACCTCCCACAACCAGGCAAACCAAAACAAAAACAAAAAAAACAGAGGACTCTTAGCATTCCTCCCCCTTCACCTCCCAATGTGTCTGTAATGTTAGGTTTGTCTCACCCTTCCAGTGCATCTCAAGCCTCTCATGTGTCAAGCCCCATCCCCGAACTACCAGACCCCAGTAGTTACATTGCCCCTTCTCCTGCCACCTCTGCGTCATCCACGGTTAGCCAGGCCTCAGTGCTTCACACTCCACGTTTACATCACTCTACCCCAAGCCGGCGCAGTTAAATAAAGTTTTTTGGTTGTAAAAAAATAAATACAATTTGATTTGTCCAAATTAGGTTTGGTTTGTTGTATCTATCGCCGCCGGCAACACACACTGTGCGCCAACTAAGAAACTTCGCCACACACTTAATTTTTGGGCCACATCATATCTCCAGTAGTTATAAAAAAAAGACTGCAGCTTTGTGTGTCTTTAGTATACAGATATGAGGTGGGCCCAAAAATATTAGATGTATTATCTCCATAATCTCTTCTTTCTGCTTCGTCTGTGACTAGTGTGGCAGTCTGAAGAGAAAATGGTGGAAATACAGTGCAGACCTCTACTGAACAGGTCAGGTGTCAAAAAACTCATTAGTTGGGACACCTGACCTGGTGAGTATAGAACTGCCTTGTATAACCACCATTTTCTCTTATTTGTACATAATCTATTACACACAAATTGAAGGGACGATGGTGGTCACACACTGCATATCTATGCTCACCTGCACAGGTGTCAGAAGTAGTGAATTCATGAAGCTTATATGTGCATCATGAATTCATTATTTCTGACACCTGACTTGATGAGTATAGATCTCTTTAGTGTGACAGTCATTGTCTCTTCAGTCTGTGTCCAATGGATAAAGCAGAACAGAATCAGGACGCAATGACGTCAACAAGATTAAATAGAGCAACATGGCTGCCATAACACTAGCAGTATGTGGCCAGTGTTTGATATCAGTATTTGTAAGCCAAAACAAGGAGTGGAACAATTAGAAGTAAATTCTGATATTAATATAATATATAATAACTACACCTCTGCCTCTATCACCCACTCCTGGTTTTGGATTACAAATACTGATATTAAATACAGACCAAATACTGCTAGTTTTAGGACAGCCTTGGTTTGTAGAGGAAATACATAGGAGACACGGTCAACACAACCAAAAATAAAGTTTATTAATGAGAAATATTATTATCATTGCAGAAAATTACTGGTACAGATCGAATTACAACAGGACATTTACACAACATTGTCCTGCCATGAGACATGTCCAATATCTGAATCAAAATAGGCAGCAAGTCCCGCGTGTGACCAACTGCTGCAGTTGACCGCAGCGGGTGATGCTGGATATCGGGCAGTGGGTATGCAACTGGTTCATCCAGTTCAATGTTGGGTTTCTCCTTAGCCATTATATAATTGTGTAGAACCACACAGGCTTTGACCACCTCGTCGACTGTTTCCACTTTTAGATTTATGGCTGATGCAAGAATGCGCCATTTAGAGACCAGAATGCCAAAGGTACACTCTACTGTTCTTCGGGCCCTGGTTAGTCTGTAGTTAAAGATCCTTCTAGTGTGGTTCAAGTCCCGACTGGAATAGGGCATCAGTAGGTTTTCACACATCTGAAAGGCCTCATCCCCAACCATAACAAATGGCATCGGTGGACCTTGAGTGTTGGGGAGAGGTTGTGGCGGTGGAAAATTGAAATTTTTGCCATACACACGGCGGCCCATATCCGAGTTCTTGAAAGTCTGGGAATCGTTGCCACGGCCAAAAGCTCCAATGTCCACAGCGATGAAGCGACAGTGCGCATCGGCTATTGCCATTAGCACAACAGAAAAATATTTTTTGTAGTTGAAATACTCCGATCCTGTTCTGGCAGGTTTGATAATGTGGATGTGCTTTCCATCCACCGCTCCTTAACAGTTGGGGAAATCACACACACTCCAGAATTTTTCCGCAATTTCAAGCCACATGTCCAAGGTGGGTAGGGGTATAAACTCATCCCGGAGTACATTCCGCAAAGCCCGGCAGGTGTCCGCAACTATTCTGGACAGGGTGGATATTCCAAGCCGGTATTGGAAGTGGAGGGATGATAAACTCTCTCCGGTTGCCAGAAATCTGTAAGAAAAAGAAACCCCCCAAAAATTACAAACTATTCTATTTATGGTGTGGTTACGCTAAAAAAAGAAAGGAAAATGCCCAAAACATACATGTCAGAAAACACAAAATTTGGACTGTCATTGTTTTAGATTTGGAACGTACCTTAATGTAACCAGCAGACGTTCCTCCGGTGGAATCGCTCTACGGAGCTGGGTGTCCTATCTCCGTATGGCTCCTTGGACACGAGCAAGCAAATCCCGGAACGAGTCTTGCGACATCCTTGTATATTCATGGAATTTCTCCGGGTTGGCATTAAGCTCGGCATACAGCGTGTGATAGGCTTTACGGCTCTCACGTAGTTCGATAATGAGGTGTCTCCAAAAACGCCTATGTTGTCTCCTTCTCCATCTTTCGCGATTTCTGTCTTGCTCCCAAGCAAACGCACAGGCAAGAAACAGCTTGATGTTTAAATCCAGGTTTAAATAAAAGCTCTCCATGCGCAGATCCATTATGACACAGCATACAGGAGCAAAATCTGAACTTTTCAGCTGTTCAAGGGTCTATATATAGAGATTCCGTAATACATGCCCTCTGTAGTCCCATTGGCGGTGTCTGGTTGTCTAGATTTTTCTCTTGTGAAATTTCACATCATGCGCACCAAAAACGCAAACTCAGGAAAAAACGCATATAAACACGGCGTTTTTTAACCGCATGCGTCTAAAAAACGCCGCGTTTGTACACGTTTATATGCGTTTTTTCCACCACTTGCAGATTCATTTTAAACGCTGCAGATTTAAACGCAAATGTGAAACTAGCCTAAGTTAAAAAAAAAAAAAAAAACATGCTTGTAGGCAGGGACGGTACATCTCACTGATGGCACACTGGCTTAATATAGTGGAAGACGGGACCCAGTCGAACCTTGAGATGGAACACGTTCTCCTGACGCCAAGGATTGCGAGCCCTATGTCAATCAGTGTTGCTCCCACAGTCTACAGCTCCTGCACCTCCTCCCCAACGTCTTCAGCCTCCAGCTTTGAAATGAGCACATCAGTCACAAGCTGGAAGCACTGCAGCACTGCCTCAGCCAAGCGGCAACAGGCTGTGCTGAAGCCAATATGCTTAGGTGACAAATCGCACAACGCTGAAGAGTTGGGAACAGCTCTGAAAGAGCAGTCAGATTTGTGGCTGATAATGCTGAATCTACAGCCAGGTATGATCGTGTCTGACAATGGCTGGAACCTGGTGGCAGCTCTGAGGCGAGGTGAGCTCACACAAGTACCATGCCTGGCCCATGTGCTTAACCTCTTTATGACCTTGGATGAGATAGTATGTCCGAGGTCAGAACCACCGCTTTGATGCGGGCTCCGGCGGTGAGCCCGCATCAAAGCCAGGACATGTCAGCTGTTTTGAACAGCTGACATGTGCCCACAATAGAGACGGGTGGAATCGCGATCCACCCGCCGCTATTAACTAGTTAGATGCCGCTGTCAAATGCTGACAATGGCAATTAACTGGCGCTTCCGGCCATCGGGCCAGAAATGAGCGCATCGCAGACCCCGTCACATGATCGGGGGTCAGCGATGCGTCAGCATAGCAACCAGAGGTCTCCTTGAGACCTCTATGGTTGCTGCTGCTGGCTTGCTGTGAGCGCCACCCTGCATAGCTCCCATGTAGTTGACTCGATCGAATTGTGCCAGCTTCTAGCCTCCCATGGAGGCTATTGAAGCATGGCAAAAGTAAAAAAAAGGTTTAAAAAATATGAAAACAATAAAAAAATATAAAAAGTTTAAATCACCCCCCTTTCAAAATAAAAAAAAATCTAACCTACACACATTTGATATCACAGCATTCAGAATCACCAGATCTATCAATAAAATAAAAGGATTAACCTGATCGCTAAATGGCGTGACAAGAAAAAAATTTGAAACGCCCGAATCACATTTTTTTGGTTGCCACGACATTGCAATAACAGGCGATCAAAACAACGTATCTGCACCAAAATGGTGTCATTAAAAAGGACAGCTCAGCATGCAAAAAATAAGCCTTCACCCGACTCCAGATCACGAAAAATGGAGACGCTACGGGTATCGAAAAATGGCGCAATTGTTTTTTTTTTAGCAATGTTTGGAATTTTTTTTCACTAGTTAGATAAAAAATAACCTAGAAATGTTTGGTGTCTATAAAATTGTAATGACCTGGAGAATTATAGTGGCAGGTCAGTTTTAGCATTTAGTGAACCTAGTAAAAAATCCAAACAAAAAACAAGAGTGGGATTGATTTATTTTCTTTTTGCAATTTCACCGCACTTGGAATTTTTTTCCCGTTTTCTGGTACACGACATGATAAAACCGGAAAAATGGAAAATCCCAAGGTCATGAAGGAGTTAACCTTGTTTCTTAAGAGCTACCCGGAGCAGCCGGATCTGCTTGTAAAAGTACGCCTCCTGTGTGCCCATTTTTAGAATGTCAGCTACAGCTTTCTGTCGCCCTTGCCATCCATCTACAGCGTTTGCAGCTTCTGACTCACCGACTTGTGTGTGATGTCCCCACGTGTTGGAGCTCTACACTGCATATGTTTGTAAGGATTTGTGAGCAGAAGAGGGCAGTTGTTGACTACCAGCATCAACAAGGCCATCGTTATTCATTTAAGACTCCACACTTGAGACCTCAGGAGTGGACATGGATGTCAGACATATGTACCATCCTACAAAGCTTTGAGGACTCCACCAAGATGGTGAACAGTAATGACACCATAATTAGCATCACCATCCCGCTTCTGTGCATTCTGAAAAGCTCACAATGAAAGAGGATGCATTGCAAGCAGAGCACGAGGACATGGAGAAAGGAACCATACAGGGTGATTACTCATGGTCCAGCCTCATGTCATCCCAACGTTGATTGGTAGAAAATAAGGAAGAGGAGGAGGAGGAAGAACAGGAGCTACATTCACGTGCTATAGATGGTAGATGGTACTACAAGCAGAACTGTCATGCCGTCTGTTCAGCATGGATAGTAGAGAAAGTCTCGCACTCAACTTAAATATTCTTGCAGATTTATTAGTACTGGAGTAGCACTGGAAACGTTTCAGCCTTAATTAGGCTTTCATCAGTCACGTGTTATGTCTTTCGAAGTATATCGACAACAGTTAGCACTAGAACGCAGTTCGTGCGTGTGACAGTGAATGGCCGTCTTGTGGAAGCATAGGATGACTATGAAGCTGGTAATGCTATCACTTAATTAATAATGTCAAGGGTTTAGAGGTGATGGCCTCCAAGGGCGGCTAGGCATGTGATCTGGCGGCTGGAGGGAACCGCTGTGGTGTATGATCCTCTCTGGAGCGGTGGACACCGCTCCAGAGAGGATCATACACCACAGCGGTTCCCTCCAGCCGCCAGATCACATGCCTAGCCGCCCTTGGAGGCCATCACCTCTAAACCCTTGACATTATTAATTAAGTGATAGCATTACCAGCTTCATAGTCATCCTATGCTTCCACAAGACGGCCATTCACTGTCACACGCACGAACTGCGTTCTAGTGCTAACTGTTGTCGATATACTTCGAAAGACATAACACGTGACTGATGAAAGCCTAATTAAGGCTGAAACGTTTCCAGTGCTACTCCAGTACTAATAAATCTGCAAGAATATTTAAGTTGAGTGCGAGACTTTCTTTACTGTTCATAGAAGGATTTGGGTACCTAGTCTCTGCACCACTTGATAGTAGTGCACACGGTGTTTTTCCATAGTGTTCAGCATGGATGGCCTGAGGACAGGGAGGAAGAGGAGGAGGACAGCATGGTCAGTCGTCCTGTTGGTGAGGACACGGAAGTCTTGCCTGTTAGCAGTCTGGCACACATAGCTGACTTTATGTTGGGCTGCCTTTCCCATGACCCTCGCATTATGAAATTTTTCGGTGAAACTCATTACTGGTTGGTGACACTTCTAGACCCTTGCTACAAGGAGAACTTTCAATCTCTTCTTCCAGAGGCAGACAGGTGTACTAAAATATTGCAGTACCAGAGGGCCCTTGTTGCGGAATTATTAAAAAAATTCCCATCTGAGAACGCTGGCGGCAGACATCATAGTTCGTTGGACAACCAAAGAGTACAGGTGAAAGAGACACAACTCCAATCCAGCAGAGACGGGAACACTGGCAAATTTCTGAGAGAGTTTTCTCAGACCCTCCCATCGCCCTGGCCTGGAGGCACAGAGTACTGTCACAAGGAGTGCAAGTTTGGGAAGTGTCACGGGAAGCCTAGGTAGGCAAGAGCTAATAACCCAGGCCACTGCGATTTCCCTCAACTCTGGGAAACCCTGACTGACCCTCTCCCAGAGTTTACACTGATGGTGTGCATGTCTGGGCCTCCATCCTCACCCTGTCTCCTGTTTCAACCCTAGGCTGAAACCACAACCCACCACCCAGTGAAGAGACCACACACCAATACCCACAGTTAGCACAGACAAGGATAACGGAAAATATGCACTGCACCACGCCGCAGTCACACAGGAATACAATATAAGTGCACAGGGCAAAACAAATACAAATAAAGAAAGGAGAAAATACGACAAAGGGAAATACACCACCAGATACGACCTCCTTCTCCTAGACCACCACTCCAGACCGAGATAACCAAGCACACGACAGAAGCTATAATCGGCGACACCCAATGTTCAGAAGAACTATTTAAAGGCAGTGGGCGTGACCCAACTTCCAATCCGAGCACCAGCTAAATTAACCCCGGACCAGCTACATAAAATCTAGCCGACGCCACTGAGCGCATAGTGGACAAAAGCGGAATTACCGCTGTCTGTCGAACGCCCTAGTATGAACAGCGTCCGACATGACAGGAAGATGCTGAGGGAGTACCTTGTTGACCGTACCAATATCCTCTGTCATTCCTCTGTTCCTTTTAATTATTGAGTATCCAAGCTGGACACGTGGCATGAACTGGCTCTCTACGCCTTGGAGATCCTGGCCATCACTGCCGCTAGCGTTTTGTCAGAGCGGGTTTTTAGTGCCTCTGGTGGAATTATAACTGATAATCACATCGGTCTGTCAACTTAAAATGCTGACAGGCTGACTCTTATAAAAACGAACAAGGGCTGGATTGGGCTACACTTCTGTACACCACCGAATGATAACAGCGAAACATAACCTCCAATATAGTGTCTTTTTTGGGAGGTGTATTCCCATGCGCCTCTTCACACCCACACATGGGTATAAGCGTCCTGATTTTGGCTATTTGTTGTTATCCTCCTCCTTCTCCTCATCATCCACCACCACTAGAACACCAGGGGGAACGTGTTCCGTGATGCTACAGCCACTCTAATTTTTTGCAAGGGTGTTTATGATGCCCATAAAAAAATAAAAAAAAAAATTGTACCCCCCCAGGAGAAAATGTTTGTGTGTATGGGCATTCCAAGTATAGGAGACCCTCTCATTTAAATTGGGAAAACATTCATAGGAGGACATCCTCCACGTCTCTTCAAACACCACCACTAGAACACCAGGGTGAACATATTCCGTGATGCAACAGCCACTCTATGTTTTGGCAAGGGTGTTTATGATGCCCATAAATATTTTATTTAAAAAAAATCCTCATGTGTACCCCCAGGGTGAAATGTTTGTCTGCACATACACTTAGTGTATGGGCATTCCAAGTATAGCAGACCAGCTCTTTTATAATGGGAACATACTTATGAGGCCATCCTCCTCTTTCAAGGGGCATTGGAGTGCCTCCTAATTTTTTACAGGCCTTGCATTCACTGCATTGGCAAACACGATGGGAGACCCACTTTCTTATAATGGGAACAATTTTTCAGGAGGCCCTCCTGTACGTCTTGTGAAAGGGGTATTGTGGTGCGTTCTAATTTTTGCCAGCTCAGTCACTCACTGCATAGGCAATAACAGTATAGGAGACCCATTGTTTAATAATGGCCCTTTAAGAATATTAATGCCACCTGATGCCGCTATAAAAATAGGCTTTGTGACTTTAAGAGAGTCCCTCCTTCATAAATGAAACAAGATGTGTCTGATGATGTGTCACACATCACATGGCCAGCTAAGGTTGTTAAATGTTACAGTGACATTTCCCAGTGAATGCATTTGTATTGATTGAAAGCAATGCTAAAGTTGAAAAAAGCATCAAAAACGCTATGTGTGAACATAGCCCAAGTGCTGGTGGTTCTTTTTTTGGGGGGTCTTTATTTTTCCTTACATACAAATTATTACCCTGGAAAGGATGTTCCTTAACATATTTCTCAGGAAAATCCATTTTGGTTTGGTTTCTGTATGTTTTAGGCTAGTTTCACACTAGCGTTTACCTGATCTGCGGCAGGCTGCGGACTTCCTCAGCCTGCCACAGATCAGGTAAACGCTAGTGTGAAACTAGCCTTAGTGTGCACCTGTAAAAGTGTTATAGAATGTTAAAGATAGGTACGCAGGTCGCATGCGGGCCGCATGCAGAAGTAGGCGGAGCTAGCGGCGGAGGTGCGGCCGAGGGCGGGGCTTCACAGATTAGGTAAACGCTAGTGTGAAACTAGCCTTAGTGTGCACCTGTAAAAGTGGCATCACACTCTGACAACATTGGTCACAGCTGTGACCTAGGTGTCAGAAATGCTTCCAGGGGTCTTCCCCATGATGTTCCCGTGTCATTTGAGCACTGTTCCCATCGATTTCTGATGTTTTAGACCCTAAAAGGACCCCCAGGGGGATCGCAGCAAAAATGCTAGGGTTTCCCATAGACTTACCATATATACTAGAGTGTAAGCCGACCCGAGTATAAGTCGAGACCCCTAATTTTGCCACAAAAAACTGGGAAAACTTATTGAGTCGAGTATAAGCCTAGGGTGGAAAATGCAGCAGCTACAGGTAAATTTCAAAAATAAAAATAGATACCAATAAAAGTAAAATTGATTGAAACATCAGTAGGTTAAGTGTTTTTGAATATCCATATTGAATCAGGAGCTCCAAATATGCTCCATACAGTTCATGATGGGCCCCATAAGATGCTCCATACAAAATACGCCCCATATAATGCTGCATAAAGTTAATGATGGGCCCCATAAGATGCTCCATATTAAAATATGCCCCATATAATGCTGCACAAAAGGTTAATGATGGCCCCATAAGATGCTCCATAGAATAATATCTCCCATATGCTGCTACTGCTGCGATTAAAAAAAAAAAAGACATACTCACCTCTCTTTGCTGAGGGAGAGGTGCCGGTGTCTTGAGTAGGCGGGGACACCGGCGCGCTATGGGGGCCAGGTGCGGGAGTCTGTTATGATCCTTAGTGGCTGAGGATCACAGAATGAACTAGCTAAGTAACTGAACATAGAACGAGCTCTAGGGAGGTGGTAACTGGACTGACCGCAAACCTGATCCTAACCAAACACACTGAAGGTAGCCGGTGAACGTGCCTAAATTCCTGGACGTCTCGACGCAGCCTGAGAAACTTGCTACCCCTATAGAGAAAGTAAGACCTCACTTGCCTCAGAGAAATGACCCCAAAGATATAGGAAGCCCCCAACAAATATTAACGGTGAGGTAAGGGGAAAATACAAAACGTAGAAATGAAAACAGATTCAGCAAATGAGGCCCACTAATACTAGATAGCAGAAGACAGGCAGGGAACTGTGCGGTCAGTAAAAAACCCTATACAAAATATCCACGCTGAGAATTCAAGAACCCCCACACCAACTAACGGTGTGAGGGGAGAAACTCAGCCCCCTAGAGCTACCAGCAAGCAAGGAAATCACATATTAGCAAGCTGGACAAGGACAAGTAAATAACCAAGAAACATATTGAACACTGATGAGCAAAAATAACCAAACAGAAAACTTAGCTTCTCTTGAAGAGACTGATAGCGAAGGAATTCAGGAGAGATCAAAATAGCACTGAATACATCGACAGCAGGCAAACACTGAAAGTCCAGGTGAGCTAAATAGGAAACCAGCTAACAGATAACGAGACAGCTGATCAGCCTCAGACCTGCAGAATGACACAAAGAGCCACCAGAGGGAGCCCAAAGACAGCACTCACACAGTACCACTTGTGACCACAAGAGGGAGCCGAAAAACAGAGTTCACAACAGGAGTCACCACTGGCTCAGGACACCGGCACTTGCGATATTCACCTGTCCCCGTTCCACCGCCACACGATGATGTGTCTTCCGGGTCTCTGTAGAGACTGTTCAGGCAGAGGGCACGCGCTAACAATGTCCTTGCACCCTCTGACCTGAACGTCACAGCCAGAGGATGCGGAACACAAAGCCCGACAGTGGAACGGGGACAGGTGAATATACCATGGCTCACCCACCCCCATCATACTCATCCCCCTCCTGGCATGGTCCCTGCTTCTCCGATGGTTTCTGGTCCCGGCAGCTTGTTCCTGTGTTCAGCAGTCACATGGTACCACTCATTAAAGTAATGAATATGTGCTCTATTCCTATGGGAGTGGAGTCGCGTCCATATTCATTACTTTAATGAGCAGTACCATGTGACCGCTGAACACAGGAAGAGCTGTGGTCGCCAGAGATCATCAGAGAAGCAGGGATGTGCAGAGACTGTGCCGGGAGCTGGTGAGTATGGATTTGACAGCCATCACTCCTGCCGCTCCCCCTCCCTCGCCAAACCCCTGGGACAATGACTCGAGTATAAGCCAAGAGGGGCACTTTTAGCCTAAGAAAATGGACTGAAAATCTCAGCTTATACTCGAGTATATACGGTACATTGGGCTCGTTGCTCGGGTCGAGTACTAGTGTCTAGCTAACATGTTGGGTTTCTATGAGGAGGTAAATGCAAATCTGGATGTTGGTAATGCAGCTGATGTTATTTATTCGGATTTTGCAAAGACACTTGATACTGTTCCACATAACAGCATTATACTGAAGCTACAAAAACAAGGACTGGGGGAAACTATATGCAGATGGGTTAGAAATTGGCTAAATGACAGGAAACAAAGAGTTGTTATAAATGGTACATTCTCTAAATGGGATATAGTCAGCAGTGGGTACCGCAGGGATATGTTCTAGGACCGATTCTTCTTAACCTCTTTATTAATGACATTGTGGATGGGATTGGGAGGAAAGTGTCAGTCTTTGTAGGATATTAAAGTTTGAGCTTGACATTACAATATTTCAAAACAATCTGAATAAGATGACTGAATGGGCAAACACTTGGCAAATGAGATTTAATGTAGATAAATGTAAAGTAATGCACCTAGGATGGAGTAATCCCATTGCTGCACATACATTAAATGGGAGTATACTTGGGACTACAGAACAGAAGAAGGACTTTGGTATTTTGGTTACAAGTTAGGCTACTTTCACACTAGCGTTTTTTTCAATACGTCGCAATGCATCGTTTTGGCAAAAAAACGCATCCTGCAAAAGTGCTTGCAGGATGCGTTTTTTACCATTGACTAACATTAGCGACGCATTTGCGACGCATTGACACACGTCGCAACCGTCGTGAGACGGTTGCGCCGTGTTGTGGCGGTCCGCCGGGAGCAAAAAACGTTACATGTAACATTTTTTGCTCCCGACGGTCCGCTTTTTCCGACCACGCATGCGCGGCCGGAACTCCGCCCCCACCTCCCCGCACCTCACAGTGGGGCGGCGGATGCGCTGGAAAAATGCATCCGCTGCCCCCGTTGTGCGGCGCAGAGAATGCTAGCGTCGGTAATCTCGGCCCGACGCACTGCGACGGACCGAGCCCGACGCTAGTGTGAAAGTAGCCTAAGCTGAGTAGCAGTATTCAATGTCAAGCAGCAGCCGCAAAAGCAAATAAGATTTTAGGATGTATAAAAAGAGAGATAAAATCCCAATGTATTAGTACCCCTTTATAAATCACTGGTGAGGTCACATCTAGAATATGGGATCCAGTTTTCGGCTTCACAATTTAAAAAGGATATTCAGAAGTTAGAATCGGTTCAAAAACGGGCAACTAGTTTATTATAAGGGATGGAAGGCCTCTCATATGATGAAAGGTTGGAAAAGTTGGGCTTGTTTAGCTTAGAAAAAAGACACCTCAGAGGAAATCTCATTACATGTATAAATATATGTGTGGTCAGTACAAAAGACTGGCACATGACTTATTCCTTCCAAAGACCACACTAAGGACCAGGGGACATTCATTACGGCAGCTAAATAGGAAAGGGTTCTTTACAGTCAGCAGTCAGACTGTGGAAAGCCCTACCACAGAATGTAGTAATGGCAGACACTATAGCAGCTTTTAAAGAAGGGCTGCATGATTTCCTTGATACATATAACATTGCAGGTTATAGGTAAATTAGTGCCGAAATGTACAATTGGTGGAGAAAAGTAGAACTTCATGGACCTAGGTCTTAACTATACTTGACCAACTTAGACTATCTAGTACTAATGCATCACACACAAATAGGATTACAAAAATTTTCAAACACAGGTTGTAATATAGCAAAATAAGTAAGAAGACAAGGTGGATGGGGGGTGAATACTTTTGCACTGTATATATTTAAATACTGCAATACATGATAAATGTAGCTCATGGTGAGGTATATAAAGCAGTTGTAGTGTATCATATGCTTTAGGCTGCGGTCACACTATCAGTATGTGGTCAGTATTTTACATCAGTATTTGTAAGCCAAAACCAGGAGTGGGTGATAAATGCCGAAGTGGTGACGTGTTTCTATTATACTTTTCCTCTGATTGTTCCACTCCTAGTTTTGTCTTACAAATACTGATGTGAAACACTGATCAAATACTGACCAAATACTGATAGTGTGACTACAGACTTCAGCAGTCTCAGTTTGTCCTATGTCATGTTTACTGTGGTCTCTGTTAGAGATGGGCGGACAACTGGATGTTCGAGTCTGGTGGGTTCAGCCAAACCATTACAAAAAGTTCGGGTTCGGGCACCAGAACAGTACCCGGATCTGAACCCAGACCCCATTCACTTAAAAGGTGGGCCCGAACATCCAGTGTTTGCCATGCTGTCGTGTGCATGACAGTGCGGCAAACACAGCTTCTGATCGGCAGTGAAATCATCTTCACCGATCAGAGAGCCGTGGTTCCCACGCTGTCAAAAGACAGCGTGAGCGCCCAGCTGTGATAGGAGGTATAAAGTTTACCTCCGGTCACTGGTGTCAGCAGATGGGACTACTGCTCCCATCATCCGAAGCCTGCTGCCGCTTATTACAGCGAGAGCAGGAGCAGCTGATGGGTGTATTCATTAGCAGTCTCCTGCGCTGTAAATAATTTAAAAAAATGGTATGTGTTCCCCTGTATTTTTGATAACCAGACAGGCAAAACTCACAGCTGGGGACCGCAACCCTCAGCTGTCAGCAAGTTTGGTTATCTAGAGGGGTCCACAGGCTGTTTTAAATTATTTAAATAAATAAAAAAAAACAGAATAGGGAATAGCCGTGGGCTTGACGTCACCTGACAATGCAAAGGTGACATCAACCCGAAAAATATTAACTCCACTTGCCACCGCTACAGGGCAAGTGGGAACAGCCAGGCAAAGCACCAGAATTGGCGCATTTAATAGATGTGCCTTTTCTGGGCAGCTGCAGGCTGCTATTTTAAGGCTGGGGGGCCAATATCCATGGACCCATACCAGCTTGAGAATACCAGCCCCCAGCTGTTAGCTTTAGGCAAGGCTGGTTGTCATAAATAGGGCGACCCCATACCATTTTTTTAATTATTTACTTAAATAATTTAAAAAAACAGTGTAGAATTTATTTTCCCGCTTACACTTTTTCCTCATCATCATTATTTTTATTATTATTTTTTATTTTTATTTAAATATTATTTTTTTATGATTATTTTTTTATGATTATTTTTTTATGTTTATTTCTCATTTTCACATCCTTTTTTTCACAATATGTAACTTTACTATGACCTGATTAGTCACATAAGTTGATAGGGCTTGATATATATTTCACTTATTTGCAGCCTTTAGTAGTAACCATATATATTTCATCACCCCCTTTTTTTATTTACTGATTCATTCGAGCTTCTTAATTGCAGTATTGCCCAGATACCACATACGCCTTCTTTCTTGCCCCCTTTTCTAGAATTGTACACATCTTACCAGTGTTGAAGTAGTAGTGCGCACGCGCGGTAGTGTCCCCTTCGGCTGACGATGTGAGGCCGCGTCACTATGCCAACGGAGAATGCGATACTATCGCACCTCCCCCGGCATGACGCGGCGTCCATGGTTACCCGTCGGCGTCCTCCTGCGCGCGCGCCGTCTCATACTTTTCTCCACACTAGGTACGTCACCCATCCAGTCACATGTCTAAACACGTGACCAACATAATCTGTGATACTCCGCCCGCTCTCATACAGTGGCCTTCTATTGGTTCCTCCTCACATAAAAACCCCACAGATCCTTCCTACGTCACCTCCTGACGAAGGCAATAGCGCCGAAACGCGCGTAGAGGGAGACGCTGTTTTCTGGAACTCTGGGCCACGTACTATATTTAGTAAGTTCGAATCATTTTTTGCTTGTGAACAATTGTACTATCACCAGTGTGTATGCCCAGTCCTTACCACTTGGCACTGATGTTCTTATACTGATCACGTCAGCACATTTTATATGCCCCTTGTTCCTTTTTTTTGCAAATTTTTCTGCATATTTTCACATATTCACTCGTATTTACTATTTTAACATCCTTTTTACTTTTTACAATTGTTTTATTGATTTATTGTTATCACAGATTTTTTCACGTATTGTGGGCATTTCTTTGTGCAAACAATTCTTAAGTATAATTATTATCTCAGTGCTATGTGAATTATTGATTGTTTACAGCGTCTTATAAACTTGAAACCTGTGATTTCCTCCGTATTGCGTTTTTTTAAATTATTTTTTAACTCTTATTATTACAAATAAAATTGATTTTAGTGGATTTATGGTCGTTTTTTCTGTGTTTTTTTGTGTGGTGTTTCCACGACTGTCCACGTGTTCTTATATGGGTCCAATTTTATGGATAATATTTTATTAAGAATTTTATAGATAATCTTATAAACTTTTACACGTTATTCTTTTTTTGCAAACTGTTTTATCCCATCATCCGAAGCCTGCTGCCGCTTATTACAGCGAGAGCAGGAGCAGCTGATGGGTGTATTCATTAGCAGTCTCCTGCGCTGTAAATAATTTAAAAAAATGGTATGTGTTCCCCTGTATTTTTGATAACCAGACAGGCAAAACTCACAGCTGGGGACCGCAATCCTCAGCTGTCAGCAAGTTTGGTTATCTAGAGGGGTCCACAGGCTGTTTTAAATTATTTAAATAAATAAAAAAAAACAGAATAGGGAATAGCCGTGGGCTTGACGTCACCTGACAATGCAAAGGTGACATCAACCCGAAAAATATTAACTCCACTTGCCACCGCTACAGGGCAAGTGGGAAGAGCCAGGCAAAGCACCAGAATTGGCGCATTTAATAGATGTGCCTTTTCTGGGCAGCTGCAGGCTGCTATTTTAAGGCTGGGGGGCCAATATCCATGGACCCATACCAGCTTGAGAATACCAGCCCCCAGCTGTTAGCTTTAGGCAAGGCTGGTTGTCATAAATAGGGCGACCCCATACCATTTTTTTAATTATTTACTTAAATAATTTAAAAAAACAGTGTAGGGACCCCTCTATTCTTGATAACCAACCGTGCTGAATCTGACAGCTGAGGGTTGCAGCCCCTAGCTGTGAGTTTTGCCTCGCTGGTTATCAAGTATACAGGGGAACCCACAATGTTTTTTTTTTTATTTATTTACAGTGCAGGAGCCCGCTAATGAATACACCCATCAGCCACTCCTGCTCTCTCTGTTATTAGCGGCAGCCGGTGTTGGATGATGGGAGCAGTAGTCCCATCAGCTGACACCAGTGACCGGATATAAACTTTATACCTCCGATCACAGCGGAGAGTTCACGCTGCTTTTGGCAGTGTGGGAACCATGGCTCTTTCACCGTCGGATATTTCACACCCGATCAGAAGCTGTGTTCGCCACCCGGTGTTCGGGCAGCCGGACCCAAACAGTAACACGGATTTCCTGATGAAGTCCATGTTTCTATGTCCGTGCCCAAACAGTAGGTGTTCGGTACGAATGCGAACTTTACTGTTCGGGTTTACCCATCTCTAGTCTTCTTCTTGCATCCTATCTGATTTACATGCAGCATTCTTAGTGTCTCCTATACAGTGCCTTGCGAAAGTATTCGGCCCCCTGGAACTTTTCAACCTTTTCCCACATATGCTTCAAACATAAAGATACCAAATGTAAATTTTTGGTGAAGAATCGACAACAAGTGGAACACAATTGTGAAGTTGAACAAAATTTATTGGTTATTTAAAATTTTTGTGGAAATTCAAAAACTGAAAAGTGGGGCGTGCAATATTATTCGGCCCCTTTAACTTAATACTTTGTTGCGCCACCTTTTGCTGCGTTTACAGCTCCAAGTCGCTTGGGTTATGTCTCTATCAATTTTGTACATTGAGAGACTGAAATTCTTGCCCAGTCTTCCTTGGCAAACAGCTTGAGCTCAGTGAGGTTTGATGGTGTTCGTTTGTGAAGAGCAGTTCTCAGCTCTTTCCACAGATTCTCGATTGGATTGAGGTCTGGACTTTGACTTGGCCATTCTAACACCTGGATACGTTTATTTGTGAACCATTCCATTGTAGATTTTGCTTTATGTTTGGGATCAATGTTTTATTGGAAGACAAATCTCCGTCCCAGTCCCACGTCTTTTGCAGACTCCAACAGGTTTTCTTCAAGAATGGTCCTGTATTTGGCTCCATCCATCTTCCCATCAATTTTAACCATCTTCCCTGTCCCTGCTGAAGAAAAGCAGGCCCAAACCATGATGCTGCCACCACCATGTTTGACAGTGGGGATGGTGTGTTCAGGGTGATGAGCTGTGTTGCCTTTACGCCAAACATATCGTTTGGCATTGTTGACAAAAAGTTCGATTTTGGTTTCGTCTGACCAGAGCACCTTCTTCCACATGTTTGGTGTGTCTCTCAGGTGGCTTGTTGCAAACTTTAAACAACACTTTTTATGCATATCTTTGAGAAATGGCTTTCTTCTGGCCACTTCCATAAAGGCCAGATTTGTGCAGTGTATGACTGATTGTTGTCCTATGGACATACTGTCCCACCTCAGCTGTAGATCTCTGCAGTTCATCCAGAGTGATCATGGGCCTCTTGGCTGCATCTCTGATCAGTCTTCTCCTTGTTTGAGATGAAAGTTTAGAGGGACGGCCGGGTCTTGGTAGATTTGCAGTGGTATGATACTCCTATTTCAATATGATCGCTTGCACAGTGCTGCTTGGGATGTTTAAAGTTTTGGAAATCATTTTGTAGCCAAATCTGGCTTTGAACTTCTCCACAACAGTATCACGGACCTGCCTGTTGTGTTCCTTGGTCTTCATGATGCCCTCTGTGCTTCAAACAGAACCCTGAGACTATCACAGAACAGCTGCATTTATACGGAGACTATTACACACAGGTGGATTATATTTATCATCATTAGGCATTTAGGACAACATTAGATCATTCAGAGATCCATAATGAACTTCTGGAGTGAGTTTGCTGCACTGATAGTTAAGGGGCCAAATAATATTGCAAGACCCACTTTTCAGTTTTTGAATTTCCACAAAAATTTAAAATAACCAATAAATTTCGTTCAACTTCACAATTGTGTTCCACTTGTTGTTGATTCTTCACCAAAATGTTACATTTGATATCTTTATGTTTGAAGCATGATATGTGGGAAAAGGTTGAAAAGTTCCAGGGGGGCGAATACTTTCGCAAGGCACTGTATATATGCAGCAGTCTCCGTGTATAGTATTAGATGTATACGCCGCCAGTATTTCCTATTTAATGGATATACAGAAGCCTCATGTCTCCTATCTGATATATATAGTGGGTAGGTAAAGTACGTATTCAGACACCTTTAAATGTTTCACTCATTGTTTCATTGCAGCCATTTGGTAAATTCAAAAAAGTTTATTTTTTCTCATTAATGTACACTCTGGACCCCATCTTGACTGAAAAAAAACTGAACTGTAGACATTTTTGCAAATTTATTAAAAAATAAAAACAAATATCACACGGTCATAAGTATTCAGACCCTTTGCTCAGCATTGAATAGAAGCACCCTTTTGAGCTAGTACAGCCATGAGTCTTCTTGGGAATGATGCAACAAGTTTTTCACACCTGGATTTGGGGATTCTGTGCCATTTTTCTTTGCAGATCCTCTCCAGTTCCATTGAACGTTGGTGGACAGCCATTTTCAGGTCTCTCCAGAGATGCTCAACTGGGTTTAGGGCAGGACTCTGACTGGGCCAGTCAAGAATGGTCACAGAGTTGTTCTAAAGCCACTCCTTTGTTATTTTAGCTGTGTGCTTAGGGTCATTGTCTTGTTGGAAGGTAAACCTTCGGCCAAGTCTGAGGTGCAGAGCACTCTGGAAGAGGTTTTCATCCAGGTTATCTCTGTACTTGGCTGCATTCATGTTTACTTCAATTGGGATTGTATTGGGCAGGGGATAAGCAGTGCCTGGTTTTCTCCACACGTACCACTTAGAATTATCATCAAAAAGTTCTATCTTTGTCTCATCAGGCCAGAGAATCTTATTTCTCATAGTCTGGGAGTCCTTCATGCTTTTTTTTTAGCAAACTCTATGCGGGCTTTCATATGTCTTGCACTGAAGAGAGGCTTCTGTCAGGCCACTCTGCCATAAAGGCCCGACTGGTAGAGGGCTGCAATGATAAGTGACTTTGTGGAACTTTCTCCCATCTCCTTACAGCACCTGTGGAGCTCAGCCACAATAATCTTGGGGTTCTTCTTTACCTCTCCTACCAAGGCTCTTCTCCCTCAATTGCTCAGTTTGGCTGGATGGCCAGGGCTAGGAAGACTTCTGGTGGTCCCAAACTTCTTCCATTTAAGGATTATGGAGGCCACTGTGCTCTTAGGAACCTTGAGTACTGCAGAAATTCTTATGAAAGCTTGGCCAGATGTGTGCCATTCTGTCTCTGAGTTCCTTGGCCAGTTCTTTTGACTTCTTGATTCTCATTTGGTCTGACATGCACTGTGAGCTGGGAAGTCTTATATAGACAGGTGTGTGCCTTTACAAATCAAGTCCTATCAGTTTAATTTAAGCAAATAAGGCAGCACACTGCAGCGCTGAAACATGCAAACATGAAACACGAAAATTGAACTTCATTACTGCACTAGAAAAATGAAAAATGAGAGCATTTAGTGCATAAAAATGGCCAATTGTATGTGTACCTGGTAGCCACTTTACGGCATCTCTCTTATACCAGGTCCTACGCTTTCCTTTCCTTGCTGAGAATAAACGTCTCCATCTGAATGGGTACCTATGAAAACCTCTTCTTAGACTAACATTCTCTCTCTCTGTGGAGGGGTAATGGACCTGTTGCAATTAAAATACCTGTGGCTGGGAGGCGGAGTGCTTGGTCAGAAGGCTAAATGATACATTTGAAAAAACTGACCGTCACATCCAAACACAGACTAAGTGTGAACAGGTGCTGAACCTAGAGTCACCAACTCTTATTTAGTCAAGCAAATAAGGCAGCACACTGCAGCGCTGAAACATGCAAACATGAAACACGAAAATTGAACTGCATTACAGCACTAGAATATTTTTTTTAAATCTATCAGTTTAATTTAACACAGCTGGATTCAAATAAAGGAGTAGAACAATCTCAAGGAGGATCACAAGGAAATGGACAGCATGTGACTTAAATATGAGTGTCTGAGCAAAGGTTCTGAATACTTATGACCATGTGATATTTCAATATTTTTTTATAAATTTGCAAAAATGTCTACATTTCTGGGCTTTTTCAGTCAAGATGGAGTGCAGAGTGTACATTAATGAGAAAAACTATGAACTTTTTGAATTTACCAGATGGCTGCAATGAAACAAGGAGTGAAAAATTTAAAGGGGTCTCAATACTTTCCGTACCCACTGTATACATACAGAAGTCTCAGTGCACCCTCTTTGATGTATACAGCACAGTTCCACTGTATCCTTTATGAAGTAAACACCAGACGCATTGTAGTATTTTACTATTTTCTATACTAATTATCAAAATTTTAGGATCTGCTCAGTGATTTTAAAACACTCTAAGAATGCTTGCTTGTGTATTTGATCTGCTGCCCAAGACAACTGTTATTATTTTGTTTTGGCCCATAGACACCAAAACAATGGACATCCTTGTAGATGAATGTTAATATATACCCCCCACAACTATGAATTTACAATACCAGAAAGGAAAAGTTGTGGAATTCCGAAAACTACAGGATTATTATTAATATTTATTTATATAGCACCATTCATTCCATGGTGCTGTACATGAAAAGGGGTTACATACAAATTAAAGTAAGCAAACTAACAATAGCAGACTGATACAGATAGGAGAGGACCGTGCCCTTGAGGGCTTACATTCTACATGATGATTGGGAAGGAGACAGTAGGTTGGGGGGTTGCGGCAGCTCCGATGTTGGATAGGCAGTAACTCCGGTAGTGGGGAGGAGGCAGCGGGGTCATTGCAGGCTGGAGGCTTTCTTGAATATGGGTGGGTTTTCAGGTTCCTTCTGGAGGATATGATTGTGCTTGATATTTGGATGTGTTGGGGCACAGAATTCCAGAGGATGGGAGATATTCGGGAGAAGTCTTGGAGGCGATTAGTGTGGAGGAGAGAAGGTCTTGGGAGGACCAGAGATTACTTGAGGGAAGATATCTGGAGATTTGTTCAGAGATATATGGAAGAGACAGGTTATGGAAGGCTTTGCAGGTCAAGATTTGTAATTTGAACTGGATATGTGAGGAAATTGGAGCCAATGAAGAGATTTGCAGATGGGAGAAGCAGAGGAGTAGAGAAGAGAGAGATGAATTAGACAGACAGCAGAGTTACGGATGGACTGGAGAGGAGCGAGAGTGTTATTCAGGGAGGCCACAGAAAAGCATGTTGCAGTAGTCGGGGTGGGAGATGAGGAGGGCATGCACAAGAATTTTAGTAGATTGAGGGTTGAGAAAAGGACAGATTCTGGAGATATATTTGAGCTGGAGGCGACAGGAGGTGGAAAGAGCTTGGATGTGTGGTTTGAAGGACAGGGCAGAGTCAAGGGTTTCTCCAAGGCAACAGACTTCCGGTATGGGGGAAAGCGTGATGTCATTAATTGTGATAGATAGATCAGGTAAGGAAGATCTGTGAGATGGATGAAAGATGATGAGTTCATATATGTCCACATTGAGTTTGAGGAAGGAAGAGGAGAAGAAAGAGGATATGACTGACAGACACGCCAGGATTCTGGAGAGCAGAGAGTTGACGTCTGTGCCAGAGAGGTAGATTTGAGTGCCATCAGCATACAGGTGGTATTTTATGAGTTGTCCCACGCCAAGTGTATAGATTGAGAAGAGTAAGGGTCCTAGAACAGAGCCTTGGGGGACTCCAACAAAGAGAGGGTGGGATGAGGAGGTAGTGTGGGAGTGGGGGACGCTGAATGTGCGGTTGGAAAGGTATGATGCCAAAGGAGGTGAGGATATGTAGTAGGAGGCAGTGGTCAACTGTGTTGAAAGCAGTGGACAGGTCTAGAAGGAGGAGTATAGAGTATTGTCCTTTAGCTTTGGCTGTAAATAGGTCATCAGTAATTTTGGTCAGGGCAGTCTCAGTGAAATGATGGGGACAGAAACCAGATTGTAGATTGTCAAAGAGCAAGTTAGATGATAGGTGGGATGATATGTGGGAGGAAAGTTCAGCATGGATGTGCTGCTCTGGGAGTTTGGAAGTGAAAGGGAGCAGCGATTTTGGGCGATAGCTGGACATAGCGGTTAGGTCGAGGATTGGCTTTTTAACCCCTTCCCGACATGTGACGGAATAGTACGTCACATGTCGGGACCCCCGCTTTGATGTGCGCTCCGGCGGTGAGCGCACATCAAAGTCGCGACATGTCAGCTGTTTTTTACAGCTGACATGTGCGCGCAATAGCGGCGGGTGAAATCGCGATCACCCGCCGCTATTAACTAGTTAAATGCCGCTGTCAAACGCAGACAGCGGCATTTAACTACCGCATCCGGCCGTGCGGCCGGATATGAGCGCATCGCCGACCCCTGTCACATGATCGGGGGTCGGCGATGCTCCTCCATTGTAACCATAGAGGTCCTTGAGACCTCTATGGTTACTGATTGCCGGTGGCTGTGAGCGCCCCCCTGTGGTCGGCGCTCACAGCACACCTGCAAATCTGCTGTATAGCAGCGATCTTATGATCACTGCTGCATAGCAGAGCCGATCGGGCTGTGCCTGCTTCTAGCCTCCCATGGAGGCTATAGAAGCATGGCAAAAGTAAAAAAAAAAAGTTTTTAAAAATGTGAAAAAAATAAAAAAAATATAAAAGTTTAAATCACCCCCCTTTCGCCCCAATCAAAATAAATCAATAAAAAAAACCCCCAACCTACACATATTTGGTATCGCCGCGTTCAGAATCGCCCGATCTATCAATAAAAAAAAAGCATTAACCTGATCGCTAAATGGCGTAATGAGAAAAAAATTCGAAACGCCAGATTTACGTTTTTTTGGTCGCCACGACATTGCATTAAAATGCAATAACGGGCGATCAAAAGAACGTATCTACACCAAAATGCTATCATTAAAAACGCCAGCTCGGCACGCAAAAAATAAGCCCTCACCTGACCCCAGATCACGAAAAATGGAGACGCTACGAGTATCGGAAAATGGCGCAATTTTGTTTTGTTTTGTTTTTTGCAAAGTTTGGAATTTTTTTTCACCACTTAGGTGAAAAATAACCTAGTCATGTTAGGTGTCTATGAACTCATAGTGACCTGGAGAATCATAATGACAGGTCAGTTTTAGCATTTAGTGAACCTAGCAAAATAGGCAAGCAAAAAACAAGTGTGGGATTGCACTTTTTTTGCAATTTCACTGCACTTGGAATTTTTTTCCCGTTTTCTAGTACACGACATGCTAAAACCAATGATGTCGTTCAAAAGTACAACTCGTCCCGCAAAAAATAAGCCCTCACATGGCCAAATTGATGGAAAAATAAAAAAGTTATGGCTCTGGGAAGGAGGGGAGTGAAAAACGAAAACGGAAAAACGGAAAAAGCTCCGGGGGTGAAGGGGTTAAGGATAGGCATGATTGTGGCATGTTTGAAAGCAGAAAGGAAGGTACCAGTAGTTAGTGATAGGTTGAAGAGATGGGTTAGGGATGGGATAAGAGTGGTGGTGAGGTTGGGGAGGAGATGGGATGGGATGAGGTCGAGTGCACAGGTGGTAAGGTGTGATTTGGATAGGAGACAATTAAGCTCCCCTTCAGTGATGTTGGAGAGGGAGGTTATGGGTTTTGGCATTGGTCTGGTATACAAAGGGGTTGTGGTGGTTGGACAATGAAGACTTGCCTTGTTTGGTAGATCTTATTTTTGAAGTGAGTGGCAAAGTCCTCAGCAGAGATGTGGGAGGCTGGAGGGGGCAGTGGTGGGTGGAGGAGGGAGTTAAAAGTTTTGAATAGCTGTTTGGTGTTGTAGGATAGGGAAGATACAAGGGTTTTGAAGTAGGCCTGTTTAGCAGAGGTGAGGGCAGATTTGAAAGCCAGCATTGCCTGTTTGAATGCAGTGAAATCATCTTGCTAATTTGCTTTCTTCCAACGTTGCTCTGCAACCCTGGACACTTACAGGAGCTTTGTAGGATGTTATTGTGCCAAGGTTGTCTATTGATACATCGCACTCTGCCGTGAACGAGAGGGGCAACCGTGTCAATAGCTGATCCGAGAGTGGCATTGTAGAAAGCAGTGGCACTGTCTGTGTCGTGGAGTCAGGATATGGATGCTAGAATAGAGTCAGAGTGTGTGGGTGTCTAGATGTGCGAGGTTTCTGCGGGGGTGTGCATGTTGCTGGACATGGGTGACAGGTGAGGGGGACATGGATGAGAAAGTGAGTAGGTGGTGGTCGGATAGAGGGAGAGGGGAGGTGGTGAAGTTAGAGAGCAGAGATGCGTGAAGACCAGGTCTCATGTGTCGTGACACTAGGGATGCAGTACAAAGATCAAGCACTAGAGAGCGATGGAGTGAGGGATGCAGGAGCTCACCACAAGCGAAGACCTGTGGAGCCACAGTGCAAGCCTCGCAAAGTGTCAGTAATCAATTGCGCCGAGTCAATAACAGCCGGGAGTGAGGTACCAGAGCGGAAGACAGGAGCAGAGTCAGAAACAAGCCAAAAGATCATAGCTGGTCAGAAGTGCAGTATCCGAGGGGTGAGACAAGAGCACAGTCAGGAACAAGCCAAAAGGTTGTAGCCAGTCAGAATAGGAGAACACAGAAACGGAAGACAGAAGAGTAGGTCAGAGATCAAGCCGGGTCATATACTACAGAGTAAGCTTGAGGGAACACACTAAGTCGGAGATAGGGAAGGATGCAAATATGAACACAGGAAGTCAGGGAGCAAAGGACACTCAGGGTGAACTAGGTCAGCTGCTCTAGCTGAGGACTGGAACTGTCACCAACACAAGTTACTGGCGGCCGCACAGAGAAATAGCCACCCATACACCACAAGACGAGAAAGTTAACCCCCACATGACCAGGCCAGGGAAAGAAAAGTAGAATGCAAACTCCGACCTGGATCATGACAGTACCCTCCTCTCAATGGGGGGCCACCGGACCCCAGGTTTCCCAGGATACCGAGCATGAAAGGTCCGAACCAACCTATCTGCATGGACCGATCATGCCGGAACCCACGATGGGTCCTCAGGACCGTATCCCCCCAATGAATCAGATATTGAAGTGAACAGCGGACCATGAAATGATCCACAACACGTTCTACCTCATACTCAATCTGACCATCCACCGAGACAGGTGGTGGGGGAGATGAAGACCTCCCCTAACAAAGAACCCAACGGTTTCAAAAGAACTTTATGGAACATGTTGGAGATCCGTAGAGACGGAGGAAGGCGCAAAAGGAAAGCCACAGGGTTGACCACTTCCATAATCTCATAAGGGCCAATGAACTTAGGCCCCAACTTAGAAGGAACCTTAAGTCTTATATTCCTGGTAAAGAACCACATCTTATCTCAAACCTGGGATACAGGCCCCACAGATCGTTTTTTGTCAGCAAAAAATTTATATTTGCCCTGAGCCTCCCCAAATGTTCCTCCGGACCTCCCTTCACACCTCCCCCAACCACTGGATCGCCAAATCCGCCCCAGGACACCCTGTATCCAGTCAGGAAAATTCCCCAAAATGAGGTTGAAAACCATAATTGCAGGAAAAAAGGGAAGGTGCCCGTGGACTGATTAATACGGTTGTTAAAAGCAAATTCAGCCACAGGCAGATCCTGCCGATCTGTGATCAAACATCGCAAAATTTGCTCCAGAGACTGATTGATCCTCTCAATCTGACCATTAGTCTCCAGATGGTTAGCGGATGAAGAGGTCAAACAAATGCCCAATCTTTTATAAAAAGCCCTCCAAAACTTGGGTATAAACTGTACCCCCCTATCCGAAACCACACTGCAAGGCACACCATGTCACACATGTTTGACAAACAATTTAGATAACGTTTCAAAATTGGGCAAACCTGTCAAAGGCACAAAATGTGCCTGCTTACTAAATCTGTCCACAGCCACCCAAATGACAGTATTGCCATCAGAAGGAGGAAGATCAGTGATAAAATCCATGGACAGAAGAGTCCATGGTCTATCTGGAATTGGTAATGGCACCAATTTCCTGGCCGGCCGGTTATGGGAGTTTTTTGCTCGAGAGCATACCTCACAAACAGGCACAAATCTCACAACATCTGAGGCCAAAGAGGACCACCAAAGCAACCTAGCATTGGCGCACCGGGTGGCCGAGATTCCAGGATACCCACTCGGGGCCCAGACGTTGAACTCCTAGAGCACCCTGAGATAAAATTGCACAGGCACAAAAAGCTTACTAATAGGCCTTGATGGACGAGCAAGAGACTGAGCCTCACGAATCTCCCACTCCAATGCCGAGGAAACCCCAGCCACTACCTCATCATGTAGAAGAATGGAGGAAGGAGATTTGGGAGGTGATATTGGGTCCAAACTATGAGATAAAGCATCCGCCTTGATATTTTTGGAACCCAGCCGAAAGGTGATAGAAAACCGGAACTGTGAAAAAAAAGTGACCATCTCGCCTCTGTCGCCACATATGAAATATAATCCAATATTCTTAGGGCTTTCCAAATTTTGACCAGAATACCTCATATTAAAGAATCATAGTGCAACATGCTCAAAGAAAAAGTGATTATCTCAAAAAGGTCTCCAGTTATGAGGCCCCAAAACAAAGTATAATCAATTTAAGTTTTTTTTCAAGCATGCCTATATAATTGCAACCCTATATATCAAGCATGCCTATATAATTGCAACCCTATTAAAGCACATTCTAGATATAAAAATATTGCAACATGCCCTCAGTATACCCTATCAAAGCACATCCAAGAAAAATAGGTATTGCAACATGCCGTTTAACAGAGAAATCATCCTATATCCATACATAATAAGCACCATTGCACTATGCTCATAGAATCATAGTATGGTAGAGTTGGATGGGACCTCCTGGGTTATCTGGTCCAACCCCCTGCTCAAAGCAGCATTCACTAAATCATCCCAAACAGATGTCTGTCCAGCCTCTGTTTGAAGACTTCTATTGAAGGAGAACTCACCACCTCTCGTGGCAGCCTGTTCCACTCATTGATCACCCTGTCAAAAAGTTTTTTTCTAATATCTAATCTGTGTCTCCTCCCATTCAGTTTCATCTCATTGCTTCTAGCCTTTCCTTGTGCAAATGAGAATAAAGATGATCCTTCTACAATGTGATAGCCCTTCAGATATTTGTAGACAGCTATTAAGTCTCCTCTAAGTCTTCTTTTTTACAAGCTAAACATTCCCAAATCTTGTAAACGTTCCTCATAGGACATGGTTTGCAGACCAGTCACCATTCTGGTCGCTCTTCTCTGAACTTGCTCCAGTTTGCTGAAGTCTTTTTAAAAATGCCCAAAACTGGACACACTATTCCTGATGAGGTCTGACCAAAGAGGAGAAGTGACTGAAATTATACTTGGCACTCAGGAGAAATTTGTTGCAAGATTCAAAAGTAGATTTTTATTTTGGTGCATCCAGCTCAACATATAAACGTTTTCGGTCTCGACAACTGAGACCTTCATCAGATATAGTTGTCAAAGCTGCAGTGTATATACAAAAAAACAAGAGAAATGCTTTTAAACAAAGAGAATACTGTTGCACAATAACACATGAGAAACGGATGACAAAGTATGCAATCCATACTATATAAATAAAGTCTGCATACAAATATAAATAGTGGCATGCAGCACGGGTTGCAGGAATGGGTGGATCCGGCCTGGACCTGCGTGAACCGTGAGTCCTGTTCAAAAAGTGCTGGAGAGTGTATACGTGTTAAGGTTATGCTGGGTGGAAGAGAAAATGAAAAGGTAACATTGAAAAGATAACATGAAGAACTTAAGATGTGACCTTGTGGTGGGTCTAACATCACGTAAAAAGCACTATCCTAGGTAAAGGATACGGGAATTGGACTACCCTCCACTAATGGGTGTGGGGATGTG
Organism: Ranitomeya variabilis; assembly: GCF_051348905.1. Lineage (NCBI taxonomy): Eukaryota > Metazoa > Chordata > Amphibia > Anura > Dendrobatidae > Ranitomeya > Ranitomeya variabilis. The sequence goes on from NC_135239.1 coordinate 133,520,899, forward strand.
CGACTAGGGTGCACAGTGAGCTACCTGTAAAAAAGAGAGAATACGCATCAGAGCATTTAAGACCAAAGAGCTACACAGTGAAGGGGCACAAAATACCCTGTGGGATGCATGCCAGAAAGTCTAGCGGGGTGACCACCTAATGACCCAGACAACTAATGTATGGTACAGGGCTGGACATGGCCCGAGGAAAATTACCTGGAGACCATGGGTGGTGTGTGTAGGTCACACACTGGGTGTATAGCCAGGGAGCAGGAGCGCAAGGCGCCTGTAGGATGCAATGAAAATACATATAACAGCTGCAGGGCTACCAAGGAGGGCTGTCCTGGACCTAGATGCCATACCTGAGACAATGGAGGGCAGTGTGTGGCGCTTGTGGCAAAGCGAGGTACTCGCAGGGTGAGGAGCGCTGTGGACAATAGGTATGGGCAAAGGATTAGTTGGACCAGAGCCAGACTGGAGATAGGGCAGAGCCAGCGATGGGCTGGGACCGGCTGTAGTATTTTACCTGAACGGTACCGCTGCCAGGGGTGGAGTAGACGCTGCGCTGCTGTGCAGGGAGGCGCTCCCGGGGCTGCTAAGAGAAGCGCAGCACTTCCGGGTATAAGAGCGCGCTGGGGTGCGTCACCTGACGCCCGACGTCATCGGATCATGTGACCGGAGGAGCCGGCGCATGCGCAGGAGAGCCGATGAGAATGTCAGTGGGGATAAGCGCAGAGGGAGCCGGCGCTTGCGCAGTGAGCCCTAGGGAGCAGAGTGGATGGATGTAGGGCTGCATCGCAGCACATGAGAGTGTGCAGGCTGGATAAGGAGGACCAGGGACTACAACTAATAAGGGATTGAACACCCCAAGGGCATCTGGCATAGGTCACCCCGGGTATATAGAGAACTAGTTAACCCTCTATATAAAGGCATGTAGTGCATACTATACCGTGTGCAGTGCTCAGTGCGAGGAGTGCATTTAACGGTTCTGTAAAAAGAGACAGAAATGGGCACAGATTAGAGATTAATAAAACAAATATAACAAATATAATGTTACATTTCACAAAAAGGTGCTATGAACCTACAGTAAAAACAATACACATGTACAATATTACAAATATGCTGAGACGTCGTAGTCTCTATTGAGTCCCTTTGGTTCTAAGGTCTGCAAGGAATGAATCCAGTAAGCCTCCCTTTTGAGGAGTAAACTGACACGGCTTATGCACTACATGCCTTTATATAGAGGGTTAACTAGTTCTCTATATACCCGGGGTGACCTATGCCAGATGCCCTTGGGGTGTTCAATCCCTTATTAGTTGTAGTCCCTGGTCCTCCTTATCCAGCCTGCACACTCTCATGTGCTGCGATGCAGCCCTACATCCATCCACTCTGCTCCCTGGGGCTCACTGCGCAAGCGCCGGCTCCCTCTGCGCTTATCCCCACTGACATTCTCATTGGCTCTCCTGCGCATGCACCGGCTCCTCCGGTCACATGATCCGATGACGTCGGGCGTCAGGTGACGCACCCCAGCGCGCTCTTATACCCGGAAGTGCTGCGCTTCTCTTAGCAGCCCCGGGAGCGCCTCCCTGCACAGCAGCGCAGCGTCTACTCCACCCCTGGCAGCGGTACCGTTCAGGTAAAATACTACAGCCGGTCCCAGCCCATCGCTGGCTCTGCCCTATCTCCAGTCTGGCTCTGGTCCAACTAATCCTTTGCCCATACCTATTGTCCACAGCGCTCCTCACCCTGCGAGTACCTCGCTTTGCCACAAGCGCCGCACACTGCCCTCCATTGTCTCAGGTATGGCATCTAGGTCCAGGACAGCCCTCCTTGGTAGCCCTGCAGCTGTTATATGTATTTTCATTGCATCCTACAGGCGCCTTGCGCTCCTGCTCCCTGGCTATACACCCAGTGTGTGACCTACACACACCACCCATGGTCTCCAGGTAATTTTCCTCGGGCCATGTCCAGCCCTGTACCATACATTAGTTGTCTGGGTCATTAGGTGGTCACCCCGCTAGACTTTCTGGCATGCATCCCACAGGGTATTTTGTGCCCCTTCACTGTGTAGCTCTTTGGTCTTAAATGCTCTGATGCGTATTCTCTCTTTTTTACAGGTAGCTCACTGTGCACCCTAGTCGCACATCCCCACATCCATTAGTGGAGGGTAGTCCAATTCCCGTATCCTTTACCTAGGATAGTGCTTTTTACGTTATGTTAGACCCACCACAAGGTCACATCTTAAGTTCTTCATGTTATCTTTTCAATGTTACCTTTTCATTTTCTCTTCCACCCAGCATAACCTTAACACGTATACACTCTCCAGCACTTTTTGAACAGGACTCACGGTTCACGCAGGTCCAGGCCGGATCCACCCATTCCTGCAACCCGTGCTGCATGCCACTATTTATATTTGTATGCAGACTTTATTTATATAGTATGGATTGCATACTTTGTCATCCGTTTCTCATGTGTTATTGTGCAACAGTATTCTCTTTGTTTAAAAGCATTTCTCTTGTTTTTTTGTATATACACTGCAGCTTTGACAACTATATCTGATGAAGGTCTCAGTTGTCGAGACCGAAAACGTTTATATGTTGAGCTGGATGCACCAAAATAAAAATCTACTTTTGAATCTTGCAACAAATTTCTCCTGAGTGCCAAGTATAATTTCAGTTGCTACTTACGGGTTGGATCCCCAACTTGAGCACCTCCCAAGAATCCCTGAGTGCCGTGGTCACCACTTTCCAAAGAGGAGAAGTGGGCAATAATGACTTCACATGATCTAGACTGTATGATTCTGTTAATACATCCCAGGATTGTATTTGCCTTTTTTGCTGCTGCATCACACTGTTGACTCATGTTTAGTCTCTGATCTATTAGTATTCAAGTCTTTTTCACATGTGCTGTTGCTTAGCCCTTCCACCCATTCTGTATATGCTTTTTTCATTTTTATTGCCCAGATATAGTACTTAGCATTTTTCCCTGTTAAAAACCATTCTGTTAGTTGCTGCCCACTGCTCCAGTTTATTTATATCTTTTTGAATCCTCTCTCTCTTTTCTAGTATTAGCTATCCTTCCTATCTTTGTGTCATCAGCAAATTTAATGTTTACCCTCAATTCCTTCATCTAAATCATTGATAAATATGTTGAACAATACAGGGCCCAGGACAGAGCCCTGTGGTACCCCACTTGAGACATTTTTCCAACTGGATGTGCAGCCATTTACAACCACTCTTTGGGTCCGATCACTAAGCCAGTTTTGAATCCACCGAACAGTTGCCTCGTCCATTCCATACTTAGTCATTTTTTCAATAAAGATTGTGTGAGATACTTTTTCAAATGCTTTGCTGAAGTCAAGATATACTATGTCTACAGCATTTCCCTGATCCACCCAGTCATTGATTCTGTCATAGAAGGAAATTAAGTTAGCCTGACATGACCTATTAGTTACAAACCCATGCTGTCTCGGTTTAATCATCTCATTCTTATCCAGGTACTTATATACAAGTTAATAAAAGAAAAAAAGGGCTATCTGCACTGTATTTAGAGTTTTATGTTCCTTGTAAAGACCCAAGTTAATGCCTGCTAAAAATCGATCGCCATATAGAGGAAGTAAATAAACAGATAAATACCAGCGTTAATACAACCACAATAAAAGGTATTAGGGGTGTTCCATAAAAAAGAGGGAAGCGTTAAAAAAATGTATGCCTAGTACGGATCTCACTGTAAAGTACAGTCGTGGTTCAGTGCACTTACATTGCCCAAAAGAAGGGGGCGAGACCAGATGGGTGCCGTGTGCTGCCTTCAGCAGTGTCAGGTAAGGCTGCCGTAGTTGCGCACGATCCTCCGTAGCCCCGTGCACTTCCGTTGACAGGAGGGGATGAAGTCAGGTGAATGCCACGTATTGCCTTTAGGATAGCGGGCTGCAGGCACTGCCCCGGCCGGTGGCAGAAGATCCTGCGCTCGCGTGTACTGTAGAGTAGGTCAGCGTTGCTGGGCTAAGCCGCTAGGTGCTCTGCTGCTGCAGGACCTTACGTGACGTCACGGTCACGTGATTGCTCACATGACAGGCTAGGGAAAGCGTATGGGACCAAATCCTACGCGTTTCGGAGACAACCGTGCTCCTTCATCAGGGAACTAAGGAACAAGGAAATTAAGTTAGCCTGACATGACTTATTAGTTACAAACCCATGCTGTCTCTGTTTAATCATCTCATTCTTATCCAGGTACTTATATACAAGTTGTTTAATAATTTGTTCAAAGATCTTTCCTGGGGGCATTGCGATGTAGTGGAGCAGAGAGGATGCATCTGGCTGGAGCTCCTATTATCCTAATTTAAATCCTGCTATATACTTACTCAAGAGGATTTCCTCAGGCGCTGCGGTGTTTCCCTGGGCACCTGGAGGCATCCGGCTTCTGAGGAGGTGCAAAGTGCAGCTCCAGTCGGGTGAGCTTCGGGGAAGCCCAGATGGAGGCCAGAGTCTTCAGGAGACGGTGGCCATTTTCTTTGCTGCGTGCGTCGGTAATGGAGGACGCGGAGCGATGACATTCGGCTCAGGAGGAGCTGGCTGGACAGTGGATGGAACTCCTGGAGGTACGAGAGGGGGATTGTGCGGTGTGAGCCCTGAGAGATGGGCCCCGTGTTCCCCCCTCTTTAATATCATATAACGCCGGCCCCAGCACCTGCACTGGTATTAGTGCTTCTCCCTCTGCTCCCGCTGTCTGGACCAAAGCTGCAGAATCTGCAATAATTGACTGGCGGCCCGGTCTATTAATCATTACGCTGAGATTACTGTTAAAATCTTTTATTACATCCCTACACTACTTGAAGGAGGAGACTGCATTCACTATAGATACTGAGCCCTATTTGCTTTTGGATTTGCTCCCCTGGTCCTCCCCTGAGGCCATAATTGCAAAGGCTGCAACAAATCACTGGCACCGCAATACATTATTTATTTGAAAGGACCTTGCAAGCTGTGCAGCTATTTAGCGCGGAACTATTTACACCATTACATACTGGTGCATTAACCAGGTAGTGCCTACATCCTACTAAAGTACTGTTGTGGTTGGAACTTAATCCTAAAATAATAACTATGCACTGACCAAGAACCTCGGGTGAAGCCGAAAAGCTAAGAAAATATGTATGCTCTGACATCCCTGATAACCTGCGGTCAAATAAAGACAACTCACCTGGGGTCAAGACCGTAAGCCAGCCAAAACATCATGCCTCTGATAGCGAGGAGGATGGGGATCAGGAGGACCTAACTTTGAAACAGGCATCTGAAGAGTTGATGCAAGCTATATCTCTAACTAGGACATCCCTAACTGTGAAAATAGAGGAGGTACACTCTGAGGTGGGGCGCCTCCGACAAGATATGCAATCTATGAGTGATCGAATCACGGAAGTTGAATCACGGGTATCTCGCCTGGAAGATAATTCTGTACCTATGGAGACTAAACTGACAAAAGTGGCTGGCTCCATAAATGCCTGGAAGCAGAAGCCAGAAGACCTAGAGAACAGACTACACCGGAATAATATACATATTATCAGAACGTTCAGAAGGTCAACAACCTGAACAATTCTTGGAGAGTTGGCTCAAAGATACTCTGGGTGATGAATTCTCCTCCACATTATCTGTGGAAAGGGCCCATAGGGTTCCTACAAAGCCTCGTCCTGTGGGCGCCCCACCAAGACCCTTTTTGGCGCACCTTTTAAATTGCAGAGACAGAGATGTTGTGCTTCGCATGGCAAGGCAAAAGAGCCCCATCAAATGTAATAATGCTACTATTTCAAAATTCCCGGATTTTTCAAAGGAACTGCAAAAGCAACGGGCCCAATTCATGGAGATAAAGAAGCAACTCAGGGAAAAAAACATTCTCTACTCAAAGATCTATCCTGCTCTACTCCAAGTTGTTTACAAGGGCTCTCTCCCTTTTTTTTGTGACCCCAGTGGAAGCCGAGGAATGGATGCGGTCCCATGTGGGAGAGAATGGGGAAAAATCCTAAACCGTTTGCCGTCTCTATATATGGATATATAGGAAATGGAACTCTCTCATTGGGTTTCCCCCCTTTTTTTTCTTTCTTCTCTTTTCAATGATAGGAGCTGTTTCCTCCAATGTTCAAGAAAACAACCATACCGGACTCTGTGTTCAGAGATGGTACTCTCTTTTTGAACAGTGATAGGAGCATGAAATTTTGTTCCCTTTTGATTACTGCATTTTTCCGACTATAAGACGCACTTTTTCCCCAAAATATTGTGAGGAAAATGGGGGGTGCTTCTTATAGTTGGAATGCAGGCTTACCGGCAGTGTGGCGGCGGCAGAGGTGCGGGGATGATGTGGTGCGGTGAGCGGTATGGCGTGAGCAGGGTCCCTTCCACATTTGAGGTGACGCTGCGGCCCGGTATTGAAGGAGAGCAGCAGAGCTGGGTGAGTCACGGCTTTCCCGGTGGCGGCGGCCATCTTCCTGAGGCCGCGCGTGCGTAGATTGAGTTTTCTGCTTCCTGGGGCTTCAGGAAAATGGCCACGGGAGGCCGCGCGTGCGCAGATTGAGATCGCGGCGGCCATTTTCCTGAAGCAGAGTTCACAGATTGAGATCTCGGCTTCTGGAATATGGCCGCCGCGATCTCCATCTGCACACGCGCGGCCTCCCGCAGCCTTTATCCTGAAGCCCTGGGAAGCAGAGTACTGAATCTGTGCACGCGCGGCCTCAGGAAGATAGCCACCGCCACCGGGAAAACCATGACTCACCCAGCTCTGCTGCTCTTTCAATACCGCCGTGGCGTCACCTCAAATGTGGAAGGGACCCTGGCCGCCGCCACCTGAGGAAGTGACTGCACATCTGCCGCTGCCACAGCACTGCCGCAACCTCCCGATGGACACGAGGCCATGGCGTCGCCCACCTAAGCAGGAAGGGACCCTGCTCAGGTGCACGCCATACCGCCCACCATACCTCAGCATCACCGCACCTCTGCTGACACCATGCCTCCTGTGACCGTGCTCTGCCACTGCCTGCCCTCAGGTAAGAGATCTTAAATTCGGACAATAAGACGGACCCCCATCTTATAAAAAAAATATTTTTTTCTGCAATTTTCACCACAAATTTGGGGTGCGTCTTATGGTACGGTGCGTCTTATAGTCTGAAAAATACGGTAATATTTTGTTCTAGTTTTGTTAGTTGCAGTTTATATAGAAATTGCTGCCGCAGTTTTTTCCATCATGTAAAAGAAATGTGATTGGCGTGACAATGTATATCATATTTGGATGAAGGGGCATGGCATCTGATCTTACATGCATGACCTGGAAAGTGAGAGGTATTAGGTCACCCTGAAAGAGAGTTAAAGTATTTTCTCAAATACGGCGTTACCATCTTCATATTGTAGCTGAAACACACCTGACCAGAGACTTGGCTCGTTATATGCAGAAGCCCTGGGTACAATAGTCTGTGCATACATTCCATACTAGCTACTCTAGAGGGATTTCTCTATTGATACATAAAGATGTCAGATGGGAGGTTAAGGAGGTTCGGAGAGACCATGAGTGGCGTTTTATCTTTGTACATGCATTGGTCAACTTGAAAGACTACGTTATAATGTATATATATAATCCCCCCAGCTAATATGTCAATTATAAAAAACGCGGTGAGTTTCGCTTTAAATTATCCAGATGCACATATTATGTGATGGGAGATTTTAATATGGTTATGGACGATTGCCTTGATAGGCTCAGATTGGATGGCAAAGCTTCGGGACTCCCTCTCTGTCTCGATTGTCATTATTTATGGAAGGTAGTGGTTGGCTAGATTTGTGGAGAATGTGCCATCCTGATGTAAGAGAATTTACCTGTCATTCATCCTTTAGAGGCACTGTATCCCATTTGGATTACATATTTGGATCCAGTAAATTGGCAGTATGGGTGGGGGAGGTGGAGCATGGGAACAGGGGCATTTCAGATCATAGCCCGGTAAATCTTAAACTTAGGTTTGGTCAGGCAAGACATAACATAGTTTGGAAACTAAATCCATTTTGACTGAAGCTGATAGGCTCCAACGACAGGGCTATAGATCAACTAGACTGTTTTGTCGCGTCTCATCCAGAGCCGCAAAATATTAATGTGCTTTGGGATGCTCTCAAGGCATATTTGAGAGGATGTTTATCCTCTACAATTTCTTATATTAAACGTGTGACTTCACAGGAAGATGATGATATGGAGAGACGTCTGAGAGATTCGGAAGCGGCATACATAGCAGGCCAAACCAGTGACAACAGGGCTGAGTGGTTACATTCTTATTGACTATATACTCAGTATGCAGACACCAAATCTAAGTGTAAACTGTTTTTCACTCGGCAGATGTATTTTGAACTGCGGATCCAATCTAGTAAGCTTTTAGCATTTATGGAACGACAACATAATACATCTAACACTATACTTAAAATCCGGAAACCAGACGGCACAATAGTGACTTAGACAGATGATATTCTTCAACGCTTTCATGATTATTATAAAGAGTTGTAATGCTTCAAGGGGGATTTTGATACTTTGAATTACCTAAACTACCTATCAGTCATAGAGTTTCCTAAATTGAGTCCCACACAGCTAGCTTATCTAGACGCGGATTTCACTCTTGAGGAGATTAATGTGGCCATAGCCGATATGGCCTCTGGAAAGGAACCCGACCCGGATGGATTCCCCATAGAAATGTATGGGAAATATAGAAACACTCTAGCGCCGATTCTTTGAAAGTATTCCAGGGGATTTGGAGGGGAGGCTCTCTACCAGACTCCTATAATGAGGAAAATATAATTTAAAAAAAAGAAGGGGAGGACCCCCTAGAATGTGGATCATATCGCCCTATTTCATTAGTAATCGTAGATTATTAAATTTTTACTAAAATTTTGGCCACTAGGTTAAGTAAGGTAATATTGGAAATAATACACCCAGACCAGACTGGATATATGCCGGGTAAAAGTACATCTATTAATATCAGGAGAGTCCAGTCTGTCACCCAATATAGTTCATTGGTACTGGAGAACAGGTCGGCCATGACCTCGCTGGATGCGGCCAAAGCATTTGATTCTCTTGAATGGCCTTTCCTATCCACATGTTTACAGAGGTATCGATTTGGTCCTAAATTTCAAAAGTGGATTTGCGCAATTGTAACTGAGTCTACCAAGCTGGCGTAGCTCTTTCAGTACCACCCCGTGTTTCAGGAGGTCCACTTTGCATTGGCTGGAGTCTGAATGAAGGACGCTGGCATGAATGCCTTGATTACATGAGAGCATATAAAAGCTGACTGCTTCTCCACGTATTTCCAGTCTCACAACACTTTATTCACAGACCACAGAATATATGTAACAACAGATACAGAGGGCGGGTCCATTCAAAAGCGGCAGGCCAGACATACATTACAATAGCAGCAGGGGGCCGGAGCCTGCTGATATTTACTGTGGGAATTACAAAGGTGGGGGAGGTCAGAAGGGGGATATCTTGGCTCCTCTGCCCAGGGGCGCAGCCTGTGGGCTGATGCCATTAGGGACATATATCTCACATGGAACCTATTATACATATAAATAACTGCATAACATATTCTGGGTGCTGGGGGGTTCTGTAACAGCAATTTACATGAAACCCAAATCCCGGATAATCATTAATAATTCCATATCCGAGACATTCTCCCTGGAATGGGGAACACGTCAAGGTGCATTCTCCCTGGAATTGGGAACACGTCAAGGGTGCCCTCTTTCTCCGGCCCTCTTTGCTCTCACGATTGAAGCACTAGTGATACGTATGAGGTCCACTCCAACCATTAAAGGTATTAAGATAGCAGAACAAACAGATGTTATTGGCTTATATGCGGATGATATGGTAATATTCATGGATGACGTAGAGGAGACACTGCCACATGTAATCACTATAGATGGACTTAGTAAACACTCGGGGTTGTATATTAATTGGGATAAATCCGCTTTAATGCCTCGCTCCCATGCTCCGACAGATCACCTTGAGGGGCTATCCTTGAGGGGCTAACTTTAAATACTTAGGAATAATTGTACAAAAATACAGTAGGCTTGATCTACAATTTAATATTCTCCCCTAGCTGGACTTAGTTAGACACAAATTCACTGTTTGGAGTAAATTACCATTATCTGTCTCTGGACACATAAATCTGATTAAGATGATAATACTTCCGAAGCTCAATTACTCCCTTCAACATAGAGCAGTTCCTGTTCCCAGATCATTTTTGTTCAAGTTTAAACTCTTCATCTTTTATATGGGGGAAAGCTAGGCCTAAACTCAAATTATCTATCCTACATAGGTCTAAGAAAATCAGGTAGCCTAATCCTAAGCAACCCCTATTTTGGTATAACGTTCGATCATGAGGTATAATTGAGTTTACCAGCTCAATCCAGGCCCTGAGCGATGGGTGACTATTGCCCATCCAGCGCAAAGCTATTATTTTCCATGCCAAGAAAAGTGTCTCCCTCAAAGATTTGAACATGGTGTCCCCATATCTCTTCCTCCAATACCCCAAATAAGCATACTAGTCGATTCAAAGGGACGGGAATATGTACAAGAGAGGTCAATAACGAAGTTACCTCGCTCCAAAAGGCTACCTGATTGCTTTCTGTATTATTTGGCCAGATAGATCAGGGCTTTTGGTAAATGGATGCCTGGGGGTTACTTACCAAACTCAGAGAGCCATCTAGCCCAAGCCGCAAAGCTTGATTGCCCGTTAGGTTTCTTGGAAATCGATAGACCCAGTTACCACTAGATTACTACCATTACTCTGGTTAGTGAGGTTGGCTTGGAAACCGGTAAAAAAGGTAGTCCACTTTGATGGTATTATAGCCGAAATGCCATTGTGGAACAATATGTATTTCCCAGGGCTATTGAATCACCCGTCCATTCAGTTCTGGATTTCACATGGTGTCTTTTCAGTTAATGATCTGTATGAGCAGGGCATTCTGATGTCTTTTGAACAACTGCAAATTAAGTATAATATTCCGAGGCCCCAGTTCTTTCGCTATGTGAAACTCAGATCACCAATTCTATCACATATGCGCAATGTACCGTATATACTCGAGTATAAGCCGAGATTTTCAGCCCACTTTTTGCGGCTGAAAGTGACCCTCTCGGCTTATACTCGAGTCAGTGTCGGCGGGGGGGGGGGGGGGGGTCGGCGGGAGAGGGGGAGTGGCGGCTGTCACATACTCACCTGCTCCTGGCGCGGTCCCTACATGTCCGATGGTCTCCGGGCAGCTCTTCCTGTGTTCAGCGGTCATGTGGCACCGCTCATTACAGTAATGAATATGCACGCAAATTCATTACTGTAATGAGCGGTACGTGACCGCTGAACACAGGAAGATGCCGCCGGCTCCCGCAGACCATCTGACAGTGAGACGCTGCCAGGGACTGCGCCGGGAGCAGGTGAGTATATCAGGGGAGGTGAGCAGTGCGCGATAGTCACCTGTCCCCCGTTCCACCGCTGCACGCTGCTCCGTCTTCCATCCTCTGGCTGTGACTGTTCAGGTCAGAGGGCGCGATGATGCGATTAGTGTGCGTGCCGCCCTCTGCCTGAACAGTCAGTGCAGAGGATGGAAGACAGAGCAGCGCGCAGCGATGGAACGTGGAAGGTGACTATCGCAAGTGCCGGGGGCCTGAGCGAAGAGAGGTGAGTATGTGATTTTTTTTATTTTAATCGCAGCACCAGCAAATGGGGCAAATGTGTGGAGCATCTTATTGGGTATATATGAGGAGCATCTTATGGGGCATATATGAGGAGCATCTTATGGGGCATAATGTGTGGAGCATCTCATGGGGCCTCTAATGTGTGGAGCATCTCATGGGGCCCCTAATGTGTGGAGCATCTCATGGGGCCACAATGTATTGAGCATCGTATGAGGCCATAATGTGTGGAGCATCTCATGGGGCCATAATGTATGGAGCATCTCATGGGGCCATAATGTGTGGAGCATCTTATGGGGCCATCAACCTTTATGCAGCATTGTATGGGGCAAATGTTTCTATGGAGCATCTTATGGGGCCATTATTAACCTTTGTGCAGCATTATATGGGGTATATTTTAATATGGAGCATCTTATGGGGCCCATCATGAACTGTATGGAGCATTATATGGGGCTCCTGATTCAATATGGATATTCAAAAACACTTAACCTACTGATGTCTCAATTAATTTTACTTTTATTAGTATCTATTTTTATTTTTATTTTTTTAACCAATTAACTTTTTATTAGCAAAAAGAAAGGTACATAACTCGACAGAGATCTCCAATAGGGGAGACGAGGAGGGGAGAAGGAACAGGGGAAGCCAGGGGAAAGGGGAAAAAAACAAAATACACAGTGTTCTAAGACCACAGCAAGTTCAGTACAGAAATACAAAATTATACCGTAAACAAGTCACATCTTACATTAAAGCTACTAGATGAGAGTGAGGGCAGATGGGAGAACATAAACCGAGGAAACTCAAGGATCCCACCAAGAGAGCACCTTATTTTTCTTAGCGAGACTCTGTGCCATAATTGCTTCATAGGTGAAATGAAGATTAATTTTGGAGATCAATACAACCCTAGAGGGAATATCCAAGGATCTCCAGTGGCTCGCTATGCATTGTCTGGCAGCGATCAAAATATTAGAGATCATCGGGCGGAGGGGAGCTCTATGAGAGAGATGCCCAAAACAGCTAGGCACCCACTCAAAACAAAAGGAATCAGAATAACCTCTGCAATCAGGGCCTCCACCTGGCGCCAGAAGACCTGAATCCGCGGACAGGACCACCAGATATGGGAGCCGGAACCAATAGCCCCGCACCCCCTCCAGCAGAGAGGGGAGGAAGATGGACCAAATTTGGCAAGGCGAGCAGGGGTGAGATACCATTGTAGCTGAATCTTTTTAGACTGCTCCAAATGACCTATACATGAGGAAAATCTAGAGGGGTGTACCATAGCAAACTGCCAGTCTTCCAGGGATGCCACAAAACCCAACGAGGACTCCCAGGAAATCATAAAGGGGAGTTTATCAGGAATATCATGAGATAGTTACATAGTTACATAGTTATTAAGGTTGAAGGAAGACTGTAAGTCCATCTAGTTCAACCCATAGCCTAACCTAACATGCCCTAACATGTTGATCCAGGGGAAGGCAAAAAAAACCCATGTGGCAAAGAGTAACTCCACCATGGGGAAAAAAATTCCTTCCCGACTCCACATACGGCAATCAGACTAGTTCCCTGGATCAACGCCTTATCAAGGAATCTAGTGTATATACCCTGTAACATTATACTTTTCCAGAAAGGTATCCAGTCCCCTCTTAAATTTAATTAATTAATCACTCATTACAACATCATACGGCAGAGAGTTCCATAGTCTCACTGCTCTTACAGTAAAGAATCCGCGTCTGTTATTATGCTTAAACCTTCTTTCCTCCAGACGTAGAGGATGCCCCCTTGTCCCTGTCTCAGGTCTATGATTAAAAAGATCATCAGAAAGGTCTTTGTACTGTCCCCTCATATATTTATACATTAAAATAAGATCACCCCTTAGTCTTCGTTTTTCCAAACTAAATAGCCCCAAGTGTAATAACCTATCTTGGTATTGCAGACCCCCCAGTCCTCTAATAACCTTGGTCGCTCTTCTCTGCACCCGCTCCAGTTTAGCTATGTCTTTCTTATACACCGGAGACCAGAACTGTGCACAGTATTCTAAGTGTGGTCGAACTAGTGACTTGTATAGAGGTAAAATTATGTTCTCCTCATGAGCATCTATGCCTCTTTTAATACATCCCATTATTTTATTTGCCTTTGTAGCAGCTGCCTGACACTGGCCACTGAATATGAGTTTGTCATCCACCCATACACCCAGGTCTTTTTCATTGATATGAGAGCTTTGTAAATAATAGAGACGCCATGGGGCATTATGGTGGCTGGTCTGAAGAACCGGTGAGCTGGGTCCTCCGACAGAGGCGGGGGGGCACCGAATAGCCGACGCGACCTGAGGAAACTGCGGAGTTGTAGATATTGAAAAAAATCTCTGCCAGAGAGAGAAAATCTACTTGCAAGGACCTCAAACGACAACAAGCCGTCTGAGCCAAACAGGTCAGCCACCCGGTGCACCCTGCGCATCTCCCAGGAGGAGAGAGAGGTGTGCCCAATAGCACATTCCAAGGCCCGTAGGGAGACATAGTTATACATAAATAAGAAATGGGAAGTGCAGACTGACGCCCAAAGTTTAGAAGCAGTCTTGATAGAACGAAGAGTAGGGCCACAAGGAGAGACTTGAAGCAAACGAAGCTCCAAGAGTAATTTAAGAGAATTCTTGGGGGCAAAATGAGATTCAATGAGCACCCAGGGTAAACGCGAGTTCCCCTCCCACCAAAGCTTAAGGGGCTCCAAAATCGCCGCCCTATAGTAGAACTGGATCGAAGGAACGCCCAAACCACCCATAGAGTACGGAAGGGACATAACTCGACGCTTGATCCTGTGAGGCTTATTATTCCAAATAAATCGATCTATGATCAATTGGAGAGCCGAGATAAACTTGGAGGGTATGGAAAGGGGAAGGCACCGAAATAAATAAATAATTTTGGGGAGAAATAGCATTTTAACAGTTTGTATACGGGCCATCCACGAAAGCGAGGAACCCCATAACTGATCGATGCCCTTCCTAATATCCAAAATAGTTTCCTTGCAATTAAAACGAACGATGTTATCCAACCTAGTTATCCGGATGCCCAAGTACGAAAAGTCCATAGGGGCCTAGATAAACGCAAATTTAGATTGAATTTGGAGAGTAACCGGGAGGAAGAGGGGAAAAATAGTGGATTTAGTCAGATTAAGTTTATAATATGATACCGCGGAAAATTGGGATAAAATCGAGGTGATCGCGTTCAGCGAAGCTAAGGGCGAGGTACATGTCAAAACTACATCGTCAGCGTAGAGTCCAATTTTGTGTTCAACTTCCCCAACTCGCACCCCCTTTATATCAGGGCATTGTCTAACCAAGGCGGCCAAAGGCTCCATGATCAGAGCAAAAATAAGGGGGGAGAGGGGACAGCCCTGACGGGTCCCGTTCAAAATGGGAAACGTCCGAGATTTAAAGCCGCCCGAACAAACCGATGCGCAGGGATTGGAGTATAAAGCCATAATGGCTTTGGAAATAAGTCCGGTAAGCCCAAATTTTTCAAGCGTGAGTTCGATATATCCCCAGTGCACCCTGTCAAACGCTTTTTCGGCATCGAGGGACAGGAATACACTGGGGAGACCCCCCTCTCCATCATATCCAGGAGATCAATCAGACGCCTCGTGCCGTCTCTGGTCTGTCTGCCAGGAACAAACCCAACTTGGTCGGGGTGTATAAGGCCGGGGAGCACCGATATCAATCTATTGGCCCAAATTTCAGCGTAGATTTTAACGTCGCAATTCAAGAGGGCTATGGGCCGAAAATTTCCCGGAGACGTTGTGGGTTTCCCCTGTTTAGGAAGGGTCGCGATGGAGGCCTCCAACCCCTCTGCCCTGATGCTACCAACAGACGCCCAGTTGTTAAATACACGAAGAAGAAAAGGGGAGAGGACAGAGAAGAATTGTGCATAGTAAAGAAAAGGAAAACCATCTGGTCCTGGAGAAGAACATTTATTAGAATCCCTAATAATTTGGGAAAGCTCAGACTCAACAATGGGAGAATTCAGAAAGGAGAGCTGCTCCGCGTCAACCGAGGGAAGATTAGCTTTCTCCAAGAACGCCAAAATTAGCTCCCGCGAGGGCTGAGGGACTCCCGAATCAGAACTAAGATCATAAAGAGAGGAGTAGTAAGAAGCAAACTCCTCAGCAATATGGATGATTATAAACACGGGAACCATCAGACCCAAGCAGGAATGGAATCTTGGATTGAGCCTCTCTCCTCCTAACCCGCCTAGCAAGAACAGCACCTGCCCGATCACCCAATGCATAGAATCTGGCTCTGGTTTTCCTCAGGGCATTCTCAGCTTTGTGTAGAAGTAAATGGCGAACACGCATGCGGGCTTTAGAGAGGTCAGAAAAGAGCGCCGGGCCAGGGGACACTTTATGGACAGATTCAAGACGAGCTAATTCGTCTAGGGCTGACTGGAGAGTCGAATTGTATTTCCTCTTGGCTGTTGCGGCCATTTTGATAAAGCAGCCCCTGGCAACAGCCTTATGAGCGAACCAGTGGGTATCATCTCGCACATCTGGGGTATCATTAGAGGAAAAAAATTCTTGTAAGGCTCTTTCCATAAACTGGGTGTTTAGTTGATCAGTAAGAAGATGGGTATTGAGACGCCAATGTGAGGGAGGCCTGATAGCAAGGGGGTCCCTCAATGTAAGGGACACCGGAGCATGGTCCGACCAAGTTATACTACCAATATCTGCCGAAATGCAGTGAGGGAGAGCCACATCATTCACCAGCACATAGTCAATCCTGCTATAGGAACCGTGTCTGGGAGACATGAACGTGTAGTCCCTCTCGCCACAATGCAGATACCTCCATATGTCATGCAGATTATACGAGTTGATTAGTGGTCCTGCCTCCCTCCTGGACAGGGAGGGGGCAGAGCAGTCCAACACCTTAGACATTGGCACATTAAAATCCCCAGAAATCAGTTTGTGACCATGGTGAATGTCGTGTAAAGTTTGAAAAAAACCCTCTAAGAACTTAAGCTGACCGGCATTAGGAGCATAGACCAAAGCAATGGTGTAAGGGGCATTATTAATAAGACAGAGGACTACAATGAACCTACCCATCGGATCCGCTATGGAACGGATCAGCTGGAAGGCATTGACTTTGCTAAAAAAAATTGCTACTCCCGCCTTTTTCGACGGGCCGTTTGCAAAGAATTGGTGCGGATATAAACCTGAGTACATTCTAACATTATCACATTCCAATAGGTGTGTTTCTTGAATACATAAGATGTCACAACGAGATTTACCCAACTGCCTCCAGACAATCGACCTCTTGCCCGGGGAGTTGAGGCCGTTTACATTAATTGAATACAATGAGATACTCATAGCAAAAATATATAAACAGTCTTAGCATATATTGAGCACCAATGAGGTGTGCGAGAGAATGAGTAACATGAGAGCTGCGGACCAGAACACGAGTACAGAGAAGCCAGGAAGGAGGGAAGGAGAAGGGAAGAACAAACAGGACAGACAACAGATAAACTAGGGTACCAAGGTCCATTCAGGTAAATCCTGAGTCCAACAGGTGAGAATCCAAAAAAACAGTTCACCTATGGGGCAAAAAATTGAGATGCTGCAAATACTCCCAAAGGGAGACCAGCACGGCATAAGGAAAAGAGAGGAATCGAAAAGAAAAGAAACCCGAGAAAAAAAAGGAACAGTGCGGGAAAAAGCCAGGAGCCAATAGTGTAATGTTCTTCAAGCGACCTCCCAGTCCGGCGCAACACGGGCTTTGCGATTTCTGTTGTTCCCAGGC
Organism: Ranitomeya variabilis; assembly: GCF_051348905.1. Classification (NCBI taxonomy): domain Eukaryota; kingdom Metazoa; phylum Chordata; class Amphibia; order Anura; family Dendrobatidae; genus Ranitomeya; species Ranitomeya variabilis. The sequence continues at coordinate 133,538,345 of NC_135239.1, forward strand.
TTAGGGGGACCCTCCGAGATCGGAGAACCGGGAGCTGACAGGCCCCATTTGACCAATGCAGACGCCGCATGAGACGGAGTCAGGCAGGTGGTGATGGATCCATCTTTACGGATGAGAAGTTTGGTGGGAAACCCCCAACGGTTTAAAATGCCCTTTTCTCTAAGAATAGCAGTGTAGGGCCCAAAAGCTCTACAGAGAGCCAAGGTACTCGGGGAAAGGTCTGGGAAGACAGTGATGTGGGCAAATCTTTCAGGTAGAGCAGGGTTCTTCCTTAGGGCCTGGAGAAAGTTCTCTTTCATTTCATTAGAAGTGTATGCGGGCGAGCACATCTCTTGGGATTGAAGGCCCCAGACCAGGCGGCTTAGGGACCCGGTGCACACGATCTATTATAATATCCTTTGAGGCAAACTGAGGGAGAACAGCTGAGACAAAGTCCTGCAAAAAAGCTTTCAAGTCTCCTGCCAAGATAGATTCTTCAATGCCTCTAAGTTTGACGTTGTTTCTTCTGGACCTATCTTCCAAGTCCATGGTCTTGGCATGGGTTTTGGTAAGCAGATCTTGCAGAGACTCATGTTCATCCCATAGCTCATTATGAGAGGAGACCAGCTCCGCCATCTTGCGCTCCAGGCGGTCTGTGCGGTTCCCCAGCTCCACCACCTCACCTCTCAGCTCCGCCAGCATAGTGCGCATATCCTCCTGGATGGAGGACCTGAGATCCCCAAGCAGACCCGAGTAAAGCGGCAGTCATCGGGGCATCGGCAGAGTCTGAAAGCGACGCCTGAGCGCCGCGTTGTGAGGAGCGGGAAGTCCTGGGTGAAGACGGCGCCATCTTGGGATCCAGCGGCAGCCAGGGGGAGGCCGCAAAGAAATCAATAATCCGCCTGGAGGGATCGCGGGCGCCTGTTCTGGATTTCCCCATACACTCACCGCCGCACCAGGGAACGATGCTGGTGCTATGAGGGACAGGGAGGCCACCGGGAAGAAGGTATGAGCCGCTTCAAGGTTCCTGGGCACGGAGCTCCCGCTCTGTGCGACCTACTCCATCGGCAGATAGGCCACGCCCCCTCTATTTTTATTTTTGACATTTACCGGTAGTTGCTGCATTTCCCACCCTAGGCTTATACTCGAGTCAATAAGTTTTCCCAGTTTTTTTGTGGCAAAATTAGGGGGGTCGGCTTATACTCGAGTACTGTATATACGGTAAATATAATGCAAACAATATCATCTTTCCCATTAATAGGGATCCTTAAATCGCAGGGACCCCGAGGTATTATCTCCGCATTATATACATATGTTATCTGTGGGTGCTGATTCTGCTTTATTGACGGTTAGAGAAAAACGGAAACTCCTGCTTCCTGATCTCCAAGATGAGGACGGGGACATAATTCTTGAGTCCCCAACTGAGGTGTCTCCCTCGGCCAATAATAAAATGATTCAAATGTATATCATACATCAATCATATTTAACCCCGTTACGACTATTTAAAATGGGGTGGTCTAACTCTTCAGAATGTCTAAGATGCATATAATGGAAGCAGATTTTATACATATGGTATGGGGATGTCCAGTTATCCTATCCTTTTGGAGCGAGGTAACTTCGTTATTGACCTCTCTTGTACATATTCCCATCCCTCTGAATCCACTAGTATGCTTATTTGGGGTATTGGAGGAAGAGATATGGGGACACCATGTTAAAATTATTCTCAGGGAGACACTTTTCTTGGCAAGGAAAATAATAGCTTTGCGCTGGATGGGCAATACTCACCCATCGCTCAGAGCCTGGATTGAGCAGGTAAACTCAATTATACCTTATGATCGAACGTTATACCAAAAAAGGGGCTGCTTAGGGAAATTTAATAACATTTGGGATGTATGGAACTCATCATACCTCACTATGTCGTCACGTGGTAGATAGCCTAGCTCTACTATGATAAGTGGTAGAGATAAAATATACATTGGTTCACGCTATGCTTTTGCATTAAAATATTAACGAGATGGAGTTTGTTTTGGCAGTAAGATAGTTTCAGGCTTTCAATCCAGGTAACTTTAGACATACTGTAATATTTTAAGTCCTACATGACCAGGTCTGTGTAGTAAGATTTGCATTAACAAAAACTTATTGTATACATTTGTGGATTTTCATAGCTATTATGATGAGTGCATATGTGCTGATTTGGTTATATGCAAAATATGTATGTCTTACTTTTTTTTGTGGTTTAATAAATGAATTAAAAAAAAAAGATCTTTCCTGGTATAGAGGTCAGACTCACCTGCCTATAGTTCCCTGGGTCCACCTTCTTCCCCTTTTTGAAGATAGGAACAACATTTGCTCTTCTCCAGTCGTCAGGGACTTCTCCTGTTCTCCAAGAATTTTCAAAGATTATGGAGAGTGGTTCAAAAATTTCTTCTGCTATCTCCTTCAGTACTCTGGGATGTAATTCATCTAGACCAGGAGACTTGCATTCATTTATGTTAGCTAAGTGTTTCCTCACTATCTTTCTGTTTATAGATATCCTGGATTCTTCTATTCCCTTAATAGGGCAGTGACAATCAATTGATGCTACATTTCCTTTCTGAGAGAAAACAAATGCAGAATAGGAATTTAAAAGTTTGGCCTTCTCAACATCTTTTCTTATCATTTCATGATTTCCATCCTGTAAAAATCCTATAGCATATTTGACTTTTCTTTTACTTTTGACATATCCCCCAAATCCTTTTTTATTGCTTCCGACATCTCTTGCAAGCCTTAATTCATTGTCCTCTTTAGCTAATCTGATTTGTGCCCTGCAGGTTATGCAGACAGCATTATATTCTCCTTAGGAATGCCTCACTCTTTCCATTTGATAAACATTTCTTTCTTCCTTTTTAGCATGTGTTTAAGTTCTGCGTTCACCCATCCTGGTTTCCTTAAATGCTTTGTATTCTTCCCTCTTTTGGGAATTGTTAATGATTGTGCTTTGAGAATCTCATTTTTCAAGATTTCCCATCCTTCCTTGACATTTTTGTCCTTAAGGATATCCAGCCATTGGATCCCTCCAATTTTATTTGAGTCCCTTAAAATCTTCCATTCTGAAATCTAACCTTGACGTCTGAGTCTTCACAGGTTTTCCTCCTCTAGTTATCCAAAATTCTAAAATAGCATGGTCGCTACCTCCTAGGGTCCCAGACACTCTTACCTCCTCAACCATTTCCTCCCTGTTTGAGGATTAGATCCAAAGTAGTAGATCCCCTTGTTTTCTCTCCTACCTCTTGGAAGATAAAATTGTCAGCTAGAGAGGAAAAGAATTTGTTTGACCTGTTAATTTTGCCTGAGAGAGATTCCCAACAAATGTCTGGATAGTTGAAATCTCCCATGACAACTATGTCATATTATTTGGAGAACTTAGCATTTGATGCATAAAGAGTTCATTCATATCTTCAGCTTTGCACAGGCGGCAAGTAGTAAATGCCTACAATCATGTCGATTCCATTGTTCTGTCCTTGCATTCTTACCCAAACAGTTTCCACAGAACTCCCAGTCTCTGAAGCTTCAATCTCTGTGCAGATATATGCTTTTCTAACATACAATGTGACACCTCCTCCTCATTCATCAAGTCTGTTTCTTGCAAATAAGTTGTATCCTTCTAGCCTTGTATTCCAATTATGTGTATCGTCCCACCAAGTTTCAGTGATTCCGATGACATATTTCTTCTCCTGCGTTAGTAGTTCCAATTCTCATTTGTTGCCCATGCTTTGTGCATTTGTATAGAAACATTTCAGTTTGTGATTGGTTTCTCTTTCTCTAATATTTTTATTGTTCTAGTTTAACCCCTTCATGACCCAGCCTATTTTGACCTTAATGACCTGGCCGTTTTTTGCAATTCTGACCAGTGTCCCTTTATGAGGTAATAACTTTTTTTGTGACATAATGGGCTTTATGTTAGTGGTAAATGTAGGTCGATAATTTTTACATTTATTTGTGAAAAAAATGGAAATTTAGCGAAAAATTGCTCAAAACCTTTTTTCAAAAAGTTTATTAACCTTTCAGGTGCTTCACAGCAGCAGAAGCAACATGGAAGGAAAAAATGAACATTTAACTTTTTAGTCACAAAAATGATCTTTTAGCAACAAATTTTTTATTTTCCCAAGGGTAAAAAGAGAAACTGGAACCCAAAAGTTATTGTACAATATGTCCTGAGTACGCCGATACCCCATATGGGGGGGAACCACTGTTTGGGCGCACGACAGGGCTCGGAAGGGAAGGAGCGCCATTTGACTTTCTCAATGAAAAATTGGCTCCAATCTTTAGCGGACACCATGTCGAGTTTGGAGAGATCCTGTGTGCCTAAACATTGGAGCTCCCCCACAAGTGACCCCGTTTTGGAAACTAGACCCCCAAGGAGCTTATCTAGATGCATAGTTAGCACTTTGAACCCCCAGGTGATTCACAAATTGATCCGTAAAAATGAAAAAGTACTTTTTTTTCACAAAAAATTTCTTTTAGCCTCAATTTTTTCATTTTCACATGGGCAGCAGGATAAAATGAATCCTAAAATGCGTTGGGCAATTTCTCCTGAGTACACTGATACCTCATATGTGGTCACAAACCACTGTTTGTGCACACGGAAAGGCTCGGAATGGAAGGAGCGCCATTTGACTTTTGAATGAAAAATTAGCTCCAATCATTAGTGGACACCATGTCGCGTTTGGAGAGCCCCTGTGTACCTAAAGATTGGAGCTCCCCCACATGTGACCCCATTTTGGAAACTAGACCCCTCAAAGAACTTATCTAGATGCATAGTGAGCACTTTGAACCCCCAGGTGCTTCACAAATTGATCCGTAAAAATGAAAAGTCCTTTTTTCACAAAATTTTTTTTACCCTCAATTTGATCATTTCCACATGGGCAACATGATAAAATGGATCCTAAACTTTATTGGGCAATTTCTCCTGAGTACACCGATACCTCACATGTGGGGGTAAACCACTGTTTCGGCACACGGCAGGGCTTGGAAGGGAAGGAGCGCCATTTGACTTTTTGAATGAAAAATTAGCTCCAATCGTTAGCGGACACCATGTCGTGTTTGGAGAGCCCCTGTGTGCCTAAACATTGGAGCTCCCCCACACGTGACCTTATTTTGGAAACTAGACCTCCCATGGAACTAATCTAGATGTGCGGTGACCACTTTAAGCCCCCAAGTGCTTCACAGAAGTTTATAACGCAGAGCCATGAAAATAAAAAATCATTTTTCTTTACTCAAAAATTATTTTTAGCCCTCAATTTTTTATTTTCACAAGAGTAGCAGGAGAAATTGGACCCCAAACGTTGTCGTCCAGATTGTCCTGAGTACGCTGATACCCCATATGTGGGGGAGAACCACTGTTTGGGCACACGTCGGGGCTCAGAAGGGAAGTAGTGACATTTTGAAATGCAGACTTTGATGGAATGGTCTGCGGGCGTCACGTTGCGTTTGCAGAGCCCCTGATTTGCCTAAACAGTAGAAACCCCCCACAAGTGACCCTATTTTGGAAACTAGACTCCCCAAGGAACTTATCTAGACATGTGGTGAGCACATTAAGCCCCCAAGTGCTTCACAGAAGTTTATAAAGCAGAGCCGTGAAAATAAAAAATCATTTTTCTTTCCTCAAAAATTATGTTTTAGTAAGTATTTTTTTATTTTCACAAGGGTAACAGGAGAAGTGGACCCCAGTATTTGTTGCCCTTTTTGTCCTGAGTACGCTGATACCCCATATGTGGCAGTAAACCACTGCTTGGGCACACGTTGGGGCTAGGAAGGGAAGTAGTGACGTTTAGAAATGCAGACTTTGATGGAATGGTCTGCGGGCGTCACATTGTGTTTGCAGAGCCCCTGATCTGCCTAAACAGTAGAAACCCCCACAAGTGACCCCATTTTGGAAACTAGACCCCCCAAGGAACTTATCCAGATGTGTGGTGAGCACTTTGAACCCCCAAGTGCTTCACAGAAGTTTATAACGCAGAGCCGTGAAAATAAAAAAATCATTTTTCTTTCCTCAAAAATTGTTTTAGAAAGCAATTATTTATTTTTGCAAGGGTAACAGAAGAAATTGGACCCCAATAGTTGTTCCCAGTTTGTCCTGAGTATGCTGGTACCCCATATGTGGGGGTAAACCACTGTTTGGGTGCACGCCAGGGCTCGGAAGGGAGGGAGAACCATTTGACTTTTTGAACGCAAGATTGGCTGGAATCAATGGTGGTGCCATGTTGCGTTTGGAGACCCCTGATGTGCAGGGATGTAACCACAAACCTAACCCCGACACACCGCTAACCCTAATCCTAACCCCAACACTAACCCTAACCACAAGCCTAATCTTAACCCTATTTCGAACCCTAGCCCTAATTCCAACCCTAACTCTAACTCCAACCCTAAGGCTATGTGCCCAAGTTACGGATTCGTGTGAGATTATTCCGCACCATTTTTGAAAAATCCGCAGGTAAAATGCACTGCGTTTTACCTGCGGATTTACCGCAGATTTCCAGCGTTTTTTTGTGCGGATTTCACCTGCGGATTCCTGTTGAGGAACAGGTGTAAAACGCTGTGGAATCCGCACAAAGAATTGACATGCTGCGGAAAATACAATGCAGCGTTTCCGCGCGGTATTTTCCGCACCATGGGCACAGCGGATTTGGTTTTCCATAGGTTTACATGGTACTGTAAACCTGATGGAAAACTGCTACGAATCCGCAGCGGCCAATTCCCCTGCGGATCCTCAGCCAAATCCGCACTGTGTGCACATAGCCTAATTCTAACCCTAACCCTAATTCTAACCCTAGTGTAAAAATAAAAGTAAATATATTTTATTTTTAATATTGTCCCTACCTATGGGGGTGATAAAGGGGGGTTCATTTACTATTTTTTTTATTTTGATCACTATCATAGGTTTTATCACAGTGATCAAAATGTACCTAGAACGAATCTGCCGGCCGGCAGATTTGGCGGGCGCACTGCGCATGTGCCCGCCATTTTGGAAGATGGCGGTGCCCACGGAGCAGACGGACGGACACCGGGAGGCTCGGTAAGTATGAGGGGGGATCAGAGCACGGGGGATCGGAGCACGGGGGGTGGGATCGGAGCATGGGGGTGGGATCGGAGCATGGGGGGAGCAGACAGGAGGATGGGGGAGTGGACAGGCGGATGGAGGGGAGCGGAGCACAGGACAGAGGACTGGGGAGGCGATCGGTGATGGTGGGGGGGAAAATCAGGGTTTCCAGCCATGGCCAATGATATTGCAGCATCGGTCATGGCTGGATTGTAATATTTCACCCTTTTCATAGGTGAAATATTACAAATTGCTCTGATAGGCGTCACAGGTCGGATTGGCACCAACTTTAATGACGCCTACGTGGCGTCACAGGTCGGGAAGGAATTAAAGTTCTCCTGATCAGAGTAGCAAGGCCACTTCCAAATACATGTTTTTCAGTCTTCGTAAGGTGCACCCCATCTCTAGTGTCACGGCGCCACCTGCCGCTGCTCCTGCCGCCACGCCTGCCGCTCACTCTGCGTGCCTACATACTTACCCATCCCGGCACGCTCCAGCGGTGTGCGCGCACCTTCCGGTCTCTCGTCGGGTGCGCGTGCGCACTTCCTCTCTCTGGTCTGCAGACGCTCCGTTCTTCCACTCTATGATTCTGGAGGATCTTGACCGGGATGTTCTGCAGCACTTGGTCTATTTAAGTTAACTCCTTCCTCTGCTCCATGCCTGATTGTCATTTGTCCTAATTTGACCCAGGTCCCTCTGTCCTGTGCGTCCGCCATACCTTGCTCTGTCCTGTGCGTTCGCCATACCTTGTTCTGTCCTGTGCGTCCGTCATACCCTGCCTGCCCTGTGTTTCCACCATATCCCGCCTGTCCTGTGTTTCCGCCATACCCTGCCTGTCCTGTTTCCGCCATGCCCTGCCTGTCCTGTGTTTCTGCCATACTCTGCCAGTCCTGTGTTTCCGCCATATCTAGTCCGTCCTGGGCGTCCGCCATATCCTGCCTATTCTTAGTCTCAGTCATTGCCAGTCTGTCCTGCGTCTCCGTCATAGCCAGTTCTGTGTCTTTTCCGCTCCAACTTCTTGTCCCCGGGTATCAGCTTCTGCGGCAATAGTCTCCCTCGGGTCTGCCCCTAACATTCCGTGTATTGGGGGTGGTCCACCAGGCCAGCTCACCCTTGGGAGGTTCGTTTGTCGTGGTTCTGCCGGTTCACTTTAGGAGTTCCAAAAGATATGACAGTACAATCAGGCCATGGAACTCGCTTGTACCCCGACTCCTACACAAAAGGAACTACTGTTCCTCCGGGAGAACCAGTCTAGGATCATGTCCTTCCTGAAATCCATGGAGTCTCGTCTCTGCAGGCCTCCGACCCTGGGAGTGCTCCGCAGCTGGCAGGTCTCCAACAGGAGCTTGCTCAGCAGCGTGACACTCAAGCCCACATCCTTAATTTCATGGCATTCGTGGATGATCGTCTTCGTGCCCTCCGGTCTCCTGCTCCTGTGTCCTCTCAGTCCTCGGCCCCTCACCCACCGCCTCACCTGGCTAAACCACCTTGTTACAGTGAAGATCCTAAATTATGTAGGGGGTTTCTGAACCAGTGCCAACTCCATTTTGAGTTTCTCCCTATGCAGTACCCTACTGACCGAGCAAAGGTGGCCTTTGTAATTTCCCACTTAGAGGGAGAGGGTTTAGCTTGTGTAAACCCCCTCTGGGAGCGAGATGACCCTCTTGTCTCTCAACTGCCCATCTTTTTAGATACTTTTCGTAAAGTATTCGACGAACCGGGTCGTTTGGCCTCTACCCCCGAGTCTCTTTTTAACCTTCACCAGGGGTCTCTTACTGTGGGTCAATATGCCATTCGGTTTTGCACACTTTAGTCTGAATTAGGATGGAACAATGAGGCATTGGTGGGAGCCTTTTCGTCTCGAATTAAGGACGAATTGGTGGGTCGGGATACTCCGACTTCCTTGGAAGATCTTATATCCCTGGCAACCCGCATAGACTTACGTTTCCAAGAGCGTACCCAATAATCCGCTAGAGAGAGGAGAGTTCTTAGTCTTCCTTCGGCTACTGAGTCCTTCCCGTCCGCGTCCTGTGACGACTTCTGCTGTTTCTGTCCCAGATCCCATGCAGGTGGATCGTCTCAAACCGGCGGAACAGCGCCGGAAGGAGACTGGCTCAAGGTCTCTGTTTCTATTGTGGCAGTGCTGCTCATCTTCTGCGTTCCTGTCCTTTTAGGCCGGGAAACGCCTCCACCTAGGACAGGTAAGAGAGGTCTCCCTAGGTGTTCCTGAATCCTCTCCACCTCTGACTCTTTCTGTTCTTTTGCATCTGGGTTCTAAACATTTTTCTGATTTAGCTTATATAGATTCTGGGGCAGCCAGAAATTTCATCCAACTCGAGGCGGTTAGGAGACTACGGATTCCGGTCAGATCCCTGGAGACTCCTCGGCAGATTGTGTCGGTCAATGGTCAGCCCTTGCGGGAGTCCATTACTTTGGTGACCGAAGAACTGGAACTTCAAATAGGAATCTTGCATTGGGAGAAGATAGTCTTTTATGTGCTGCCTTCGTTGTCCCACACAATTCTGCTTGGACTTCCTTGGTTGAGGACTCACGAACCTTATCTGGCGGTCTGGTGATATTCTGCGTTGGGGACTGTTTTGCCAGAGCAACTGTCTGCGGTCAGTTCTGCTGAGAAATTCTGCCGTTCTGCTGAAAGTCTAAATCCGGAGTTCTCCAAATCTACCTTCCAGCTATTGGTCCTTCCGGGATGTCTTCAATAAAAAAGCAGAGATCTTACCACCGCATCGTCCATATGACTGCCCAATCAATCTTGTTCCGGGTTCTACTCCACCCAGAGGCTGCATTTACCCGTTGTCCCCCACCGAGATGCAAGCTATGTCCGAATATGTCCGGAAGATTTAAGCTAGAGGCTTTATTCGCAAGTCCTCCTCTCCAACAGGTGCAGGTTTTTTCTTCGTCAAGAAGAAGGATGGCTCCCTCCGTCCATGTATTGACTACCGAGGTCTTAACAATCTCATGATTAAGAACAAGTATCCGTTACCGCTTATTCGGGAGTTGTATTACCGCCTTAGGGGAGCTTGTATCTTCCCAAAATTGGATCTTCGCGGAGCGTACGGATTACCGTATTTGTTCAGGAGACAAGTGGAAGACAGCCTTTAACACCCGAGACGGCCATTATGAGTATTCAGTCATGCCGTTCGGTTTGTGTAACGCTCCTGCAGTGTTCCAGGAGTTTGTGAATGATGTTTTCCGGTATCTACTCTACTCCTGTGTGGTGGTATACTTAGACGACATTCTGGTGTTCTCCTCGGATCTTGCTTCCACAGAAGGGATGTCCGCCAAGTGCTGTCTTGTCTTAGAGATAACCGTCTTTATGCCAAACTCGAGAAGTGCGTTTTTGAGCAGTCTTCGCTACCATTTCTTGGCTACATCATTTCTGACTCTGGCTTGCAAATGGACCCGGTGTAACAGGCCAGATTAACCCCCCCGCCCAGAATATACCCGGAGTTAAAGTGGCCTAGGCCAGATTATACCCCGGGTATATCCTGGAATAGCCCAATCTATACCCCAGGGTGCAAATTGGACTAGTCCAGATTATACCCCTCCAGGTCAGAATATACCCCAGCTGCTGTAGATCAGATTTTTCAGCCTTTTGAGAACCATTGAGTGATATAATCAATAATGGAGCCCCAGGGCCCAAGGCAGCACACATGCGCCCCAGGCAGTGCACAGGGCCCCAGGCAGAGTACAGGGCCCCAGGCAGCACACAGGGGCCCCAGGGAGCGCATAGGGCCCCAAGCAGTGCACGGGGCCCCAGGCAGCGCACAGGGACCCATGCAGCCAACAGGGCCCCAGGCAGCCCACAGGGCTCCAGGCAGCACACAAGGCGCCAGGCAGCGCACAGGGGCCTCAGGCAGCACACGGGGCCCCAGGCAGCACACATGCGCCCCAGGCAGCACACAGGGCGCCAGGCAGAGTACAGGGCCCTAGGCAGCACACAGGGGCCCCAGGGAGCGCATAGGGCCCCAGGCAGTGCATGGGGTCCCAGGCAGCATGCAATTCCATGCTTCTCCTGGTCAATCACCTCTGCCAGTTTCCGCTCAAGATGCCTTTGAAGTTAAAGATATTCTTGCCATGAAAAAGTCTAGAGGTAAGACTTTCCTTTTGGTCAATTGGAAGGGTTTTGGTCCTGAGAAAAGGTCTTGGGAACCCCGTGAAAACATACAGGCTCCTCAGATATTGGCCAAATTTCTTTCCGGTCTTAGGAGGGGGTGTAAGGGGAGGTGTACTGTCACGGCACCACCTGCCGCCGCTCCTGCTGCTGTGCCTGCCGCCGCTCCCGCTGCCATGCCTGCCACTCACTCTGCGTGCCTACATACTTACCCATCCCGGCGCGCTCCGGCGGTGTGCGTGCGCCTTCTGGTCTCTTCTCCTGACCCGCCACCGGTCCCCGGCTCTCGTTGGGTGCATGTGCGTGCCTCTCACTGCGCACGCGCACTTCCTCTCTGGTCTGCAGACGATCCATTCCTCCACTCTATGATTCTGGAGGATCTTGACCTGGATGTTCTGCAGCACTCGGTCTATTTAAGGTAACTCCTTCTTCTGCTCCATACCTGATTGTCATTTGTCCTCATTTGACCCAGGTCCCTCTGTACCTTGCTCTGTCCTGTGCGTCTGCCATACCTTGCTCTGTCCTGTGTGTCCGTCATACCCTGCCCGTCCTGGTTCCACCATATTCAGTCTGTCCTGTGCATCTGTCATACCCTGGCTGTCCTGTGTTTCCACCATATCCCGCCTGTCCTGTGTTTCTGCCATACCCTGCCTGCCTGTGTTTCCGCCATACCCTGCCTGTCCTGTGTTTCCGCCATACCCTGCCTGTCCTGTGTTTCCGCCATACCCTGCCTGTCCTGTGTTTCCGCCATATCCAGTCCATCCTGGGCATCTGCTGTTAAAGAAATGGTTAATCTTCATCCTTTTAAAATATCAGAAAAATAAAACAGAAAAACAAGTATTGTGTAATGTTATCATCTGAGTCTCAATTAGCACGATTTCCCAGATATTCTACATAACAGTGGTCAATAATTCCCAGAAACTGTCAAGGACATCTTGTTGTTTTTGTCCAGATTCTGTTTCTGTCTTTATCCACCCAAAAATCTTGAATATATTCAGCCAGAATCTCATAAAACTGCAGACATGTGCAAAGCCTCCCCGCATTCTTCTCATGTGATCTATCTTGTATACTATGATGTGTCTGACAACCCATTGCCAATTTATTATATAACGTTTTTCTTTTGACCTTGGTGCTTTAAAAGCCCAGCCCTGAAAATAAAGAGCATGAGACTACTTGGACAGACAACGAGTGTGTGTCTCTCTGATTATTGCTTCATCGCTTAGGTACCTTAAAGACAGAACACCTGAGTAGGTTGGAAATTCCTTCTCTAACAAGTCGGAGGCCCCAGCGAGATATAATTTCTCCTTCGACATTCATCTTAGACTGAACAATTGACTGCCTCACTCCTGAACAGAAAACCACATCCCGGGAAAGTGAGTAGATTTATTACTCACACAGTTTTCTCTCCGGGAAAGGAGGCTTTCTAGAGTCAGTCTTTGGGGATTTCTAACGGGAAAGCCCTCAGGTAAAAGAAAGTATCTGTTACTTGTTTTGTTGTCTCTTGCTTGTCTGTTTTATGCTTGTTTAAGTGCTGTTAACAATTGTTTTTGTTTCATTATGAAGTACGATGATTTTCAATCATTTGTTTTGTCTGTACCTATAATAAGGGTTCCTGTCTGTCTGTAACGATGTCAATGTTTGTTAATACTGTAAATATTGTAATTGAAGTGTCTTGATCCTGCTCTGCTATACTTGTCCTATGATTGTTCTATATTTCTTTCCTTCTTTATTACTTTTATTCTGTTTTGAGTAGCTAATTATATTAGTTCAGTTTATTGGTGCCTTGTCAGTTGTTATTTGATAAATAGTAGTACTGATAGAGCTGTGCTGAATTGTTCTGATTATACTGGGTTCCTGATATATTGCTGAATCTGTGTTGTGGGGTATGGAGCAGCGCTCATGATGTATGGAGACTAAATGATGTGTGCTCAATATATAAATAGCCTTCTCATTAAAAGCAGTGAGTAGATAAAACTCTCTGGTTAGTTACTACTTGAAAAAACTTACAGGAAGGTCCTGGGTGGGAGTTTGTAGTGAAGTGGGAAAGAGCACGTGAAGACAATCTATGTGAACATAAATGCTCATTTTTGTATGCAACCCTCGTACTTAGATGGGAAATGAATTAGAGGATATAGTGAACCAAGTAAGAGATTCCACAGATAGATGTGATTTATGTTTTTGTCCATTGGCACTAGAGCATTTTGATAAAATGTGAGGAGCGAGAAAGTACAGAAGTACTGTGTGTATGGATGTGATTGAAAAATCAGACAAATGGTTCCCATGTGTGCACCACATGCTGTGTGAAAAGTGTCTATGTTGAGTTCACCAGTTTAGGCGCAGAGAGTACTTTTGTCATATAGTAGCTCATCCTCATGGATTGATCAGAAGCTGGGTAGATATATTAGACTCTAGATGGTATATGCCATGGTGGAAAGATAATGTCACGGACAATTATCTTACTGAACCCGGAGTGGATTCAGGAATAGACCTTGCATATTCAGAGTCTAGTGAGGACTCAGATTCAGATGTATGAGGAGTATATAGCGCTTGTGGTTGGAACTGCGTTGTTCATAGTGATCTACTTTTTCAGGAGTGTGCATTAGCATCAGGACAGAACAGAGAGTTGCGGTTCAGCTTATTGCTTTGGAAGCAGGATTGCTGGCTATCATAGACCAGTGGGATCCAGCTTATACATAACAGGGCTGAAGATAGGGGTTGCTACCTTTGACAGCTGTTATGGGTGATAGATTAACCAGGTCAGGATAGATTACGGATCCAAGATATAAGATAAAGGACCTGGTGGGAAATAAAGCAGATAAGGATACTGCTAATAATTCTAGAAAAGGCATGAATGCCAAAGAATGCATGTTTGGATGCTGAGAGATGGAAACATTTAAGTAAGAAGCATGCCACATGGATTGATAAATATGACTATGGGATGCAAGTTGCAGTATGGATCAGAACCTCTGAATGACATGATCCGTATTTTAATACTGAGAAGGATTATGAGGATGATAGTGATGAAGCAAACTTGAGAAGCAGGATGTATGTAAAGAAATCTGCATCTTCGCACCCCTCGGAACAGGCAGCCCCTCCTTCAGAGTCAGTCAGAACAGATATCGCCCTCCGCCCCTGCAGCAGGGGGGAGGGAGAGCCCTGTCCTCTCTGACATCAGCCCAGCGAAGAGTGAGTCTATGTGTGAAAAAAAGAATGCTCTCTAGCTTCTCTGAGTCCCCAGCTTCAACCTCTGTGGCTAGCACAATACCTTATTTGCTTAGTTTCATATCCACCCCTTCATTCCCATCTCCCATTGGGGTGCAGACCCCGGTGATCTGCCAGCAGCCCCTTCTCCAGTAAGGGGCACCATGGATGTCTGTGATGGGAGGTAGGTGGATGCCAGTGCCAGGGCAGGTACAGTTAGCATATCCAGCTTGTGAGGCTTCCCCTCTGGGGTATTCAGCTACAAACCAATATCCTGGGCTGCCAAAAGGATCCCCGGATAGTTTTTCCACTCCAGTAAATAGTCCCCGACAGCAGCAGGAAGCCCTTATCTAAGGAAGTGAGGACAGGTTTCACTTACAGACTACCCCTACACCTCCTCCGGGTGACAATAAAGCAGGGGAAAAAGTTAGTCCTAAGCAGAGTAGACAGCGAATGGAGGTGTATAGATGACCAGTCCAGTGAAGGGTTGGGGGGGCTACAGAAAGTAGTCCCACGCACCCACAACCCCCAGTGCATGCAGGCAATCAACAGGAGGAGCAGAGGGATAAAAGAGCCACGAGATCCACTACCTGGATCTGTAATAAATGTAACAAGCCACAAGATAAAGGAAAAACCGTATGTGACTTCTGTGCTTGTGGTTTCTTTTCCAAGATCTTCACCGTCTCAGAGAGGAATTACACCATTGGTGACAAAGAACTATTGGCCATAAAATTGGTGCTGGAGGAATGACTTTATCTATTGGAGGGAGCCGTTCATCCTATCAAAATCTACACTGACCACAAAAATCTGCGCAAAGACTTAATCCTCGCCAAGCCAGGTGGTCTTTATTCTTTGCCTGTTTTGACTTTGAGCTACATTTTCATCCTGGTAATAAGAACTGCAAAGCTGATGCCTTGTCCAGATCCTTTCTCGTAACCGACGTTGTGGAGGAACCTTCACACATTGTGGATCCCAGCAAGATCATTCCTGTAGCTCCTATCAGCATGACTTCCTTACCTCCGGGTAAAACTTTTGTGCAGGAGAACAAGAGGAGTCAAGTGTTACGTTGGGGACAAGCATCTAAGCTGGCAGGCCATGTGGGATTTAAGAAAACACTCTCTCTTATCTTGCGCTATTATTGGTGGCTGTCCCTTCTACACGATGTCCGAAGTTTTGTGGTATCCTGTCCTTCCTGTGCAAAGAACAAGGTTCTTAGACATCTGCCCTCCGGTCTTCTGCATCCGCTGCCTGTTCCCTCGGTCCCCAGGCAACACATTGACATGGATTTTATTACTGATCTGCCTCAGTCTTTTGGTCATACGGTCATTTTTGTAGTAGTGGATCGATTCTCCAAGATGGCTCATTTTATCTCTTTGCCTGGATTACCTTCCGCTCCTGAATTGGCAAGAATCTTCATTGCTCATATTTTTGGATTCATGGCTTTCCTCTTCACATAGTTTCTGATAGAGGAGTTCAATTTACCTCTCGGTTCTGTCGTGCTCTTTGCAAACTGATGAATGTAACTTTGGATTTCTCCTCAGCCCACCCATCCTCAAACTAACGGACAAGCGGAGTGCACAAACCAGATTCTAATGACCTATCTCCGTTATTTTTCTAATGCCCATCACAACGATTGGTCTGATTTGCTTCATTGGGCCGAGTTTGCATACAATAACCATATTAATGACTCTTCTACCAAATCACCCTTCTTCATCATTTATGGGCAACATCCTGGTGTCCCTCTGCCGGTACTTCCTGCCTTGGGTATGCCGGCGGCCGATCTTCTGTCCGAGGAGTTCTCCAGGGTTTGGCAGGAGACCAAAGTCGCGTTAGAACAGGCACAGAACAGGATTCTGAGGCATGCCGACAAATGACGCTTGGATCCTCCGTTATACCAGTCTGGAGATAAAGTGTGGTTGTCGTCCAGGTTCATCCATCTTAAGATTCCTTCATATAAATTAGGTACGGTACATTGGTCTATTTGAGGTTTTGGCTCGTATCAACGATGATGTCTACAAACTGAAACTACCTCCTTCACTTTGCATTCCCAATTCTTTTCATGTCTCCCTTTTGAAACCTGTCATTTTCAATCAATTCCATGCTTCTCCTGGTCAATCACCTCTGCCAGTTTCCGCTCAAGATGTCTTTGAAGTTAAAGATATTCTTGCCATGAAAAAAGTCTAGAGGTAAGACTTTCCTTTTGGTCGATTGGAAGGGTTTTGGTCCTGAGGAAAGGTCTTGGGAACCCCGTGAAAACATACAGGCTCCTCAGATTTTGGCCAAATTTCTTTCCGGTCTTAGAAGGAGGGGGTGTAAGGGGAGGTGTACTGTCACGGCACCACCTGCCGCCGCTCCTGCTGCTGTGTCTGCCGCCGCTCCTGCTGCCATGCCTGCCGCTCACTCTGCGTGCCTACATACTTACCCATCCCGGCGCGCTCCAGCGGTGTGCGTGCGCCTTCTGGTCTCTTCTCCTGACCCGCCACTGGTCCCCGGCTCTCGTTGGGTGCGTGTGCGCGCCTCTCACTGCGCACGCGCACTTCCTCTCTCTGGTCTGCAGACGATCCATTCCTCCACTCTGATTCTGGAGGATCTTGACCCAGAAGTTCTGCAGCACTCGGTCTATTTAAGGTAACTCCTTCCTGATTATCATGCCTAATTGTCATTTGTCCTCATTTTACCCAGGTCCCTCTGTACCTTGCTCTGTCCTGTGCGTCTGCCATACCTTGCTCTGTCCTGTGCGTTCGCCATACCTTGCTCTGTCCTGTGCGTCCGTCATACCCTGCCTGTCCTGTGTTTCTGCCATATTCAGTCTGTCCTGTGCATTTGTCATACCCTGGCTGTCCTGTGTTTCCACCATATCCCACCTGTCCTGTGTTTCTGCCATACCCTGCCTGCCTGTGTTTCCGCCATACCCTGCCTGTCCTGTTTCCGCCATACCCTGCCTGTCCTGTGTTTCCGCCATATCCAGTCCATACTGGGAATCTGCTGTTAAAGAAATGGTTAATCTTCATCCTTTTTACCTAAAAGACAGAACACCTGAGTAGGTTGGAAATCCCTTCTCTAACACCGCCATATCCAGTCTGTCCTGGGCGTCCGCCATACCCTGCCTACTCTTAGTCTCAGTCATTGCCATTCTGTCCTGTGTCTCTGTCATTAGCCAGTTCTGCGTCTTTCCACTCCTACTTTCTGTCCCCGGGTATCAGCTTCTGCGGCAATAGTCTCCCTCGGGCCTGCCCCTAACACTCCCTGTATTGGGGGTGGTCCACCAGGCCAGCTCACCATTGGGAGGTTCGTTGTCATGGTTCTGCGGGTTCACTTTAGGAGTTCCAAAAGATTTGACATCTAGCATGTAGTCCATCATATAGGTAATGCCCTCCGTGATCCAGAAATCCAAATCCTTGCTGATGGCACCCATAGACGTAGCCAGTTGTTCACCTGCAGAATCTTATTAAAACCTCCTTGATCCATGGCCATCCACTGGAAGGATGGAAGAGAAGACCACCTGCGCTCCCAGTTCTTTCACTTTCTAACCTAAGTTTTCAAAGTCACTGCAGACGGTTTCCAGGTCATTTCCTGCGGTTTCATTTGTCCCCACATGTATTAGCAGGAATGGGTGGTTGTCTGTAGGTCTGAAGAGTCCTGATATCCTGTCAGACACATCTTTGATTTTTTGCACCTGGAAGACAGCACATTTCTCTTGAGGTTATATCCAGTCTGCAGATTGCGACCTCTGGTCCTCTCAACAGGGAATCCCCCATGACTACAACTCTCCGTTTCTTCTTCACAACATTTTTCTTTCTCCATTCAGGAGCACTCTGAGGGCATTCATGGTTATTCTTTTTGGGCAAAGTCTTATCTTGATGTATTTCTTCATCAACTCAGATCTCGCCTTGAGTTCATATAAGTTTGCCAGTAATAACTGGCTCCACTATCTTATTTTTTACTTTTTTTTTATATAGGATGATTTCTCTGCTAAAGGGCATGTTGCAATACCTATTTTTCTTGGATGTGCTTTGATAGGGCATACTGAGAGCATGTTGCAATATTTTTATATCTAGAATGTGCTTTAATAGGGTTGCAATTATATAGGTTGCAATTATATAGGCATGATTGAAAAAAGTGTATACTATAGTGTCACAATGCGGACAAGGTGGACCGCGCTCAGGGGTGCGAGCTGAGTGGTGATAAGCGGCAGGAGGCTGGTATTACGATGGGTTATACCTAGGTAGCCACTATATGCCCAGACCTGCTGTGAGTGATAATAGAATATTGTTATAAATATTGTATGCCTGTGTCGGCTATACAGAGAGGTGCTTACCGAGTTGTGTATGTTGTAGCACTCCAGCCTCCTAGGTGTACCCCAAACAGGCGTCCGCTGTGTAGTCTGATGCGGCGTCCGTGGGGAGTGGAAGAACGGGGGGGCGGAGGAGGACTCTGCAGCTGAAGCGGTACCTGGGAGCCCCGGCCGAAGGCGTCCCTGGTAACCGCGAGGAAAAAAAGATGGCCGCTGGCGCCGGCTCACTGGTGCCTAAGAAGTGACATCACTAAGGTACGGAGCGGCGTTGGAGCCAAAAAGGTAGCGACTAACCAACTCGTTTCGAAGGTGCTCGGCCTTCTTCGTCCCTGACGAAGAAGGCCGAGCACCTTCGAAACGCGTTGGTTAGTCGCTACCTTTTTGGCTCCAACGCCGCTCCGTACCTTAGTGATGTCACTTCTTAGGCACCAGTGAGCCGGCGCCAGCGGCCATCTTTTTTTCCTCGCGGTTACCAGGGACGCCTTCGGCCGGGGCTCCCAGGTACCGCTTCAGCTGCAGAGTCCTCCTCCGCCCCCCCGTTCTTCCACTCCCCACGGACGCTGCATCAGACTACACAGCGGACGCCTGTTTGGGGTACACCTAGGAGGCTGGAGTGCTACAACATACACAACTCGGTAAGCACCTCTCTGTATAGCCGACACAGGCATACAATATTTATAACAATATTCTATTATCACTCACAGCAGGTCTGGGTATATAGTGGCTACCTAGGTATAACCCATCGTAATACCAGCCTCCTGCCGCTTATCACCACTCAGCTCGAACCCCTGAGCGCGGTCCACCTTGTCCGCATTGTGACACTATAGTATACACATTTCCTTCCCAGGATAGGCACAGATCCTGTGTGGTCCCAGCAGCTAGGGGTGTCTATTCCACTACCCACTCACCCTGTCACCAATTCTTGCCCCCCTCCCTTTTCGTGGTGAGCGCCATAGTGTGCGTAGTTTTCTTCATGATTGAAAAAAGGAAAAAAACTGCAATTGATTATACTTTGTTTTTTGGGGCTCATAACTGGAGACCTTTTTGAGATAATCACTTTTTCTTTGAGCATGTTGCACTATGATTCTTTAATATAAGGTATTCTGGTCAAAATTTGGAAAGCCCTAAGAATATTGGATTATATTTCACATGAGGCGACAGAGGTTGATAGTGGCTGAAGATTGGCAGTAAAATTGTGAACTAATGGTATCATGCATTTCCTGGTATTATATTGATTCTTGGAATCCATCTAGGACGTAGGTATTAGGGGATCTGTAGCTCTACCAGGGTCAGCCACCGAGGAGCAAGGGTGCCACATTGCGTCCTAGAGGGTGCCAACCTCCACTGGCAGGTAGGGATCACTTTAGGGATTTATAAGGGTGAACTATAGTCATCTACATACTATTGCCCCATTTTTTCTGAAGTGCCAAATTAGTAAGACTATTTTTATTAGACAGTATTTTGTGGTGGCGGATATTGTCTAGGAATCCTTCTTTAATGTGAGATGGTATAACAATTGGATGTTTTCTATATAGGTTATATATTCCAGCTGATGGAGGTGAATTTTTGCAGGGGTATACTTTTGAAACTCTGATTTATTAAGGGATTTCTAGGGTTAGGAGGGTAAGCCTCTGAGGAGCAGGGGCGCAACATTGTGTTCAAGAGGGTGCCAACCTCCGCAGACAGGTAGGGTCACAACAGGGGTGATTAGGGTGAACTAGGTATACCCACACCTTAGCCTACCTTACTGTCTGATTTGTCATTAGTGGGTCAATTTTTTGAGTGACCTGGTGTTATCTTTATGAAATTTGTGTTTTGTTTTGTTTTTAATTGTAATCAGAAATAAACTTTGCAGTTTTATATTAGTTTTTCTAGTGAGCCTTTTTTTACTAATCCAGTCAATTTAGTAAAAATACTTTTTCTAATGGCAGTCAGGCTACCTCTGGCAAACACATGGTTGACTATGCGGCCCTCCAAAGAAATGTCACCCCACACCATTACTGACCCACTGCCAAACCGGTCATGCTATAAATAAGAGAGAAAAAGGGAGTTCTATACGAATTTATCATAAAATCAGTATTTTATTGTAGAAAAATATAAAAACCAATGTTGTACAAAAAATACATATAAAGAGAAAAGGAGACCCTAGTACAAGCACATCCTCATCGCAGGCACATAACTATGTATATCACCATGGTATAGATGTATAACTCAGCATCCGTATCAGCATATAATCTAGTGCTGGTTCCCATTTGGACAAGTGTCCACCGTATGCAAAAGTAAGCAGAGGAACCATATGATATATATCAGATGCAAGATTTCTTACCCATGGTGACGTGACCGGTGCCTGGGACTATGGAGATGGATGTTGCAGGCAGCAGATCACTCCCGATGGCATCTCCAGACTCTGTCACATGTGCTCAGTGTGAACCTGCTTCCATTTGTGAAGAGCATAGGGCCCCAGTGGCGAAGTTGCCAATCCTGGTGTTCTGTGGCAAATGCCAAGCATCCTGCACAGTATTGGGCTGTGAGCACATTCCCCATCTGTGGACGCCGGGCCCTCAGACCATCCTCATGGAGTTGGTTTCTAACCGTTTGTGCAGACACATGCCCATTTGTAGCTTGCTGGAGGTCATTTTGCAGGGCTCTGGCAGTGTTCCTCCTTGCACAAAGGCGGAGGTAACGGTCCTGCTGCTGGGTTGTTGCCCTCCTACGGCCCCCTCCACTTCTCCTGGTGTACTGGCCTGTCTCATGGTAGCATCTCCAGCCTCTGGACACTACGCTGACAGAGACAGCAAACCTTCTTGCTACAGTTTGCATTGATGTGCCATCTTGGATCAGCTGCACTACCTGAGCCATTTGTGTGGCCATCTGATGCTACCACAAGTGTGAAAGCACAACCAACATTCAAAAGTGACCAAAACATCAGCCAGAAAGCATTGGTACTGAAATGTGGTCTGTGGTCCCCACCTGCAGAACCACTCCTTTATTGAGGGTGTCTTGATAATTGCCAATAATTTCCATCTGTTGTCTATTCCATTTGCACAACAGCATGTGAAATTGATTGTCAAACAGTGTTGCTTCCTAAGTGGACAGTTTGATTTCACAGAAGTTTGATTTACTTGGGAGTTAGATTCTGTTGTTTAAGTGTTCCCTTTATTTTTTTGAGCAGTGTATATAATTTGGCAGCAGACAATTAAACGATCATACCCTTCCAATGTGACCCTTAGGCTACTTTCACACTAGGGTCGGACGACGCACGACGAATTGCGTCTTTGCGATGTACCGACGCTAGCAGTGAATGCGCCGCACAACGGGGGCAGCGGATGCTGTTTTTCAACGCATCCGCTGCCCCATTGTGAGGTGCGGGGAGGCAGGGGCGGAGTTCCGGTCGCGCATGCGCGGTCGGAAAAGACGGGAACGATGCACCAAAAAACGTTACAAGCAACGTTTTTTGGTGGCGATGGTCCGACGCAACACTCGCATGACGGTTGCGACGTGTGGCAATGTGTCACTAATGCAAGTCAATGGAGAAAAAACGCATCCTGCAAGCACTTTTGCAGGATGCGTTTTTTCTACAAAACGACGCATAGCGACGTGCAGTGCACGACGCTAGTGTGCAAGTAGCCTTACATCATGGTGGAACAGATTTCCTCAACAAGGATTTCAGTCTCTGAACTGCCCTCGAAAATCTAGCTATGGGATGTGATGTTAGAGGGGAGTCAAAGAAAACACTTAAAGGGAAGGTGCCATCAAAAAAAGTTTTTTTCAGCAATTGAAAAAATTTAAAGAATTAATGTTTACATTTTCTTAAAAAATATTACCATTTGTTTATAATTTAGTAAAATATGAAAAATAATTTGAAAAGGTTTGGCATTTCCACTTTAAAACACTAGGGGGAGCAGCTACTGAAATTTGACAAAAACCTAGTGTACAACTAGCTCACATTACTGCACTGCAGTAATTATGGGAGGAGTCTGCTGACGTGTGTAATGTCACTCCTCTCCTCCCCTTCTGGGTGTTTGCTAAGGGATAAGAGAGGATTCAGGAACCCAGTGAGCAGCCATTTAGTTGGTGATTGCAAAGTTATACTGACAGGTACAGTCACCGAGGATGGCAGGCAGTAAGGATTCTGAGAGATATATGGTGGAGGGAGCAGGATGACAGCAGCACAGAGTATTTCAGGAGAGCAGTGTGCTGGTCTATGGGGGGGCACCCTGATCGGTGCGCGGAGAAGCCAGGGATTGTACATAGAGCGCTGTCTTTTATACACATAGATGGACCGTCTGCTTGTCTGCTCCACAAAAATCCAGGAAACATTTCTGCTGATTGATGGCCTGTTGTGATCCAGACATTGCATGCAGACCCCATTCCCCTCCTCAGATCCTGTCCTGGCGATGTGTGAAAGCGAGGCAACAGGCGCAGTCCAGGGTGATGCTGGGAAGCAGGCTGGGGGAAATGTAGCCATAGAGTAACAATAAAAATGAGACCCCTCTCTTCAGCTGCCTCACCAGCCCTCCCCTGACAGCACTTAACTGGAGGTCATGCTGTCCCCTCTATTACTCCAGACCTGTGTGCAGCTGCTCAACCAGAACCACCCTAGATTGGGTCCCCTTTCTGAAGATAATACTGCCATAGTGTTCTTACATGATTCCGCCATATAGATCACACATAATACCACCATAGTGTTGTCACATAATACCGCCATATAGATCACACATAATACCGTCAAATAGATCACACAATACTGTCATATAGTTCTCAGATAATACCACCATATAGATCACACATAATGCTGCCAGTGTTCTGACATAATACCGTCATATAAATGACATAATACCGTCAAATAGTTCTCACATAATACCGCCAAATAGATCACACAATACTGCCATATACTTCTCACATAATGCCGCCACATAGATCTCACATAATTCCGCCATATAGATCACACACAATACCACCATATAATTCTCACAATACTGATCAAACATAATACCACCATACAGATCACATATAATACCGTCATATAGATCACACATAATGCCATAATACAGCATGACCCCCACAGCTCCTGTTCGCACTGAGCTGTGTGTGCAATGGGGAAAGACATGCAGGGGGAGAGGAGTGCATAGGAGAGGATTAGATACACGGCTCAAACAGTAACACACAGGATAGGATTAGATACACGGCGCAGCAGACAGTGTCACACAGGATAGGATTAGATACATGGCTCAACAGGCAGTATCACACAGGATAGGATTAGATACACGGCTCAGACTATCACATAGGATAGGATTAGACACACGGCTCAACAGACCGTATCACAAAAGAGAGGATTAGATACACAGCTCAGCAGTCAGTATCACACAGGAGAGGATTAGATACATGGGTCAGTAGTCAGTGTCACAGGATAGGATTAGATACACGGCTGAGCACAAAATATCACAGGAGGATTAGATACACGGCTCAGCAGAGAGTATCACACAGGAGAGGATTAGATACATCTCAGCAGTCAGTATAAAACAAGATAGGATTAGATACACAGGTCAGCAGACCGTATCACACAGTATAGGAATAGATACACGGCTCAGCACAGTATCACACAGGATAGGATTAGATACACGGCTCAACAGTCAGTTTCACACAGGGGAGTATTAGATGCACAGCTCAGCAGACAGTATCACACAGGAGAGGATTAGATACACGGCTCAGCACTGTATCACACAGTATAGGATTAGATACATGACTCAGCAGACCGTATCACACAGGAGAGGATTAGATACACAGCTCAGTAGTCAGTATCACACAGTAGATGATTAGATACACAGGTCAGCAGACAGTATCACACAGTATAGGAATAGATACACAGCTCAGCACAGTATAGGATTAGATACATGGGTCAGCAGACAGTATCACACATGAGAGGATTAGCTACACGGCTCAGCACAATATCACACAGCATAGTAATAGATACACGGTCTGATGTCCTGACGGGAGCAGCACAGAGAGCCTCCCACTCCCCCTACCGTCTCTGTGTCACCTCTCTGCAGCTCCTGGTAAGAGGACATCAGACCACAGCACTTCATCCTCTCTAGCGATTCTAGAGATTACAGCCAGGGCACCAGGCAGCATAGAAGAGGACAGGGAACGGCCGTCTGCTGACAGTGTGAAGGGGGAGACAGATCGAGCTGCCCCTCCTATAACAGCGCAGCTCTCAAGTCACAGTGGAGCTCACAGATACAGTGTGGGCTCCAGAAAGATGGCGCCGACCTCCTCCCTCTGCTGTGATGTGGACAGCCCAGGGGGCGTGCCCAGTTCACAGCAGGGAGCAGCTCAATACAAAGTATAGGGTCGGCGTCCGACCGCTGTCTCCTATGCCCAGGGCAGCCGTATTTGCAGAGTGTAAGTGTCGTGCTGGGACTCTTACACTCCTGCAAAGCAAAATGGCGGTGCCCAGTGGGGCGCAAAAATAAAACAAATATTATAATATATAATATAATTAATAATAAAAAAAGATATTAAAGTAAAAAAAAATTGTATTAAAAATAATTGTTTATATGAACAATCATTTTTAATACAAAATGAAAATTGGGGCACCTTCCCTTTAAGCCTGCAATTTGAACCCTCAGACTACTTGGCCATAACACTATGTTCAACCCTTCCTGCAAAAAGTCTAGAATTCTAGGGATATTTGGGAGAGAAATATTTACCAAGGATTCCTCACATTCTAAACAGAATTGTTCCGGATTTTATTATACATGGCTGATGTTAGTGGCCTCATGCTTGCTTGTATAGTGGATATTACTTTGTTGAAAAGCCCCCCGGGATCTTAGCACCTACCTTTCAGGATCTACGCTGAAAGATGAAATTTGTTTAAATCCTTAGGAAGAACTGGGCCCTTTAGCAGGAGGTCTTCCCTCAGGGGAAATAGGTTAGGTTCCTTCAAATCCATCTTGCTCAAAGGTTGAAACCAGCTCCTTTTTGGCCAGAAGGGCACTATCAGGATTACTTTTGTCTGGTCCTCCTGAACATTTCTCAGAACCCTTGGAATTAAGGGTAGTGGAGGAAAGGCATAGGACAGATTTTGGCTACAATCCTGAGAAAGAGCGTCAACCTGTTCGGCATTGTCTAGAGGATTTAATGAATAAAACCCTCCTTTCACATTTCCCCTGGTCACAAAGAGGTCTATACGTGGAAGTCCACACTGTTGACAATATATGGGTCACTTCATCATTTAGCTCCCACTCTGTGGGCGAGATCCTTTGCCTGCTTAGACAATCTGCCACCTGGTTTTGGGCCCCCTCAAAATGGATCGCTAAAATGGACAGAACTATCTCTTCTGCACAACGAAAAATCCTCTTTGCTAATCCATGCAATAAGGGATGTCTTAGGCCTCCTGATTTCATAGAAAGGATACTGTTGTCACACTGTCCGACAGAATCTTTATATGTCTGTTTTTGACTAAAGGCTGGCTTCGTCGTAAAATTTCCCATATGTCACACAGCTCCTTGTAGTTGGAAGATCTGGATCGAACTTCCGGAGCCCATGTTCCCTGGCAAAACCTTCCTTCCAGATGACGGCCCCAATCTAACTGACTTGCAGCGGCCCTAACCAGCAAGCAACGGGAGGGCATCCATGAAATCCCTACTTGAAGGTTCTATGGAATTGTCCACCAGACCAGCAATCTTTTCACTGATGGGGAGAGGGGCATTACATTGTCTAGACTTAGTTGCTGTCTGTCCCATGATAATAAAATAGCCTCTTTGAGTCAATTTAATTTGAAAGATCTCCATTGCACACAGAGGATGCAGGATGTCATTAACCCCAGGATTCTTATCGCCCCTCTGATGGAACAATGGTTCTTTGAGAACAGACAAATTCTGTCTCTTACTGATGGCTATTTCTCTGCTGGTAGGAATGAGGTTCTTAAACAAGAGTCTAAGAGAACCCCCAGGAAATTTTTCCTCAATTTATTATCCAGCCTAGTCTCTGAAGCATAAAGATTGAGGTCTGTAGATGTTCTAGCAGTTCCTCTTTGGAGCTGGCTATTATGAGGAAATCATCTAAGGGGGACTATGACAAACCACTCTCTAATCTACCGGCTTCGTAAAGACCCGGGGGGGGGGGGAGGGAAGAGGCTAGGTCGAAGGTAAGACATCGAAACTGAAAATGATGATTCTGATCTTGGGATTTTATTGCGAACCTCAGAAACTCCAGACAGCAAGGATGAATGGGAAAGTGATAATACGTGTTTTTTAGATCCAACATACACATCACTGCGTCGCTGTCTATCAAGGGTAATGGTTGATTTGATTTACTCCATCTTGAACCTCTTGTATCTTACCCAGTGATTCAGAGGATTTAAGTTTATTATCGTATGGGGTTCTCTGGAGGGCTTTTTTGACTAAAAAAAGACTTGAATAATCAGCAAAAAAGAAAAAAAGAAAAATAAGTCTGCACCACCAGCTCACTGAATCACCTGCACACAACACATCACAGCTAATGTTGCGTTATAATGCCACAGCGGACTCCGGGTGCTCATTCAGATAAAAGGTGAGTTCAAGCATATGTGTCAAATGTCAAGAAGAAGAGCACTCACCATCCGCATATTTGCCAGTCTTTATTATGACATTAAGTCAATAGCAGGACCATATCAGGAGAACAGAGGTTCCAAGAGACGACGGCCGTTTCGCGCTGCCGCGCTTCTACGGGTCTTGACGGCTCATCAAGACCCGTAGAAGCGGGGCAGCAGGAAACAGTTGTCGTCTCTTGGAACCACTGTTCTCCTGATATGGTCCTGCTTTTGACTTAATGTCATAATAAAGACTGGAAAATATGCGGATGGTGAGTGCCCTTCTTCTTGACATTTGACACAAAGACTTGAATAATGACCTCAGAATCTTTTTCTCTGGGGAGCTGGGACTATTGCTCTGCGACAAAACACTCCGGGATCGCCTTTGCTGGGGTCAAAGGTCACGTGGTTTGTGCATTGAATTCTGAGGCGACAGCAGGTTTCCGAGTTGGCTGACCTCAGGTCAGATTTATTAATGTGAAAGCAACATAGAAAAAACAAAACATAAAAATAAATCCTAGCCTGTCCGGCACTAACTAAACAGATACGTTGCTATCTGAACAACTGGGGGGGCTTCTCCCTCCCAGCTAACAACACACAGTCCTTGAGCACAGCTCTCACTCACGTTTGTCTCACACAGACAGGCAATCTGTGTGCCCCAGGCTGACGCCGGAAACCCTCAGCTGGTCATCTTTTATTCCTGCACTCATTAACCCATCATTATCCTGAAGATACTGAGCAGCCTAATTCACATAGGACAAATACCTGGGCGAGATATACCTGCCCCCGACTACCAGGCCGACATGATTCTTACATATCCTCCCCTCCTGCTCAGACCACTCAGGTCGAGCAAGAACACTCTCGAAACAGTGCACTCGGGACAGGGCATCAGCGTTCCCCATCTGCACCCCGGGGCGGTGCTCCACCGTGAAAGAGTAAGCCTGCAGGGCAAGGAACCACCGGGTTACCCGACTATTACGGTCTTTGTGGAGGTGCATCCACTTGAGAGGGGCATGGTCCGTGACCAGCTTAAACTTCCTACCTGCCAGGTAATACTTGAGGGAGTCGAGAGCCCATTTAATGGCTAGACACTCTTTTTCAACCACGGCATACCTCTGCTCATGTACATTCAGTTTCCGGCTGAGGTAGAGGACCGGGTGTTCGACTCCGTCCCTCACCTGGGAAAGTACAGCTCCGACCCCAGTATCAGAAGCATCAGTTTGGACCACAAACTCGCTGCTGAAATCAGGAGTCACTAGTACGGGCTGAGAGCACAAAGCTCGTTTCAGGCTGTGGAAGGCCTCTCCAGCCGCTGAGGTCCATTTTACCATGACGGAACCCTTCCCTTTGGTAAGATCCGTCAAGGGGGTAGCCATGGCTGCAAAATTGGGTATGAACCGGCGATAATAGCCGGCGATCCCCAGGAAAGCTTGTACTTGTTTCTTGTTCACTGGTTGCGGCCAGCCCTGAATAGCCTGTATTTTGTCGATCTGTGGTTTAACCACTCCTCTGCCAATCACGTAACCCAAGTATCGGGCTTCTTCAAGCCCGATGTGACATTTCTTGGGGTTTGCCATTAAGCCTGCGTCTCGCAGGTCATCAATCACCGCCTGTACCTTCCGGAGGTGAGTTTCCCAGTCCAAGCTGTAAATTACGATGTCATCCAGGTAGGCCGAAGCGTACTGCCTGTGGGGCCTCAAGACTCGATCCATCAACCTCTGGAACGTTGCTGGAGCTCCGTGAAGTCCAAACGGCATGTAGACATACTGGAACAGACCTTCCGGTGTAGCAAATGCCGTCTTCTCTCTGGCCGCCTCGGCCAGAGGGATCTGCCAGTACCCCTTTGTTAGATTCAGGGTCGTAATGTATCGGGCTTTACCCAGCCGGTCGATCAACTCATCGACCCGAGGCATAGGGTACGCATCAAATTTAGAAACCGCATTCAGTTTCCTAAAGTCATTACAAAACCGTATGGAGCCATACGGCTTTGGTATCAACACGATTGGACTGGACCAGGCGCTGTGTGACTCCTCAATGACTCCTAAGTCCAACATTGCCACCACCTCCCGGGAGACGGCTTCACGGCGTGCTTCCGGAATCCGGTATGGCTTCACATGAACTGTGACACCAGGCTCTGTAACAATCTCATGTTTCACCAGCTTAGTCCGGCCAGGTTTTTCTGAGAAAAACTGTCGGTTCTGTAACAAAAACTGCTTAACCTCAGATTTTGTTGTTCCGAGAGTCTCGGCAATCTGCACCTCCGGTACGGTAGGTGCGCAAACCGGACGGGGCAGATCCGCCGTTAAGGCAGAGCGGTCTTTCCAGGGTTTTATCAGATTCACATGATAAATCTGTTCTGGTTTTCTCTTACCGGGCTGGTACACTTTATAGTTCACTTCCCCAACTCTTTCCTTGACCTCAAAGGGGCCCTGCCATTTCGCTAGAAATTTACTATCCACTGTAGGGATTAGGACCAACACCCTATCCCCGGATGCAAACGTACGGACCTTAACTTTGCATAACTTTGCCTCTGGGCTCCCTGGGCCTGTAACATATGGTCCCTAACAATGGGCATGACAGCGGCAATACAGTCCTGCATTTGTGTTACATGGTCGATCACCGTTTTAAAGGGAGTGACTTGACCTTCCCAGGTTTCTTTTGCGACGTCCAACAGTCCCCGGGGACGACGGGCGTACAACAGTTCGAAAGGCGAAAACCCTGTGGAAGACTGGGGAACTTCCCTAATGGCAAACAGCAAATAGGGTAGCAAGTAATCCCAGTTCTTCCCATCTTTGTCTATCGCCTTCCGGAGCATCTGTTTTAAGGTTTTGTTGAACCGCTCAACCAGGCCATCTGTTTGAGGGTGATAGACAGACGTACGCAACTGGTCTATTTGTAAGAGTCTGCAGAGCTCCTTCATCACCCTCGACATAAAAGGAGTCCCCTGGTCGGTGAGTATCTGTTTTGGAATTCCCACCCGACTAAACACTTGTACCAACTCTTTGGCGATCGCTTTGGTAGCAGTGTTACGCACAGGGATGGCTTCTGGGTAACGAGTGGCATAGTCCATGATGACGAGGATATGTTGGTGCCCACGTGCGGATCGGGGAAGGGGCCCAACCAGATCCATCCCAATTCTCTCAAAAGGGACTCCAATGATAGGGAGGGGTACCAAAGGACTACAGAACCGAGTTTTAGGCGCAGAGATTTGGCACTCTGGACAGGACTCACAATAGTTAAGTACATCACTATGTATTCCGGGCCACACAAAACAATGCAATATCCTTTCTGTGGTTTTCTGTACCCCCAGATGTCCCATTATATGCCCGTGGGCCAGGTCCAGTACCTTCTGCCGATAAGGTTTGGGTACCACTAACTGTTGCACAGTGTCTTCTCCTTTTTTCTTTACCTGGTAGAGCAAATCATTTTCAAGAGCCATGTACGGGCACGCTAGCCTAGTGTCAGGTTCTACGGGTACCCCATCTATCATTTTTACATTTTTCCTAGCCGGAATCAGGGTAGGATCTTTCATTTGCTCGGTGTGGAAGTCATCCAACTGGACTCCCAAATCTGGCAGGCAAGGTGCTAGATGGCTGTCTGCCTCCGCCTCTCGCTGAGTTTCTACAGTTTCCTCAGTTTCCCCCGCCAGAACTGAGACGGGGAACTGAAGGTTAGTTTCAATAACCTCCCCAGCAACGTCTTCCTGTGGGTCCTTCTCTAGGAGTTCGGGACCTCCAGATGGCATGGGAAAAGACTCACAGCTACCGTGAAGGAGCAACTGATTCTCCCACAACTGCCAGAAATGGGGAAAATCCCTGCCCAGGATTACATCCTGTAACAATGCGGGAACGAGTCCCACTTTGTGTTGCACAGACCCATAGGGAGTGGAAATCGATATGACCGCTGTTAGTTACGAGCAGGTGTCACCATGCACACACGTTACAGAAAATTTGTCAGACGAACCAGATGGAAGTGCCACCAGACTAGCTTTCACCAGAGTCACCACACTTCCAGAGTCTAGTAATGCCACAACACTTTTCCCATCAACAGATAATTCACACAGGTGTTTTGCTATATCATTTTGACCCGTATTCACATTCACTAGCCGTGTAACCAAAGACATGCGTTTCTTAGAGTCTGTAACATCGCACTGCATGGGTTCAGTGGTAACAGGACAGTTTGCAGAAATATGGCCCTTCCCACGACAGCGAAAACACCTAACAGGCCCCCTACTGAGACCACCGTCCAACACTCTCGGTCTCGGAGTGCGAGCAGTCCCGTGTTCCTCCCCCACAGTTTTTGGCAATTTTCCTTCACCCGTAGTCACTGGAACAGTCTTACCGGTTCCACGAGGAGAAGGCACAGACCTGGTGCTAGCGGTTTCGTCGGGAAGTCCTTCTGCACGGAATAACGCTCGACCAACTCCACAAGTTGATCCGCTGTCGTGGGATTTCCTTGGCTTACCCACCTTTTCAGCGCTGGTGGTAGTACTCTCAGGTACTTGTCCAAGACAATCCACTGGATTATTTCGGGTGTTGTCAGTACCTCGGGTTGCAGCCATTTCTTTGTCAAGCAGATCAGGTCGAACATCTGAGACCGCGCTGGTTTATCTTGCTGGTATGTCCACTGGTGTACCCTCTGTGCACGGACAGCCGTCGTAACCCCCAGCCGGGCCAGGATCTCAACTTTCAGCTTCTCGAAGTCCTGAGCGACTTCCGGGTCCAAGTCATGGTAAGCTTTTTGGGCCTCGCCGGAGAGAAACGGAGCAATCAAATCGGCCCATCGTGCCTTCGGCCACTTCTCCCTCAATGCCGTCCGCTCAAATGTTGTCAGGTATGCCTCGACGTCATCTTCTGTAGTCAACTTTTGCCAGTATCGACTCACATGGATCCTTCTGGACTCTGCTTCCGGGTCTGCCTCAGGCATGCTCATCAGGCGCTGCGCCACCTGTTGGAGAAGCTGGCGGTCTGCAACCGTCATGTCCATTAACTCCTTCAGCTGTGCGGCCATTAAGCGATTAGCTTCATGCTGTGCGTCAGTGGCCTGCTGCTGTACGGCAGTGGACTGTACTAGGGCTTTCACCACGTCTTCCATACTGTCGCCTGTGCCACGTAATTGCCCGCGTTCTCCACCACAATGTGACAAAACACTCCGGGATCGCCTTTGCTGGGGTCAAAGGTCACCTGGTTTGTGCATTGAATTCTGAGGCGACAGCAGGTTTCTGAGTTGGCTGACCTCAGGTCAGATTTATTAACGTGAAAGCAACATAGAAAAAACAAAACATAAAAATAAATCCTAGCCTGTCCGGCACTAACTAAACAGATACGTTGCTATCTGAACAACTGGGGGGGCTTCTCCCTCCCAGCTAACAACACACAGTCCTTGAGCACAGCTCTCACTCACGTTTGTCTCACACAGACAGGCAATCTGTGTGCCCCAGGCTGACGCCGGAAACCCTCAGCTGGTCATCCTTTATTCCTGCACTCATTAACCCATCATTATCCTGAAGATACTGAGCAGCCTAATTCACATAGGACAAATACCTGGGCGAGATATACCTGCCCCCGACTACCAGACTGACATGATTCTTACATGCTCCAATTTTTAATAGGTCATGTACATCTGACCACATGGGGAGAGGATAGTAGGGAACTGGGAATCAGTTAGGACAAACCTTTCTGGTGGGAACTGGATAAATTCTATCATGATGGTATAGTTTTTAGCACCCACTGATCCTGAGAAATTCTCTGCCAACCTTGTAAACACAACCTTAGCCGTTCTCCCACAGCCACGGCGTCATTGCCTTCCCGGACCTGATCCTGAACCAAAGATTGAGCCCCTACCTCTGCCTCATTTGGGGTAGCTCCATCTGCCCGATTTCACCTTCCACTTATTGCGTGGTCTATGGGAGGTTTGGGGTCTATGAAAGGGCTGATTTTTCTTGGCCCTATCCTATGGGAACCCTTTATTTGTGTCCGATGCCTGTGAACCCTGTGCCCTGAACCCTGTGCCCTGATAGATTTATTAGCCATTTTGCTACTCACTGCTAGTATGCAGTGCTGATGTTCTGTTCTCTTGTACAAAGAGAGAATGAGTGAGTTTTCTGATTGCGTTCACTGCTGGAGCTCACCATATTTGCCTTCAGTGCTAGTAAGTTGAGCAGTACATACTGTGGGAGCTTCAAGTGTTGGCTCACTGCTCATGGGAAAGAGCATCAACAATACAAACAGGTACCCATAGTAAGTATTTCTGGGCATGCTATGGCTAAACAGTGAGAAGGGGTCTGCAGGGCAGAAGGAATACAAAAGTTAAAAAGTGTGCAGACTAGTGATGAGCGAGTATACTCATTGCTCGGGTGGTCTCCGAGTATTTGTGAGTGCTCGGAGATTTAGCTTTTGTTGACACAGCTGCATGATTTACGGCTGCTAGCCAGTCTGATTACATGTGGGGGTTGCCAGGTTGCTAGGGAATCCCCACATGTATTCAGCCTGTCTAGCAGTCGCAAATCATGCAGCAGTAGGCGACGAAAACTAAATCTCAGAGTACTATAAAATACTCGGAGTCCACCCGAGCGTGCTCAGGCAAACCAGAGTAACGACTATACTCGCTCAACACTAGTGCAGACTGGACCAGTTAAAGTTAGAACTAATACAAGCCATAACCAAGGATAAAAAAACAAAAAAGCTGTGTATGACATTCTCTTGAAGGGGAGAGATCGCTACTGTTTTATTTTTTAAAAAGCAATGCAAAAATTACTCAAATTTAATTTCTAAAGCAATTAACCACCATTGATATCTTGGGACAAACTCTTTAAGTACTTAAAATTTTCATATTTCTTAATTTACTATAACACCAAAGCAGTATTTTTCTCTTTAGCAGAAGTTTGAAGAAATGTACCGTATATACTTGAGTATAAGCTGACCCCTAATTTTGCCACAAAAACTGGGAAAACTTAATGACTCAGTGCACGTGACACTTTATATTTTAAGTATGAATTCTCCATCTTTGGGGGTAATCATATTTTTCAGCTCCATTTAAGGCTGTAGGCAATCCTTATGGCACCATAAAGCCTCCAATTTCTACCTTCTAAATATCACACACGGACATATGAACTGGCTTCAGCCATATTTGCCTTCTTTCTAGTGCATGTGACACCTTACAATGTCTGCAGTTGATCATCAACATTTAGCATCTATTTATTTTTTTCATGAGTTTCTGTGTCTTTTTTATGGTTGGGAAGTGCAACGTTTGCTTATCTTCTTATATGCTTGGGCCAGCAATGACGTGATTATTGAAGGTATATTATTTATGCTATGTATTGATGTCACTTGGGTCTCTGTCCGGTATTTTTGACCCTATTATGGGGATGTACTGTATTTCAGTTTTTAAATGTTTTTAAAATTTTGGGTGTTTTGTGGCTTTCAATAAACTTTATATTTGTTTGTGTATTTTGGTGGTCCTGGCTTATAGCATGTCCTTTTTCTCTTGTTTCTCGCATTACTGTTTTTGACATGCTTCAGGTAGATCCCTATAGCTTATTGTATTTTATGGTGCCCTCCGCATTCTGTTTTCTACGTGTTCAGGCAGAGAGTGCGCACTTAGGCCCCTTTCACACATCAGTTTTTTGCCGTCAGTCACAATCCGTTGGCTCAACGGATCGACGTCGCAGATTGTGAAAAACTGATGCGACAGATTCGTTTTTTTTGCTGGATCCGACTAGTGGATCTGGCTAATTGGATCGTGGAAAAATCGGAGCATGCTCAGTTTAAACAAAATCCATCGCTGGATTCCGTCATTTGACGGATCCGGCACCCACAGGCTTCCATTCTAGCAAATGATGGACGGCGACGAATCCGTCGCTGTCCGTTTTTTTGACGTACACAAAAAACGCTATTGTGTCCCGTTGTCTCCGGCCGCCGGACAAACAATTTTCTATGGATTTGGTGAATGATGGATGAAACGTAAGGCTATCCGTTGCTAATACAAGTCTATGAGACAAAAAACGATCCAGTGGCATCAGTTGCCGGATCCGTTTTTTTCAAAATTTGACAGATTGCGACTGATAGCAAAAAACTGATGTGTGAAAGGGGCCTAACACGTCATCGCACCCTCGAACCTGAACATCACAGCCAGAGGACGTGGAAGACAGAGCCCGGTGGTGGAACGGGGACAGGTGAATATCACATGGCTCACCCTCCCCCGTTATACTCACCACATCCTGGTGCAGTCTGCACTTCCCTGCTTCTCCGATGGTCTCCGGCACGTGCCGGCAGCTTGTTCCTGAGTTCAGCGGTCACATGGTACCGCTCATTAAAGTATTGAATATGCGCTCCAAGCCTATGGGAGTGGAGGCACGTCCATATTCATTACTTTAATGAGCGGTACCACGTGACCGCTGAACACAGGAAGAGCTGCGGGCGCCGGAGACCATCTGAGAAGCAGGGACTTGCAGAGACCGTGTCGGAAGGAGGCCAGTATGATGTGACGGCTGCTACTCCTGACGCTCCCCCCGCCGACCGCTTGGGACAATGCCCTGAGAGGGGCACTTTCAGCCTAAAAAATGGGCTAAAAATCTCAGATTATACTTGAGTATATAAGGTAATTAGGAAAAATGTTAAATCTATGCGTAAATTAATCTTTCAATGCAAGGATAAATGAGCAACTTAAGTTATTGGTAACAAAAAAAAAAAAACTGAATGCTGTAAAAATTCATTCTCTTGCATATAGTGTGCACTATTATAATATTTGGTGCTCAAAGAGCAAAACTTGTCAGAGCAATATAACTATGGGTTATAAATAGAAAAACAAAACTGCTCATAGCTGTTCTCACAAAAGCAAGATGCATTACTCAGAAAGAGGAGTGGACCATGAGCTGTGCCAAGTCACAAACAACATATAGAGCTTTGAACTCCCTGGTCCATCTTTCTGCATGATACAGTGAATTTAGGAATAAGAGAGGAAAATGTTATTTTTTTCCCTTCCTTACCATTTAATTATATATGATGGCAATATTTTGTATGGCAGATTCAGTTCATAAAGTTCAGTATCAAAAATGTTGTTCGGCCTATAGGGGCTGGTGGGTAGCCTGACGCCATAACTACTTCTACACTTCTTGTTCAGAAATCCACCATAATAAATACAACTTATCTTACCATTCTGTGGTAGGTACAGTTCTTCATAATAGTTATTGATCATTCTGATTTTCATAGTTTCCTATTAATAGAATAGGAAACTATGGCTTTTAAAATGTATGCAAAACTGCACATGGTTTATGAAAAACAAAATTAAGTAGGCATTAGTTTGCACAACAAGCAGCAGAAGATATGAGAAAAAAAGATCTTCAGTAAAATTATATATTGCATTGTTTAAAACATCCATTATAGAAAATTTGTAGCATAAGTTCAGATAATTATCCACTTTTAAACCAAGAGAAATAAACACCAAACAGTTCACTAGAACTAATGCCATTGGCCAACAAATAGGCTCTAGTGTAATAGTTCAACGCATGATCAACAGACATTGACTGGCACCAGTAAAACAGCTGGCAGTTTCTCTTCATAATAAATAAAGGGTGGTCATCTGTAAGCTATCACCAGCTGTTAGCTTCTTCCTCCCAACCAAACTCATTTTCTTCATCCCAGCCTTCAACTTCAGTCTGCAAAAGAAAAAAAAATAAATAAAAATGTATATCAGTTATGGTAATCTTCGAAAAAAAAAAAGACAAATGACATTGGAGTAAATTCAAGTTTCTCATCTGCTCAATTTTCTGAGTGACAAGAGGGGGAAGCGCTCAAACTTTAGGTGATATTTTAAACATTTAAACAGAACCTATCAGAAAATTATATTGTTTTAATCAGTTTTTTGGGCTAGATGTATTTTTAAAAAAAGTTTGCAATTTTTTTTCACAATCACAATCTTTATTTAACCCCTTAATGACCAGAGGTATTTTTGGTTTTGCATTTTCAATTTTTGCTCCCCTTCCTCCCAGAACCATAACTTTTTTATTTTTTGGTTAATATGGCCATATGAGAGCATATATGGCCATATGAGATTATGAAAAATGAAGATGCTACGGGTATCAGAAAATGGCGTGTTTTTTTTTTTTACCCGTAGCATCTTCATTTTTTATAATCTCGAGTTGGGTGAAGGGTTATTTTTTGCATTCCAAGCTGACATTTTTAATCATACCATGATGATGCTGATATGATCTTTTGATCACTTGTTATTGCACTTTAATGCAATGTAGCGGCGACCAAAAAAAGTAATTCTGGCGTTTTGAAATTTTTTCTTGTTACGCCATTTAGCGATCGGGTTAATTTTTTTTTCCAAATTCATAGATCGGGTGATTCTGAAAGTGCAATGTCAAATAATGTGTATGTTAGTTTTTTTATTGTTTTATCTTGAATGGGGCAAAAAGGTGGGTGATTTGAACTTTTATATTTTTTAAATACTTTTTAAAACTTTTTTTTTTTACTTTTTGTATGCTTCAATAGTCTCCATGGGAGACTAGAAGCTAAACTTGTCCGATCGGCTATGCTACATAGAGGCGATGATCAGATCGCCTGTATGTAGCAGAATTGCTGACTTGCTATGAGTGCTGAGTACGGCGTGGCGCTCATAGCAATCTGGCTATGAGCATTGAACAGCAAGGTGGATTGTTGCTGAGGGGAAAAAAATAAAAATCTTTAAATCTTCAGCTTAGCGAGTGTGAGCGAGCTGAGTGTGACCTGAGCGTAAGTGTGAACGGCGGTAAGTGTGACTTGTGATTCAGTGACTTTGGATTCAGGGAGTTTCCAAGGGAGGAATTGCTGAATTGCTGTCTGTATTTTATTAATACTTTATTTATTTTTATTTAACGTTTCTGTCTGGTGCAATCCCCATTAGGAAATGTGCTCCACTATTGTTAATGCCATCCAGTGCACATCTTGCCACATGTATGCAGTCCTTGATCAGCCGGTCGAGGGTGTATACTGGTGTATACTGCTGTGGGAGATGTGAGCACGTTGAGCATTTGGAAGCCCAGATTTTGGATCTAAATGTGCAGCTGGCAATACTGAGATCCATAGACAATATTGAGAGGAGTCTTCTGCTCACTGAGCAGACGCTCAATGGGATAGATGAGGGGGGGGATGGTAGGATGGAGCTGCAGGACAGTGAAGTAGCTATCTGGGTGACATTCAGAAAGCGGGGTAGAGGGAAGAGTGCCAGGGAGGCTAGTCCTGATCTGGCACACCCAAATAAGTTTGCTAAGTTATCAGATGAGGGGGGTGCCAGTACAGGGGTAGCACTGCTGCAGCAAGGCATGTCCTCTGAAAGCCGGAGGAGTGACTGCTACAGTAAGGAGGGAAATAGGAGAGCAGTACAGGCCAGACAGGTGCTGGTAGTGGGGGACTCAATTATTAGGGGAACAGATAGGGCAATCTGTCACAAAGACAGGGATCGTCGGACGGTGTGCTGCCTACCTGGCGCTCGAGTCCGACACATCGCTGATCGGGTGGACAGATTACTGGGAGGGGCTGGCGAGGACCCAGCGGGTGCACATTGGCACAAAAAACAAAGTTAGAGGTAGGTGGAAGGTCCTTAAAGATGATTTCAGGGAATTAGGCTGCAAGCTGAAAGCAAGGACCTCCAACGTGGTATTTTCCGAAATACTGCCTGTACCACGTGCCACGCCAGAGAGGCAACGGGAGTTAGGGAGGTTAATAAGTGGCTCAAGAATTGGTGTAGGAAGGGAGGGGTTTGGGTTCCTGCAGAACTGGGCCGACTTCTCAGTGGGCTACAGGCTCTATGCTAGGGACGGGCTGCACCTCAATGGGGAAGGTGCAGCTGTGCTAGGGGAGAAAATGGCTAGAAGGTTGGAGGAGTGTTTAAACTAGGGATTGGGGGGGAGGGTATTCAATTTATAGGAGGGGAAGATAGCGCAGATAGAGACCTGGGCACAAATAAGGAAGTTGGGGGTGGTGGTGGCATGGGGGGTGGGGTTAGAACAGTTAATTCTTTAAAGAAAGAATAGGGGTACAGAGAGGAACATCAAGTGCATGTATACTAATGCCAGAAGTCTCGCCAACAAAATGGACGAATTAGAATTAATGTTGTTGGAGCATAATTCTGACATGATGGGGATATCTGAAACATGGCTGGATGAGAGCCATGACTGGGCTGTTAACTTGCAGGGCTATAGCCTTTTCAGAAATGACCGTACAGATAAGCGAGGGGGAGGGGTGTGTCTGTATGTAAAATTGTCCTTAAAACCCATCCGGCTTGATAATATAGGTGAATTTAATGAAAATGTAGAGACCCTGTGGGTGGAGATAAGGGGAGGGGGAAAAAATTATAAATTACTGATAGAGGTTTGTTATAAATCTCCAAAAATAATGGAAGCAATGGAGAATATCCTCGTAAAGCAAATAGATGAAGCTGCGACTCAAGGAGAAGTCATTATTATGGGGGACTTCAACTACCCTGAAATAGATTGGGGAACAGAAACCTGCAGTTCCAGCAAAGGTAATTGGTTTTTGACAACTATGAGAGACAATTACCTTTCCCAACTGGTTCAGGACCCAACAAGAAGGGGGGCACTGCTAGACCTAATATTAACCAACAGACCAGACCGCATATCAAATATAAGGGTTGGGGGTCACTTGGGGAATAGTGATCACAAAATAATAAGTTTTCATGTATCCTTTAATAAGATGGGTAGTAGAGGGGTGACAAGGACACTAAACTTCAGGAGGGCAAATTTCCAACGGATGAGAGATGATCTTGGTGCAATTAACTGGGACGATATCCTGAGACATAAAAATACACAAAGAAAATGGGAGACGTTTATTAGCATCCTGGATAGGACCTGTGCACAGTATATACCGTATGGGAATAAACATACTAGAAATAGGAGGAAACCAATATGGCTAAATAGAGCTGTAAGGGGCGCAATAAGTGACAAAAAGAAAGCATTTAGAGAATTAAAGGAAGTAGGTAGTGAGGAGGCATTAAATAAATACAGAAAATTAAATAAATTATGTAAAAAGCAAATCAAGGCAGCAAAGATTGAGACAGGGAGACTCATTGCCAGAGAGAGTAAAAATAATCCCAAAATATTCTTTAACTATATAAATAGTAAGAAACTAAAAAATGACAGTGTTGGCCCCCTTATAAATAATCTGGGGGAAATGGTGGATGAGGATGAGGAAAAAGCCAATATGCTAAATGACTTTTTTTCATCAGTATTTACAAAAGAAAATCCCATGGCAGACAAAATGACTAGTGATAAAAATTCCCCATTAAATGTCACCTGCTTAACCCAGCAGGAAGTACAGCGGCGTCTAAAAATAACTAAAATTGACAAATCTCCGGGCCCGGATGGGATACACCCCCGAGTACTGCAGGAACTAAGTACAGTCATTGATAGACCATTATTTTTAATCTTTAAAGACTCCATAATAACAGGGTCTGTACCACAGGACTGGCGTATAGCAAATGTGGTGCCAATATTCAAAAAAGGGGCAAAAACTGAACTCGGTAATTATAGGCCAGTAAGCTTAACCTCTACTGTGGGTAAAATCCTGGAGGGCATTCTAAGGGATACTATACTGGAGTATCTGAAGAGGAATAACCTTATGACCCAGTATCAGCACGGGTTTACTAGGGACCGTTCATGTCAGACTAATTTGATCAGCTTCTATGAAGAGGTAAGTTCCGGACTGGACCAAGGGAACCCAGTGGACGTAGTATATATGGACTTTTCCAAAGCTTTTGATACGGTGCCACACAAAAGGTTGTTACATAAAATGAGAGTAATGGGGATAGGGGAAAATATGTGTAAGTGGGTTGAGAGCTGGCTCAGGGATAGGAAACAAAGGGTGGTTATTAATGGAGCACACTCGGACTGGGTTGCGGTTAGCAGTGGGGTACCACAGGGGTCAGTATTGGGCCCTCTTCTTTTTAACATATTTATTAATGACCTTGTAGGGGGCATTCAGAGTAGAATTTCAATATTTGCAGATGACACTAAACTCTGCAGGGTAATCAATACAGGGGAGGACAATTTTATATTACAGGATGATTTATGTAAACTAGAAGCTTGGGCTGATAAATGGCAAATGATCTTTAATGGGATAAATGTAAGGTCATGCACTTGGGTAGAAGTAATAAGATGTATAACTATGTGCTTAATTCTAAAACTCTGGGCAAAACCGTCAATGAAAAAGACCTGGGTGTATGGGTGTATGACAAACTCACATTTAGTGGCCAGTGTCAGGCAGCTGCTACAAAGGCAAATAAAATAATGGGATGCATTAAAAGAGGCATAGATGCTCATGAGGAGAACATAATTTTACCTCTATACAAGTCACTAGTTTGACCACACTTAGAATACTGTGCACAGTTCTGGTCTCCGGTGTATAAGAAAGACATAGCTGAACTACAGCGGGTGCAGAGAAGAGCGACAAA
Source organism: Ranitomeya variabilis (assembly GCF_051348905.1). Taxonomy (NCBI): domain Eukaryota; kingdom Metazoa; phylum Chordata; class Amphibia; order Anura; family Dendrobatidae; genus Ranitomeya; species Ranitomeya variabilis. The sequence goes on from NC_135239.1 coordinate 133,580,049, forward strand.
GGTTATTAGAGGACTGGGGAGTCTGCAATACCAAGATAGGTTATTACACTTGGGGCTGTTTAGTTTGGAAAAATGAAGACTAAGTGGTGATCTTATTTTAATGTATAAATATATGAGGGGACAGTACAAAGACCTTTCTGATGATCTTTTTAATCATAGACCTGAGACAGGGACAAGGGGGCATCCTCTACGTCTGGAGGAAAGAAGGTTTAAGCATAATAACAGACGTGGATTCTTTACTGTAAGAGCAGTGAGACTATGGAACTCTCTGCCATATGATGTTGTAATGAGTGATTCATTACTTAAATTTAAGAGGGGACTGGATGCCTTTCTTGAAAAGTGTGTTACAGGGTATATGCACTAGATTCCTTGATAGGGCGTTGATCTAGGGAACTAGTCTGATTGCCGTATGTGGAGTCGGGAAGGAATTTTTTTCCCCAATGTGGAGCTTACTCTTTGCCACATGGTTTTTTTTTGCCTTCCTCTGGATCAACATGTTAGGGCATGTTAGGTTAGGCTATGGGTTGAACTAGATGGACTTAAAGTCTTCCTTCAACCTTAATAACTATGTAACTATGTATGTAACCATAGAGGTCTGCAGGAGACCTCTAGTGGTCATGCCAACCCATCGGTTCACGGTCACGCGACGGGGTCACTGATGGGCAGATTTCTGGCACGATTGCCAGAAGCACTTTAAATGCTGCTGTCAAAGATTGACAGCGGATTTTAATGGGTTAATAGCCGCAGGTCAATCGCGATTCCACCTGTGGCTTTTCCGGGCACATGTCAGCTGGACATCACCCTGGGGGATTCTTGTTCATATTGTCTGTCTGTCCTTTTTTCAATGTCTTTTAAAATGTTTTTGTGAGAATTTTTTCTGCGTAATAATAACAAATATAAAATCCTTAGTTGATGTAGAAAGACAAATCCATGTGACACATTCATTCCTGCTCTGAGTGTGTCAATGGTTGTCATAAGTTTATACTCCCATACTCTTCTGTCTCTCCAAGATTTGAAGTTACCTTTTAATACTAGTAACTTCATGTCCATGGTTCTATGATCAGGGATACAAAAATATTTGGCCAGAGGTAGATCTATTCTTTTTTATTTTATTGGGTGGCGATGAGAATTCATCCTTCTTCTATCCTTTTGTCCTGTTGGACACGTACTGCCTGGTTCTGAAGTTGGAGGTGTAGTTCGTGGTTGGAGTTAAAGTCTGGAGGTTGTTTGGAGTTTTGTCTGTGTGCACATCCTCATCCTCTCCTATTTGGTTTCTCCCCTTATTTGGTAATTCCCCTATGTCCCACTCTGTTTGGTGGGTGAATTTTGTATGGTTGATATTTTCATTTATCCCTGGCCGTTTTCCCTTGTTTCAATCTCACAAGTCTAAAAAAAAATAAAACAGTATGTGTTAGGTACTTCAAAATTCATAAATCAACTTAATCAGATAGGTGGTCACCCCAGCTGATAGGAAGCAAGTCCAAACAAAGCTGGAATAAAACAAAATGTATTTTTATTAATTTAACAAAATTTAAAAAACAGCTAAAAAAAAAAAGACAGGTCAAAAAAGCCTCCAACGAAGGAGGGGAATCACCACAGACAATTGCTGGAAGACAAAAAGATATGTTGTGACTATCCTTGGGTAGGTACACCATGGACATTTAATCCAATACAGTTTTGGGTTATCAGCTGGGGTGACCCCCCTACCTGATTAAGTTGATTTACATCTTCCCTTGCTTGTCTGGGTAGTGTGTTCCTAAATACTTCAGCTTCCCACTACCCTGGGTTATACATTTCAGCGTCCCACTACCCTCGGTGTGGGAGGGGACAGATCGGGTAGATAAGAGCATAGCATAGCAAGGAAAAAGAACCCATCATCTGCGCTTTCAGGAGTAATCCGGGGGACAGGGATAGACTAGGTTAACACCCAAAGTCCTGACACCACTGTGAAATATATCTCCAACAGAGCTCTACTGCCATGCCTTCCAGGTTCTTACTTGCCTGATTCTTGTGAGGATTTTATAATGAGAAATCAATTGCAAAGTTGCTTAATCTTACAAATACTTTGCTCTGATTTAGAGGGGTTGTCTCATCTTATTAAATGTGTTAAAATTGCATAGGAAAGGAAAACATTAAATACTGGCTCAACATAAGACAAGGTATCAGACCGCTATGTTGACTTAAAAATAAAAAGCTTATGGTTTTGGAATGGTGGAATAAAAAAACAAACATCACCCTATCTCAAAGACCTAAAATATTCAGATTTTTAACCTTTCAAAGACCTGGCCATTCTGTGGTTATACATTTTCTTAATGTTTGGGCAACACATTTGTTTGAGGACTTCTTTTGTGTAGGACTTGTTATTAGTATTGATACCATTTTATGTATGTAAAAGTTAGTAATTTGTTTCATATAATAAGATTTTATTTGCAATTTTCTCTACTTACTGGAAGGCTGTTATTTTTTCTTACTTTATATTTCGCAATTTTTATCCATCTATAAAAAGACAGGGATGGATGGATGTGAAAAGATATCCTAACTCTATAGTCAGATATGATCTCTCTGTGCCAGTCAGCAACTATCCTGGAAAATGCGATGTAGACACCAGAACCACTCATAACTTGAAGTTACAAACTACATCTCATGATCATTTTCAAGCTGCTGACTGGTTGACAAGAATTATGCATTTTCAATGAACCAAGAACTATGTTCCTTCAGCCCACACAAATTGTGAGTTGGGATAGGATGTGTAGAAGTTATAAATTGAGTTACTAGGATGACCGATATCTCTGACATTAGACCTTGAAAGTGCACACAATTATTTAGCTCTATATCATGTACTTTATTTTACCTCTTCAATCTCAGCAGCAGCAAATTTTGCTGAAAATGTAGTTGACTGTTTGCCAGATGGATCCATATTGAGCTCTATGCCATTTACCATCTCTTCCTGGGATCCAAAGGATATAAAAGTAGTTGAAATTTTTATTTCTGGTGCCATGTCAGCGAACCAATCCAACTCTGGATCTCTGCTTTTGCTCTTAACCTTTATTGTGAATTCATCCCCCAAACTATTCCAGGAATCTAATTTCTTTTCTGAGGCTTTGTCCTGTATAGGTTTTGTCAGTGGCAGTGGCAATACTGTTAGTGATAGCTTGTCAGTATGGGAATTACTGCTGGCTGCAACGTGATCCACACTAGAAACAGAGTTTAAACTGGAAAGTCTTTTGACATCTAAAATCCCATTTTTTTCACTTGAGATGATCACAGCTTCAGTTTTAAGGCAATTGTTGGACAGACTGAAGTCATCCCAGTATTCAACATCTGGATTTTCATGCATTGTTTCTGTCTTTTGTTGTATATTGACAAAACAGTCACTTGTGAAAGCATCTGACTCCCTCCAGTCTGGCCAATCTTCGGGTGACTGTTGTGCTGGTTCAACTTTAGGAGATACAGTCAGTTGGACTCCAGGAACCTCATTCACTGTGTGATAAACAACATTTTTTAAAAAGTATGTATAGCATATCCCCCCCCCCCTCAAAAAAACAAACAAAACAAAACTATTCAGCATTAAGCTGCCGTCACACTTCCATTTAATCATTTCATTTGTAGGAACAAAAACTGTTGATTACAAATCTGTTGCATCATACAAAGAAAGACAGAGTGATTCTATTTGATTTTTATGGAGTCCATTTTGGTTATGTTATGTGCCCGTTTTTAAAACTGAAAAATTGCATCATACAATTTTTATACTGAAAGATGAACACAAATAAACTCAATTGGAAAATAATAATCAATGTCGCAGTTATGTAAAGACCCATATTGGACATTAGGCCGTTTCTCAAAATGAGACAAACGGAATGGCTAAACAGAAGTAACAAAGTGTTAGATTAGTGTGGACAACTCAAAATTTTGAGAACATTCTAAGAGAATGTATGAAGTTACATTTGTTAATCTTGTGTTTTTTTCCCCACAAATTGCATTCATTACAGCTACTTGTAGTTAAAAGACTTCCAAACGTGCCGTTCTGATCACATTCTCAGGGCATTTCACAGTGAGTGGTGTCTTTTTTAATACCACATTCATGGGGGCAGGATATCCAATCAAAGGCATGGAAAAGCAATATGGACTGCATCTGGTTTTAAAACTTACTGATAATGTTTTGGAAGGGACTGCTGGCTTTAAGATACTCTATATAACATTATAATTAATATACATTTATTCAAGTACATTTTGCACAGATTTTGCATGTTTGACCACCTCTAAGGGGAGAGAAACCAACAGAATTGAGACTAGAGTATCTCTGCTGCCACATTATAGTGAATGGATGCACAGGGCGTTTTCTCCAAAACAAGCATTTTCAGAGATTTAGAAGGAAATCCCAATGTAACGTCTCATTATAGAGCACAGAATGTGAACCTAGAATACAATCCCACATATTATGTATCCCAAAATCGCATGAATTAAAGGTTCAACTAAGGACAGTCATCTGTCAATGGAAATATGCCACCTTAAGGCTATGTGCATACGTTGCAGAATAGAAGCAGATTTTTCCTCATCAAAACCGCACATCCTTGCCAGGGAAAAAGCATACGGATTTTGATGTGTTTTTTCTAAGCGATTTTGAGGACAAAAAGTTGGGACAAAAAAAAGGGCTCCTATGAGGTCATTTTCTAGTCTAACTCCAATTCTAATCCAATTTTCCCAATTCTAACTCCAAACCTAACCCCAACCCACCCCTAACCCTAATCCCATCCCTAGCCCTGGCCTAATCTATTATTATTACAATTATTACAGAACCCGACATGATATGACACATGGTTTACATACAGTATAACATGTCATATCAAAACTATTTTTTTTCATGTGTTTAATGAATTTAGTAGCTTGTGTTAGGAAAAATTTGGAACTCTAGGGGTTAAATTAAAGGCTATAATTGCGGAAAAGAATTGCGTGCGCTCCCACGCAATTATCTCCGCCAGAGAGGAAAAGCCAGTGATTGAGGGCAGATATTAATAACCTAGAGAGGGACCATTGTTTTTGGGCCCCCCCCCCCCCGGCTATAAAAATCTGCCCCCAGCCACCCCAGAAAAGGCACATCTATAAGGTCTTATAGATGCGCCTTTTCTGGCACTCTCTCATCCCACGTTGTAGCGGTGGCATATGGGGTAATAATGGGTTAATGTCACCTTGCTATTGAAAGGTGACAATAAGCCGGGTTAATAATGGAGAGGTGTCAATAAGACACCTCTCCATTATTAACCCTAGAATAGTAAAGGGTTAAAAAAAGACAAATTAAAAAATCTTTTAATGAAATAATCACACCAAGTTTTTGACAAAATTTATTATTCTGCTAATCCCCCCCCAAAAAACTTTGTTCTGTAAAAAAAATAAAAAAAACCCAACACTATCCATACCTCTCCGCAGTACAGTCAGGTCCCACGCCGTAAAGCCATCACAAAGGGTTAACTTGTTTACAACGGGGACCGGTGCTAATGCTATCGACCCCGCTGTAAACCACTGCAGAATGAATTAAACTATCTCTGAGCAGGCTCCCCGGCTGACGAACTGATTAGTGTGGGAAAATTTCCCACGCTCATGAGTTCATCTCCAGGCTACACTCAGGTGAACTCGTTATACAATGAACGGGGTCGCTTTACGGCCTCGTTCACTGTATTGGCGGCAGTGTTTTCGAGCAGCCACATGTTCTAAACTTTAGATCATCGTGGGACACTCGTTTAAAATTGATTCTACGGAGGGTAGGTATCTTTTGTGCTTTGTCATTTTACTTTTATTTTAAGGTGTACGAGGGCTTCGGGGAATTAAGTGTCTAGGTGAGTATATGGTATTTTTTATTTTTATTTTAGATGGCAATCGGCGGGGACAGGTATGTATAATTTATTTCCACAGGGCAGTCCCAGTGCGGGCCGGTCCGATGGGTGTCACGGTCCAGGGCCTCCCATCTTCATGCGATGACATCCTCATCCTTGCTTCCTGTCGCGGCTGCTGTGCAGGCGTACTTTATCTGCCCTCTTGAGGGCAGAGCAAAGTACTGGAGTGTGCAGGCGCTGGGCCTCTCTGACCTTTCCCGGCGCCTGCGCACTGCAGTACTTTGCTCTGCCCTCAAGAAGGCAGATAAAGTACATCTGCGCAGCAGCCGTGACAGGAAGCAAGCCAGAGAACGTTCTTCGCATGAAGATGGGAGGCTCCGGACCCGGACCGCGACGCCCATCGGACCGGACCGGGACCACCTCTGGGTGAGCATAATCTAACTTGTTTTTCTTATCATTCAGGTTACATCGTGGGCTTATCTACAGCATTACAGAATGCTGTAGATAAGCCCCTGATGGCGGTGGCCGCAGCTTATATACTAAAAAGTAGGTGACAGATTCCCTTGAATGTCCACGTGTTTTACATTACTGTGGAGAAAGCCCACTTCATTTACATTATGCTTGTCTCCAGAAACACAAGCTGGGCATAATGTATGGACACTAAGCTGAGATATTTGCAATTTTCATTCTGAAATAAAAACCGTGTGCTTACTTCTGGATCACATCTGTGGAGTCAAAAGTCACTATACTCATAGATGAATTATCAGAGGGGGCTTAATTTCCCAAAAAAAAGTCACTTAAAAGGGGCTTCTGCAGTTCTGGCACTTAGGCTTTCTAAAAATGGCACCTGCAAACTATTCCAAGAAAATCTGTGCTCTAAAAGTCAAATAGTGCTTCCTCCCTCCAGAGTCTCCATGTGGCCAAACAGTAATGTTCGATATGGGTTTTTACCGAGATCAAGTGCAAAAAATTATGGAGCCATTTTCACCTGTTACCACTTATTGATAGCAAAAAACTGGGTCTAGAACAACAATTTAGTGTTAAAAATCTAATTTTTATTTTTCGCTGCGCAATGATAAAATTCTGTGAAACATCTATGCTGCTGTTGGCACATTCACTGCACTACTAAATGAAATTCATTGAGGGTTGTAGTTTGTAAAATTATACTATTAAGGCCGGGATCACACATGCGAGAAATACGGCCGAGTCTCGCATGTTAATACCCGGGTCTGCCGCCGGCACTTGGGAGTGCCGGTGGCAGAGCCGGGTATTAACATGCGAGACTCGACTATTTCTCGCATGTGTGATCCCGGCCTTATGTGGGTAGGGGGAGGTTCCGCTTGTAGTGTACCTCAGAGGCTCTGCTAATGTGAGATGGGACCCAAAAACCATTCCATAAAAATCTGCACTCCAAATTGATGTTCCTTCTCTTAGCAGCTATGTAGGGTCCCTGAACAGTTGTTTCTGGTCAAATCTGGGGTACTGGTGTTTAGGTAAAATTGGGTAACAAATTCCATTTTCTTCTATTATCCATTGTGAAAATAAAAAAATTGGTACTAAAGCCACATTTTAGAGAAAAATATATATATTTTTTATTTATTTTCATGGGCTACTCTTACGAATTTTCATAAATCACCTGTGCGTTTTAAAAGCTCAATACCCCCCTACACCCCCCTACATGAATACCTCATGAGATGTATTTTCCAAAATACGGTCACTTGTTGGGGTTTTGTCCCTTTTTGCTAATTCAAAATTAGGGAAGGGGTTCGGACCTTTCAAAACTGATGCTAATGTAAAGTGGACATATGTTAAATATTTATTTTCACAAAACTTTTCATGTTGAAGTGGCACAATCAAATTAACAGGATGTTTATGGATATTATCAGCGCTTCTCAATAAGACGTAGATCCAAGTATGACGAAATTAAAGATGGTGGTTTACTGAATGCTTTTCAAAGTATATAGTTAGTTCATCATCAGGAAATGACCACGTCATTAATATATGTGGTAATTTCCTGATGAATTAATAACTATATACTTCGAAACGCGTCGTCTAAAAAATCATCTTTCATTTCTTCATACCTGGATCTATGTCTTATTCAGTAGCACGGATAATATCCACAAACATCGTGTTACATATTTACATAGGTTGAAACTAAGGCTACGTACATCAAGTTAAACCTTTCTCCACCAATAGTACATTTCGCCACTAATTTAACTATAACCCGTAATGCTGTTAATCTAGTTCTGATACGGTCACTTGCTGACCCCGTGGACCTGCTGTAGGCGATTTCCCTACTTGTACATTTTTTGCTGTTGCAAAGGATAAATCAGGTTAGTAAAATCTGAGAAATTATTTAAACAGTCTATCAGATAAGACTATTTCGAGCTGATTTTTCCTACAGCTTTATCGTTGAACTGGATACAATGTAATAATGGCTGCAGAGTTGAATTTCTATATTTTTTATTTTAGATATCACCCCTCTGTCTTGGAGATATTAAGAATCTAAGTATCTGGTCACCTAATGATTTAACACTCACTTGGAATGAAAAGATTTTTAGGGTATGTGCACACGTAGAATGGTCCCCTGCGGATTTTTCCGCAGCGGACTTGATAAATCCGCAGGGCAAAAACACTGCATTTTTCTGCGGATTTAACGCGGATTTACTGCGGTTTTTGTGCGGATTCCACTGAGGTTTTCTATTATGGAGCAGCTGTAAAACCGCTGCGGATTCCGCACAAAGAATTGACATGCTGTGGAATGTAAACCACTGCGTTTCCGCGCGTTTTTATCTGCAGCATGGGCACAGCGTTTTCTGTTTCCCATAGGTTTACATTCTACTGTAAACTCATGGGAAACTGCTGCGGACCCGCAGCTGCGGATCCGCAGCAAAATCCACACTGTGTGCACAGAGCCTTAGAGTTTTCGCTGGGGACATGTACTTCTTCCCACTGTATGATGCCAACCAATCATAAGCAAGCAACAACAGCATAAAAAGAACACGCCTCCACAATAGCTTAGGATTCGTAGTGTGTGAGATGTAATGATTCAACCATATCTCCTGGTGTAATCTACTGCATAACAAGAAAGTGCAGCTGTTTAGCTGTGTCACATTAGACACTTTTATACCAGTTATCCCCCACTCACATAGCACTGTCAGCTCTGCTGAACTGCCTTTTACCCCACACTGCCTGTCAAGAGAGGAGTCACAATAATGTCCGTTACGCTCACAGCATCTTGTAATAGCTCTGCAGTGAGAGCACATCAGGCTGTCATTTCATCTCATACAGGTGTAGTTTGTCGTGGTTTCACTGCAGAGCTATTACAAGATGCTGTGAGCATAACAGACATGTAAAATTCAAGTCTGGACAGGCAGTGTGAGGGGCGGGGCAGAACAGCAGGGTTGACCATGCTATAAGTCTACTTTCACACTAGCGTCGTGCATTGCACGTCGCAATGCGTCGTTTTGTAGAAAAAAAGCATCCTGCAAAATTGCTTGCAGGATGCGTTTTTCTCCATAGACTTGCATTAGCGACGCATTGCCACACGTCGCAACCGTCGTGCGACGGTTGCGTCGGACCGTCGGCACAAAAAAAGTTACATGTAACGTTTTTTAGTGCGTCGTGTCCGCCATTTCCGACCGTGCATGCGTGGCCGTAACTCCGCCCCCGCCTCCCCGGACATCACAATGGGGCAGCGGATGAGTTGTAAAACTGCATCCGCTGCCACCGTTGTGTTTTCTACTCACAGTTTGCGTCGGTACGTCGCATTGCGACGTGCGTCGTACGACGCTAGTGTGAAAGTAGCCTAAGAGAAGAGATAAAAGAAGAGTATAAATATGACACAGCTAAAGCAAGCTGCACTTTCTAATCATTCAAAAGGTTACACCAGGAGTTCAGGCTGTGTCATCACATCTCACACACTGAAAAACCTAAGCTATTGTGGGGGCATGTTCTTTTTTTGCTGTTTTTTTGCCTACTTATGAGTGGTCAGCATCATAAAGGAGGAGGAAGAAGTACACACCACCAGTGAAAATTATCATATGGAACACACACACTTGAATTTAAAAGTTAACTAAGTAGGTGACAAATTATAGCTACATTACATTAAAAAAAAGACTTTATTCTGCTTCGCAATCACATCATGTGTCCATTTCAACATGAATTTGGTAATAAGGTCCTTTTTAAAAGGGCATAAAAATTTTAAGTTCTAATATTTTTTAAAAAATTATAAAAACGTTCTCAAATTTTATATATGATTTGCATTTATTTACAACAGATACATGGAATTAAATTTACCACTAACATTAACCCCTTAAAACCCAGGCCATTTTAGCTTTTGTTATTTCCTTCCCTCCCAGAGCCACAACTTTATTTTTCCGTCAATATAGCCGTATCAGGGCTTGTTTTGGGAGGCTGAGTTGTACGCTTGCTTGACACCTTCATTTTACCATACAGTGTACTGGAAAAAGGGAAAAAAAATCTAACTGACGTGAAACTGCAAAAAAGTGCAATTCCACAATTGCCTTTTTTTTTTTTATTTACCATGTTCACTATACGGTAAAACTGACCTGGCAAAACGATTCTCCAAGTCAGTACGAGTACGCAGATACCAAGCATGTAAGTTTTTGTTTATTTAAGGGGTCACATTTTTTGGGAAATTTGTATGAAATAATTTTGGCTTTTGTCGTTATTTTCTAAGACCAGTATAGCTTTCATTTTTTTTTGGACCAATGTAAGGGCTTAATTTTATCGATCACCCATCACAGCACCACGAGAGAGGAGATCTGCCCTTCAAAAACAGGAAACCTACAGGCTAAAAGGGCGGCACCTCTCCCATGCATCAGTTGGTTTCCTGTCCTTGATGGGCGAACGTCTAACAAGTGTACCTGAAGATCCAAAGAAGAGATGGACAAGCTCATAAAAAGAAGTTTGGACCACAATGGGGATAGTAGAGTCAAAACCCGAGAAATCAATTCAGGACATTATGCTTGAAGGCTTGGACCAAAAACGGCGTAGGTCATTTCCTTGAATGAGAAAATTTGCACCCTAATTCAGAGGGAATGGAGAAAACCCAGAAAAGAGAGGCTCACTTCACTCATCATTTAAGAGGAGATATCCTTTTGATGAGCCTTCCTCGTCAACCTGGGACAAAGCTTCAAAACTGGATGCCATCTTAGTAAAGGCTTATAGACAAACCTCACTCCCCTTTTATGATATGGGAAATTTAAAGGACCCCCTCAATAAAAATCCTTAGATGTACATGGGAGACATCGGCTGGAGCCCTAAAACCGGGAGTGGCTGCTACAAGTACAGTCAGATCCTTAATGATCTGCTTGGATGATCTGGAAACCCAGTTGAAAGATAAAATGTCAAGAGACAATATCTTGGTCTTATACGAGGGGCTGTGAAAGTTTAGCGGCAAGATCAGCAGCCCTTTCGAATGCGGTCCATAGGGCCTTATGGTTAAAATGCTACCCAGGGAATATCCAGGCTACAACAAAGCTGTGTGCCATTCCGTGTGAGTGGGAGTTTCTATTTGGGTCAGCTTTGGATGAAGTTTTGGAAAGGGCTGGAGACACTAAAAAGGGATTTCCTAACTTGTACAACCCAGCCTACAAGCGATCCTACTGAAAAAGGCTCACCCATAAAAAGCCCTCCAGAGAGCAAGACAAATGTGAGGACTGGAGAAGGAAAGGTATAGGCTTCATGTCCGAAACCTCTTCCCAGGACTCCAAAAATCCAGGCCAATGATTGACAGCCCAGGTGTGTGTGTGTGTGTTACGTCCTTCTTCCCTGCCTATGAAAACATATCAGGAAGCAGTTGGATTCTCAGTCTGATAAAATCTGGGTAAAAAGATTAATCCCGCAGGGAATGTTCGTGGTAACGCCCTCTCGGTCTTCTTCAGCAGAGCAATGTGCACTAGAGGCCGAAGTCTCAGAGCTGGTAGAGAAGGCTGTCCTGTTAGAAGTTCCTGAGTAAGAGAGGGAAAGGGTTTTACTTCCCTCTCTTTCTTATTAAAAATACAGACTGTTCTTTAAGGACAATAATAAATTTGAAGGGCCTTAACAAATTCCTGAGAATACTTCCATTCAAAATAGAGTCTGTAACATCTGCAATATAGTTACTCTTCCCAGATTGCTTCATGGTAGTCTTCGATCTGAAGGATGCTTTCTGCCATGTGCCAATACATGTAGAACACCAGCAGTACCTCAGAGCTACAGTAGGCATTGGGGGTGTAGTGAAATATGTATAAATATATATGTGTGCAGTGAACTATGTATAGGTTTATTGTGTGACATCTGCCCTGAAGGCGGCAGGTCTCACCCAGGTGTTAATATGTATTATCCTGAGAGAGCAGACTTCTGTCTCCAATCTCGCCAGGGGGCCTAGCTAGGACCAAGAAGGAGTGGAAGCGCTTCACATCCTCTGCTCTTTGGAAGAGAGATGCCAATTACAGCCTGATACTATCTATTTGTGGGAAGCTTTACACAAAGAATCCCAGAGAAAATATATTCATTGGGGGCGCGGCCGTGGTCCAATCAAAAACAAGCAATTAGAATATCAACTTGAGGGGCTGGCCTAGAAATCTGACCTCCAGGGTTACTCTATAAATTAGGCTTGTATACATTCAAAAGTGTTCACATGTGAGGGCAGCCTGGGAAGCTGATGTGTTCCAGTCCATATTCACCTCCCCTCAGGGAGCAGAAGCAAACTACAAGTTAGCTATTTCTGTAAGTTTTCTCATGTTTATTTTATACTGTTTTGCATTCCTGTATGTCTTTTTATTACCATATTTTTATATCTTTTTCTTTACTGTAAGCACTGTACTTTTTATATTAAAGCATAAACTTTAACAGTTGAACCTTTCCTGTTCTACAGAATCCATAGCCTAAGGTGTGTGAGCCTTACGAGTGGTAGACAGTATTAGTAATATTTCCATTACTCATCGTCCGTGTGTTCGGTGAGTGGTGGCAGCGCACATGAGCGGGTGTGTGGCCTGGGTCAGTGTGTGATTTATACTCCCATTACAGCATAGGACAGAGGTTGAATGCTGGACTGAGAGGGGAGATAGATTAACCCCTTGCAGGCGCAACCCCAAGTCACATGCTGAGAGCGGGTACGTGACAAATTAGTGACAGCACAGAGAGGTCCATGACAGGGGGTAGTCAGACACTTGCAGTTTAGAGCCCTCCCATTTGGCCTTGTTGTGGCTCCTCGTGTCCTCACCACAGTGATTGTAGAAGTGATAGCCCATCTTTGAGAGAAGAATGTAATGATTGTCCCGTATTTGGATGATTTTCTGATGATTGGAATTTGGCTCAGCATTGCACTATACAGCTGGAGGGGGTGATGTCCACCTTAGAACATTTAGGTTGGCTATGGAACCTTAAAAAGTAAAAAATAGAGCACCTAAAAATACAGGAATTTTTGGGGCTTCTGCTGGACTCAGAGTTGCCAGAGTGTCATCTCTCAGGCGACCAAATAGAAAATATCCAAGGCCAGGTGTTGCGTGCCCTGAAAATCCCCACCATGTTCTTAGAGGCACTATGTCCCTTCTATGTTCTCCAACTTCATGTATTCCAGAAGTCCTGTGGGCCCAGCTCCATTTTAGAGCATTGCGGTGGGAGGTGTTGAGAAATGACAATTCCCTTAAAGAACACATGGAGGGGAGGTTGATGCCATGCCCAATGTCAATGCAGTCCCTCCTTTGGTGGTTGCATGAGTTTACGCTGTCAACGGGGGTTCACTGGGTGAATAAAGTCACACAGGTGATCACCACCGATGCGAGTTCTAAGGGCTTGGGGGGCTGATTTAGAAGACATAGTAATCAAGGGAATTTGGACAGGGGACAAGATGCAGTTGAGTTGGAAGTAAGAAGACTCCAAGTGTTCCTATAGAGTTATGTCAAAATCCTCTCAGAAAATTGTGTGAAAATGGCCTACATAAACCCCCAGGGGGGAACCTGGTCCAGACCCTTAATGGAGGTGGCAGATCATTTATTCCAACTAGCGGAAGGTCATCTTCCATCTTTGATGGATCTTCACATAGGAAGAAAAGCCGTAATCAATTAAGGCAAGGAGAGTGGGAGCTAGATCAGTTAATCTTCAACCCAATAGTGCAGATGTGGGGCTGTCCAGACATAGAACTCTTTGCCACTAGGTTGAATAGGAAGGTAGAAACATTTTGTACTCTGAACCCCAGAGAAGCTCCTCAGGGGGTAGATGCCTTCTTAGTTCCATGGAAATACAACCTGGCATACACTTTTCCTCCAATAGCCCTGATTCCTCTTGGTGGTAAGGAATATTAGAGAAGGCAAAACAAGGGTTGTCTTTATCACTCCCTTTTGGTACAGAAGACCATGGTTCTCATTGTTGAGGGCAATGCCCATCACCGATCCATGGGTACTCCCAAAGGTTCCAAATCTCCTCTCTCTCAGGGGCCAATTCACCATCCACAAGTAGCCAACCTTCATTTAATGGAGTGGAATTTGAGAGAGTGCTGTTAAAGGGGTTTCCCTCTCAATATTGTCTCCACCCTAATTTAGAGTAGGAAGGTGTCTGCAACAAGGATTTGTACTAGAACATGAAGAACATTTCTAACGTCCTCGGCAGGGCATGTGTATACAGCGGTAGATGTGGACTGCCACTGTAAGGGCAGGAGCTTTGGGGATAGCTTACTGGTAGCCCCATAGGGATTGACATAAGGATTGTCATCTCTTCATTTTCCGGATATTTATTTGACAAAAGAATACCCGGTGCTCCGATGCCCGCCTCATGAAATTGGTGAGACCGTTCCTTTTACTTTGTTTAAAGGTTACAGTAAGCATCTCTCACAGTACATGCTTATGTCCATTGTTCTTATATGCGTCTGAGTGCATAGGGTTTGTTCCTGTCTTATATGATTTTTGTACAGCCTCTTTAAAACCTTCTCTCAGAAAGACTGATTCCGCATATACAGTCGGAAACTTTTATCCTGTCTAGGGCTCATTAGTCTCTAAAGTCCATCACATATGGTTGAGACATGGCCCTATTTTTTGTGTTCATTTGGGTAACTGGTTTTTACTGACTTTAGTGTATTAAAAGTTAAGTTTTATTTTCCACTTTTTTTTTTTGCTTTGTTATAACGTCCTCGGGGTCAAAAATAAAGGATGGGACTCCAGTGGGTCATATTCTAGAGTTTCTGCCATTTCTTTAGCCTATTCTGCTAGGGAAAAAACGATTCCAGAAGGTTTGAAGGCTCACTCCACAAAAGACGTGCAACCTCCTGAGCGGAGAGATCTGATGTCTGAATCGAGCATATCTGTAAGGCGGCAACCTGGTCTTCTCCTTCCACTTTCTGTAAGTATTATAGACTGGATATGGGTTCCTCTACCGACCTAGCCTTTCAGAAAAGGCTGTGATCCTTCCCCGAACTCTAAGTTTTCTCTGTAATTCTCTCGTGGTGCTGTCATCGTTGATCGATAAAGTGTTAAATTACTTACCAGTAATTATATTTTTCAGAACCCATGACAGCACCCTTAAAATCCCTCCCGTGGATGCGAACTTTTTTCACTAGTGTGTTTTAAGTTCATATTTTTAGCTGTGATTTGTGGTGCGGGTAAATCTTGTATTTTTTGCATTAACCATTGGAGCTCTTATGCTTTGCAATCCAACTGATAGGTGGGAGAGATGCCACCCTTTTAGCATGTAGATTTCCTGTCTTTGAAGAGCGTAACCATTCTCTCGTGGTGCTGTCATGGGTTCCAAAAAAATCCTGTTACTGGTAAGTAATTTAGGACTTTTTTACTGATATCATTTTGAGGTAGATGCAATGTTTTTTTTTTTTTTTTTAAATTCGTTTATTAATTGCAGAATAAATCATACAATACACACATTTGCATTTGTGTCCATCATTATCAATTATAACATAAAGTACAGATAATTACAATGCATCGTCACATCTGTGATATTACAAAAGTAACAAATGGTGCATGTCGATCACTAGTATCCTATAAATCTCCTATTGTGTAACCTTAACTACATTAACTACTAATAGTATGCCGCTACAAAAGAAAATTCCGCATTAAATTTCACCCTGTAAGCAATGCCCCCAAAACCAGGAACCCTGCTTCTTACATAGATATTTAAATTAGTGTAGACTATAGAGTGTGATAAGAGGAATTCCATCTACCCCATATTTTCTCAAATTTATCTGGACATCCTCTATTCTGATATAATATTCGTTCATACGGGATAATTGAGTTTACTAAATCAACCCAAGCTCTAAGAGATGGGCAAGAACCACCCATCCATCGTAACGCCAACACCTTCCGCGCCATAAAGTGTCTCTCGCAGAAAAATCCCAGTGTAATGATCCCAGGTTTCCGCATCCCACATCCCAAATAAACAGATCAATGGCTCAAGTGGGACAGGAATCGACAACAAGGATGTCAATAATGTTGACACCTCTTTCCAATAATGAAAAATAACAGGACACCTCCAAATCATATGAATGAAATCTGCATCACTGGAATGACATCTCAGACAATCTGACGAGTGGAGGCGACCCATTTTAAAAAGACGAGTCGGGGTCAGATAGGATTGGTATATGATGTACAATTGAGTCATCCTATTATTTATTGATGGGGTGACTTTAGTTGGAGATTCCAAAATATCTTCCTATTCTTCCCCTAGTATATCAGGAAGAAGCCCCTCCCATTTCCTTTTAATAGAGTTTTTAGTAGACCCCACTCCTATGGATAACAGATAGGTATATAAAGAGGAAATAAGTCATTGAGGACCCTGCGAATTGAGAATTCCTATTAAAGGTAAAGATTAAATAGCTCGACCTGTACCCATATTTCGCATGTGCGATTCAAAGGCTGACCTTAACTGTAGATAACGGAAAAATTGGGATCTTGGGATATTAAAAGTATTTTGTAATTGTTCAAAGGATATAAAAAAAAACCCTGGTTATGTATATTGCCCACTGAGAGAACACCATGCAATATCCAAAAATCCGTGGACGGGTGGTCCAGCAATCCCAAGAAATAACTTATTCCACAGTGGCATTTCCGCTACTATATCTACAAATTTAGAGATTTTTTTAATTCGCCTCCATATTAATCGTGCCAGCCGGAGTAGAGGCAGCAAGCGAGGAACGCTAACTTTCTCCAGCTCTAGAAACCCCAGTGGACAATCAATCCGGGCAGAATAGAGCAGATGGCTCTCAGAGTTAGGAAGAGAATTATTGGGCATCCATTTATTTATCATCTTAGCCTGCCCGGCAAGATAATATGAGTAGAAGTCTGGCAAAGCCACCCCGCCCCCAGCTTCGGTCTCTGCAGAGCAGATAATTTAAAGGGACTCTGTCACCAAGATTGCCTTGTGCAGGCATGTACTACGGAGGACAGAGAATGAACTTCAATCCAATATTGCAGCCAGCATGCAGCCAGCGGGCAAGGAAAGGGTGAATCAAACACCCGAAAACCCCGCCTCTATGGCTGAAAATTGTTCCCTCCAAATTCAGGTGACAGAGTCCCTTTAAGTTTGGGCCTAGTCTTCCCCCATATGAAAGACATAATTAGGGAGTTTAGAGTCGCAAAGAGGGATTTAGGTATTGGCACAGCACTATGTTGAAAGCAGTAGCTTAATTTGGGGAGCAGTATCATTTTGATCAGATTGATACGACCAGCTACAGAGAGTGGGAGTTTATCCCAGGTAGCAAACTTGGATTTAACCAAATCCAATAATGGGTAAATATTAAATTGTAAATCAAATTGACTACGTTGAGACATATGGATTCCTAGATATTTGAAATTGGAGACGATGGGCAACAACGAGAGAGTTTCAAGGCGTGACATTGGGGTATGAGAAAGAGGCATCAGGGCAGACTTATCCCAGTTTATATAAAGACTGGAGAATTTGCTAAATTTCTCTATAATCGTTATTACATAGTTACATAGTTATTAAGGTTGAAGGAAGACTGTAAGTCCATCTAGTTCAACCCATAGCCTAACCTAACATGCCCTAACATGTTGATCCAGAGGAAGGCAAAAAAAAACCCATGTGGCAAAGAGTAACTCCACCATGGGGAAAAAAAATTCCTTCCCGACTCCACATACGGCAATCAGACTAGTTCCCTGGATCAACGCCTTATCAAGGAATCTAGTGTATATACCCTGTAACATTATACTTTTCCAGAAAGGTATCCAGTCCCCTCTTAAATTTAATTAATGAATCACTCATTACAACATCATACAGCAGAGAGTTCCATAGTCTCACTGCTCTTACAGTAAAGAATCCGCGTCTGTTATTATGCTTAAACCTTCTTTCCTCCAGACGTAGAGGATGCCCCCTTGTCTCTGTCTCAGGTCTATGATTAAAAAGATCATCAGAAAGGTCTTTGTACTGTCCCCTCATATATTTATACATTAAAATAAGATCGCCCCTTAGTCTTCGTTTTTCCAAACTAAATAGCCCCAAGTGTAATAACCTATCTTGGTATTGCAGACCCCCCAGTCCTCTAATAACCTTGGTCGCTCTTCTCTGCACCCGCTCCAGTTCAGCTATGTCTTTCTTATACACCGGAGACCAGAACTGTGCACAGTATTCTAAGTGTGGTCAAACTAGTGACTTGTATAGAGGTAAAATTATGTTCTCCTCATGAGCATCTATGCCTCTTTTAATACATCCCATTATTTTATTTGCCTTTGTAGCAGCTGCCTGACACTGGCCACTGAATATCAGTTTGTCATCCACCCATATACCCAGGTCTTTTTCATTGACGGTTTTGCCCAGAGTTTTAGAATTAAGCATAGTTATACATCTTATTACTTCTACCCAAGTGCATGACCTTACATTTATCCCCATTAAAGCTCATTTGCCATTTATCAGCCCAAGCTTCTAGTTTACATAAATCATCCTGTAATATAAAATTGTCCTCCCCTGTATTGATTACCCTGCAGAGTTTAGTGTCATCTGCAAATATTGAAATTCTACTCTGAATGCCCCCTACAAGGTCATTAATAAATATGTTAAAAAGAAGAGGGCCCAATACTGACCCCTGTGGTACCCCACTGCTAACCGCAACCCAGTCCGAGTGTGCTCCATTAATAACCACCCTTTGTTTCCTATCCCTGAGCCAGCTCTCAACCCACTTACACATATTTTCCCCTATCCCCATTACTCTCATTTTATGTAACAACCTTTTGTGTGGCACCGTATCAAAAGCTTTGGAAAAGTCCATATATACTACGTCCACTGGGTTCCCTTGGTCCAGTCCGGAACTTACCTCTTCATAGAAGCTGATCAAATTAGTCTGACATGAACGGTCCCTAGTAAACCCGTGCTGATACTGGGTCATAAGGTTATTCCTCTTCAGATACTCCAGTATAGTATCCCTTAGAATGCCCTCCAGGATTTTACCCACAGTAGAGGTTAAGCTTACTGGCCTATAATTACCGAGTTCAGTTTTTGCCCCTTTTTTGAATATTGGCACCACATTTGCTATACGCCAGTCCTGTGGTACAGACCCTGTTATTATGGAGTCTTTAAAGATTAAAAATAATGGTCTATCAATGACTGTACTTAGTTCCTGCAGTACTCGGGGGTGTATCCCATCCGGGCCCGGAGATTTGTCAATTTTAGTTATTTTTAGACGCCGCTGTACTTCCTGCTGGGTTAAGCAGGTGACATTTAATGGGGAATTTTTATCACTAGTCATTTTGTCTGCCATGGGATTTTCTTTTGTAAATACTGATGAAAAAAAGTCATTTAGCATATTGGCTTTTTCCTCATCCTCATCCACCATTTCCCCCAGATTATTTATAAGGGGGCCAACACTGTCATTTTTTAGTTTCTTACTATTTATATAGTTAAAGAATATTTTGGGATTATTTTTACTCTCTCTGGCAATGAGTCTCCCTGTCTCAATCTTTGCTGCCTTGATTTGCTTTTTACATAATTTATTTAATTTTCTGTATTTATTTAATGCCTCCTCACTACCTACTTCCTTTAATTCTCTAAATGCTTTCTTTTTGTCCCTTATTGCGCCCCTTACAGCTCTATTTAGCCATATTGGTTTCCTCCTATTTCTAGTATGTTTATTCCCATACGGTATATACTGTGCACAGGTCCTATCCAGGATGCTAATAAACGTCTCCCATTTTCTTTGTGTATTTTTGTGTCTCAGGATATCGTCCCAGTTAATTGCACCAAGATCCTCTCTCATCCGTTGGAAATTTGCCCTCCTGAAGTTTAGTGTCCTTGTCACCCCCCTACTACCCATCTTATTAAAGGTTACATGAAAACTTATTATTTTGTGATCACTATTCCCCAAGTGACCCCCAACCCTTATATTTGATATGCGGTCTGGCCTGTTGGTTAATATTAGGTCTAGCAGTGCCCCCCTCCTTGTTGGGTCCTGAACCAGTTGTGAAAGGTAATTGTCTCTCATAGTTGTCAAAAACCGATTACCTTTGATGGAACTGCAGGTTTCTGTTCCCCAATCTATTTCAGGGTAGTTGAAGTCCCCCATAATAATGACTTCTCCTTGAGTCGCAGCTTCATCTATTTGCTTTACGAGGATATTCTCCATTGCTTCCATTATTTTTGGAGATTTATAACAAATCCCTATCAGTAATTTATTATTTTTCCCCCCTCCCCTTATCTCCACCCACAGGGACTGATTCACCTATATTATCACGCAGGATGGGTTTTAAGGAAGATTTTACATATAGACACACCCCTCCCCCTCGCTTATCTGTACGGTCATTTCTGAACAGGCTATAGCCCTGCAAGTTAACAGCCCAGTCATGGCTCTCATCCAGCCACGTCTCAGATATCTCCACCATGTCATAATTATGCTCCAACAACATTAGTTCTAATTCATCCATTTTGTTGGCGAGGCTTCTGGCATTAGTATACATGCACTTGATGTTACTCTCTGTACCTCTATTCTTTCTTAAATTACTAACTGTTCTAACCCCACCCCCCATGCCACCGCCACCCCCAACTTCCTTATTTGTGCCCAGGTCTCTATCTGCACTATCTTCCCCTCCTATAAAATGAATACCCTCCCCCCCAATCCCTAGTTTAAACACTCCTCCAACCTTCTAACCATTTTCTCCCCCAGCACAGCTGCCCCTTCCCCATTGAGGTGCAGCCCGTCCCTAGCGTAGAGCCTGTAGCCAACTGAGAAGTCTGCCCAGTTCTGCAGGAACCCAAA
Organism: Ranitomeya variabilis; assembly: GCF_051348905.1. Classification (NCBI taxonomy): domain Eukaryota; kingdom Metazoa; phylum Chordata; class Amphibia; order Anura; family Dendrobatidae; genus Ranitomeya; species Ranitomeya variabilis. Next base: position 133,601,088 of record NC_135239.1, read on the forward strand.
CCCCTCCTTCCTACACCAATTCTTGAGCCACTTATTAACCTCCCTAATCTCCCGTTGCCTCTCTGGCGTGGCACGTGGTACAGGCAGTATTTCGGAAAATACCACGTTGGAGGTCCTTGCTTTCAGCTTGCAGCCTAATTCCCTGAAATCATCTTTAAGGACCTTCCACCTACCTCTAACTTTGTCATTTGTGCCAATGTGCACCATGACCGCTGGGTCCTCACCAGCCCCTCCCAGTAATCTGTCCACCCGATCAGCGATGTGTCGGACTCGAGCGCCAGGTAGGCAGCACACCGTCCGACGATCCCTGTCTTTGTGACAGATTGCCCTATCTGTTCCCCTAATAATTGAGTCCCCCACTACCAGCACCTGTCTGGCCTGCCCTGCTCTCCTATTTCCCTCCTTACTGGAGCAGTCACTCCTCCGGCTTTCAGAGGACATGCCTGGCTGCAGCAGTGCTACCCCTGTACTGGCACCCCCCTCATCTGCCAACTTAGCAAACTTATTGGGGTGTGCCAGATCAGGACTAGTCTCCCTGGCACTCTTCCCTCTACCCCGCCTTCTGTCACCCAGCTAACTGCCACACTGTCCTGCAGCTCCATCCTACCATCCCCCTCCTCATCTATCCCATTGAGCGTCTGCTCTGTGAGCAGAAGACTCCTCTCCATATTGTCTATGGATCTCAGTGTTGCCAGCTGCACATTTAGATCCAGTATCTGGGTTTCCAAATGCACAATGTGCTCACATCTCGCACAGCAGTATGCACCCTCGACCAGCTGGTCAAGGACTGCATACATGTGGCAAGATGTGCACTGGATGGCATTAACAATTGTGGAGCACATTTCCTAATGGGGATTGCACCACACAGAAACGTTAATTAAAAATAAATACAAAGTATTAATTAAAAAAAAACAAAACAAAAAAAAACAGAAGCAATTCCTCCCTTGGAAACTCCCTGATTCCAAAGTCACTGAATCACAAGTCACACACTTACCGCCGTTCACACTTACGCTCAGGTCACACTCAGCTCGCTCACACTCGCTGTGCTGAAGATTTATAGATTTTTTTTTTCTCTCTATCTCCCCTCAACAGCAATCCACCTTGCTGTTCAGATGCACTTCCAAAAAGGACTTGAGCCCCAAACAGCTGCCCCTTATATCCCCTTAATTATGAGCCCCCACCCTAAGTTAACTCCTTATGAATATAGCTACTCCCAATTCAGCAACTCACACAAATTCACACAGGTATTTGTTAAAGGCCTTCCAAATACCTCCTCACTGAATCACAAGTCACACACTTACCGCCGTTCACACTTACGCTCAGGTCACACTCAGCTCGCTCACACTCGCTGTGCTGAAGATTTATAGATTTTTTTTTTTCTCTCTATCTCCCCTCAACAGCAATCCACCTTGCTGTTCAGATGCACTTCCAAAAAGGACTTGAGCCCCAAACAGCTGCCCCTTATATCCCCTTAATTATGAGCCCCCACCCTAAGTTAACTCCTTATGAATATAGCTACTCCCAATTCAGCAACTCACACAAATTCACACAGGTATTTGTTAAAGGCCTTCCAAATACCTCCTCACTGAATCACAAGTCACACACTTACCGCCGTTCACACTTACGCTCAGGTCACACTCAGCTCGCTCACACTCGCTGTGCTGAAGATTTATAGATTTTTTTTTTCTCTCTATCTCCCCTCAACAGCAATCCACCTTGCTGTTCAGATGCACTTCCAAAAAGCAAGTTATTACTTTCGGCAACGTATCCTCTGTTTGATCCATAAACATCACCATATCATCAGCAAAGAGACCAATGATGTCCACTCGATCCGCAATGTGTATTCCCTTGATATGAATAGAGGACCTCATCCGTATTGCCAAAGCCTCTATCGCCAGGGCAAATAGAGCCGGGGAGAGAGGACATCCCTGACGAGTTCCCCTATGTAAAGAAAAAGGCTCAGAAATAGAGTTATTCACAACCATACGTGGCTTGGGTTTTGTATATAATGAACTTATCCCTCTCAGAAATTTGTTCCCAAAACCATACTTCCGCAAACATGCAGAGAGGAAGGGCCACTCAAGGGAATCAAAAGCCTTAGCCACGTCCAGCGATGCCAGTGCCCATTTATTATCTGGTTCTAGGGAGCTATATTGAATGACTGACTGAACCCGCCTAATATTGATGGAGGTACTTTTTCCAGGCATAAAACCAGTTTGGTCCGGGTGTATAAGATCCAATATGATCGTGTTCAGCCTGGTAGCCAGAATTTTAGTAAAGATTTTACAGTCTACGTTCACTAAAGATATGGGTCGATACAATCCACAGTCCAGTGGATCTTTCCCCTCTTTCCTGAGCACAATAATGTTAGCATCATAAACCATTTCAGGCATACTCTCCCTCCCATATTCCCCTGAGTACCTTCAATAGAATTGGGCCAACTTATCTCGGTATTTTCTATATAGCTCAATGGGAAACCCATCAGGTCCCAGGGCCTTCAAAGTAGCCATATCCGCTATAGCGTGTTCTACTTCCTCCAAAGTAAACTCAGCATCCATAAAGGCCTGTTGGGATGGGCTCAATTAGGGGAACGTTATATCTGATAAGTAATCCAAGCATTCATAAACATCAAGACCGCTACTAGATTTATATAGTGATTTATAATAATCATGAAAACACTGAAGTTTCTCATCAGTAGAGGATACTAATAAGCCATCAAATGCACGAATCTGCAATATTGTGTTGGAGGTGTTACGTTGGCGTACTAAAGGTACCTTCACACGAAACGACTTTGTAACGATATCGCTAGCGATCCGTGACGTTGCAGCGTCCTCGCTAGCGATATCGTTTAGTTTGACACGCAGCAGCGATCAGGATCCTGCTGTGATGTCGCTGGTCGCTGAATAAAGTCCAGAACTTTATTTGGTCGTCCGATCGCCGTGTATCGTGTTTGAAAGCAAAAGCAACGATACCAGCGATGTTTTACACTGGTAACCAGGGTAAACATCGGGTTACCAAGCGCAGGGCCGCGCTTAGTAACCCGATGTTTACCCTGGTTACCAGCGTAAAAGTAAAAAAAACAAACAGTACATACTCACCTGCGCGTCCCCCAGCGTCTGCTTCCTGACACTTACTGAGCGCCGGCCCTAAAGTGAAAGTACAGCGGTGACGTCACCGCTCTGCTGTTAGGGCCGGAGCTCAGTCAGTGTCAGGAAGCAGACGCTGGGGGATGCGCAGGTGAGCATGTACTGTTTGTTTTTTTTACTTTTACGCTGGTAACCAGGGTAAACATCGGGTTACTAAGCGCGGCCCTGCGCTTAGCAACCCGATGTTTACCCGGGGACCTCGGCATCGTTGGTCGCTGGAGAGCGGTCTGTGTGACAGCTCTCCAGCGACCAAACAGCGACACTGCAGCGATCGGCATCGTTGTCGCTATCGCTGCAGCGTCGCTTCGTGTGAAGGTACCTTAAGAAAGCCAGGAGTGTACTGGCCTGATTCCCCAGCTCAAAGTAGGACTGACGGGTGAAAAATTTGCGTTTCGACTTAACATCTGCATGCTGGGTATACAACCTTTGGGAAGTAAGCCATTCAACCCTGTTACTGCTAGTCTGATTAGCTATATATGTGGCCTCCGAGTCCTTTAACCGCTGCTCTATCTCATCATCCTCCCTCGCCGTTACCCTTTTAATATAAGAGATTGTAGAGGACAAGCACCCCCTTAAGTATGCCTTTAGGGTATCCCAAAATAAGAAAAGAATGTCCAGCTTCTCAGAGTCCGTGAAAAAGAGTTTTCTTTACTCACAAACTTTAAACATGGAGGATACAGACTGCAGCACGAACCATATGGGTAAGAATCTCAACGCGTTTCTGCAGATCAAGCTCCCTTAATCATGACATGATCTTGTCATGATTAAGGGAGCTTGGTCTCCAGAAACGCATTGAGATTCTTACCCATATGGTTCGTGCTGAAGTCTGTATCCTCCATGTTTAAAGTTTGTGAGTAAAGAAAACTCTTTTTCACGGACTCGGAGAAGCTGGACATTCTTTTCTGGACTTTATACGCCTGGACACAGCGGGTCCGTGCTCCCGAGGTTTGGTTTATTGGTTTTGGTTTTTATCCCAAAATAAACCAAGATTCTGGGGTTCCGGATGGGTTAAAATGAAACAATTTAACTGATCGATCGTTCTATCACTAGAATCTATTAATTTCAACCAGAAGGGGTTCAATTTCCAGGATCTATTATTATTGGACTGCCCATATTTAAGTTTAAGAATAACCGGACTATGGTCCGAAATCCCCCTATTGCCATGTTCAACACTATCCACCCAGAATTCCAAGCCACTAGATCCAAATATATAATCTATACGAGATAGAGATCGCTTAGTAGATGAGTGGCAAGTGTACCCCCTAACCTCCGGGTGACTCATTCTCCATAGGTCTAACCAAACGCTGCCGTCCATAAATCGTGCCAATTGGGAAGGGGGCGGAGGTAAAGACTCCCCGTATACTGTGTCATCCAGTCTCAATCTGTCCATGGAGTTATCCATGACTAGATTAAAGTCACCCATACAAATAACATTAGCATCCGGATATTTTAAGGAGAAGCCCATTGCCATACAAAGAACCGATATGTTAGCAGGGGGAGGATTATATCACAATATCACATATTCACGTGAATTAATGAATGCATGTACAAAGACAAAACGACCCTCAGGGTCCCACCGTGCTTCCCTGGCCTCCCATCTAACCTCCTTGTGTATTAGCAGAGAAACCCCTCTTGAGTAGCTGGTATGGAATGCATGGAGAGACCATTGTACCCACGGCTTTTGCATACAACGAACCGTATCTCTAGTCAGATGCGTCTCCACTAGTGCTACAACATGAGGACGACACCTTTTAATCTGTGAAAATACCTTGATTTTCTTCCGAGGAGTCTTAATACCCCGTATATTCCAAGTCATGTATACAATCTCAGACCCCATATTTAAATGTAATAGGAAAAATAATGTGCATTATTATCCGGGTGAGGTTCAGAGACATCCCACAGAGCAGAAAATTAGTAGTGGCGGCGACCGAATACATAAAAATCAAAACTGGTATATAAAACCAAACAAAACTTGAACCATGGAGGAATATGATCCTATACTCCTACAATCAGATAGAAAAGGCGATACCCTCACTGAATCCAGCGTCCAGTATTGTTGACATCTTTCGCACCCATACGGAGAGCTCCATTTATTTTGCCGTTAGACAAAGAACCCAGATTAGGAGTCTTTCACATTGTACCCCTTGTGAGATCGCAACCATTCGGCTACCTCCGCTGGGTCTGTAAAGAATGAAGAGGAGCCTTCATGGACAATGCGGAGTCGGGCTGGATAAAGCATGGAGTAGATGACATTCTTATCTCTGAGTTGTTTCTTGACGTCCATGAATCGTGCCCGCTGCCTTTGAAGCTCCATGGAGAAGTCCGGAAAAATCGATATGGTAGCATTGTTGAATTTGATAGGGCCCTTCTGCTGTGCCAGATGAAGAATAGTCCCTACAATTAAGGAGACGTGCCAGAAAAGGTCGAGGCGGAGTTCCAGGGGAAGAGGTCTCGTTGGGACCCTATGGGCCCTCTCCACTGAGAATGTTGAGGAGAATCCATCCCACAGGGAGGTCTTAAGCCAGTCTTCCAGAAATTGTTCAGGTTGCTGACCCTCCGAACGCTCCGGTAGACCGATAATTCGAATATTATTGCAGCGCAATCTGTTTTCCAAATCATCTGCCTTTTGTTTCCAAGCGTTTACGCAGCCAGCAGCTTTTGTCAGTTTAGCCTCCATAGGAGTAATAGTATCTTCTATATGGGACACTCTTGTTTCCACCTCCGAAATACGCCCTCTCATAGCTTGCATGTCATGCCGTAGACGACCCACTTCAATATGTACGTCCTCTATTTTTTCCGTGAGAGATCTAGTGAGGGATATAGCCTGCATTAATTGCTCAGATGCCTGCTTAAGAGTCAGTTCGTCTTGTTCTCCCTCCTCATTGCTATCAGAAAGACGGCCTTTGCGTTGGGCCTGTGCAGGATTGTTTCTGAGAGTGCGCACATTATCAGGGGGATCATCCCTGGCGTATTTCCTTAGTTTATCAGCAGCCCCTGCTCCTTTAGGCCATGTGCACACGTTCAGGATTTTTAGCGTTTGTTTCGCGTTTTTTCGCTATAAAAACGTGATAAAAACGCGAAAAAAACGCTAACATATGCCTCCTATTATTTACCGTGTATTCCGCATTTTTTGTGCAAATGTTGCGATTTTTTCCGCGAAAAAATCGCATCGCGGAAAAAAAAGCAACATGTTAATTAAAAATGCGTAATTGCGGGGATTCCGCACACCTAGGAGTCCATTGATCTGCTTACTTCCCGCACGGGGCTGTGCACACCATGCGGGAAGTAAGCAGATTATGTGCGGTTGGTACCCAGGGTGGAGGAGAGGAGACTCTCCGCCACGGACTGGGCACCATATAATTGGCCAAAAATAAAAGAATTAAAATAAAAAATAGTCCTATACTCACCTTCGATGTCCCCGGAGTGTTCCCGCCTCATCGCTGCATGCTGCCGCTTCGGTTCTCATAGCTGGTGTGCGGTGAAGGACCTGTGATGACGTCACTTTCTTGTGATTGGTCGTGAGCGGTCATGTGACCGCTCACATGACCGCGACGTCATGGAAGGTCTTGCGCGCACACACCAGCTATAGGAAGAGGAACGGACGCCGCTGAAGAGATCGTCTGGGTGAGTATAAGCATTTTTTTTTATTATTTTTAAACATTCTATCTTTTACTATTGATGCTGCATAGGCTGCATCTATAGTAAAAAGTTGTGTAAATAGCCAAGAGAATCCTTTATGAAGTAAACTAAAACATAACCTTTAATGTTACTATTATAAAAACATTTTATGGACAATAAACGTGATAAAGTGCAAACAGTGCATACCAGTGCTCAGTAAAAAAATGGTTTTGTCTCACCAAATTGATTGTTGGTTCCTGGCAGGAGCCTATTGATGCTTGAAGGGGGAGGGGGAAGAAGAGTAATCGCTGTACTACCCCAGTTGTCTGGGCGACATCCGCAATAAAAGAGATACATCTGTGGCAAGACACGTTAATGGTTTACATACTGGGGATGTGAGGGCCATACAGTTTATGGGCATCGAGAAAGTGACGCCACCGAGAAGGGGTGGAGACTATGACAGGATTCTGCTCCAAAGGGAATCAAGGTGGATATTTCGCCTCAATACGTGTCATCCACATGGCCTAAACGAGCAATTGAGCTATAGATGTTTCCTTTGAACATGAACTTATGATTTATGTAAAAAAAAAATTTCTGGTTTTGCTGCTGTATATTTATAGGTTGGTGTTTTGGATCTTGTCCTTTAGGAATGTTGAGCCAATGAAACAGATCCTATGTCGTCTATCAAGACGGAACCAGTAATATATTAGCCACTGCTATATTTTACATATCCGTATCTCTGGCCCTGACATATGTGGCATAAATTGAGAACTGTGTGTTTTTTATGGACAGTTTTATCAGGACTGTTTCTTTCCCTTTTCCCTATATGGTTTCTTTACATGGTTTCCTCGTATATATTGAATATCTGCCGTGTGTCCCTTGAATAGTTATTGCTTTATAAATCCTGATCCCATACAATTGGTATCAAGGATTACAGTGTAAGACAAATCTAGAAATCTAGAGTTGTCCCGTTGGGTTGAGGTAGCTGTTTCATATAGGACTACCGTGTTTCTACCCATCATGGTTCAAATTCTCATTGTGTGTAATATTTTACCATTATTTTTAACCTGAAATGGTATTCATATGGACATCGGGATGCTGCCATATTTAGAGCATTGTTTATGAGTAAAATTGAGGCCATAGATTATATCACTTTACTATGAAGTATAAGAACATGTCATCTGGATACAGTAATAAGCACCAATGTAACGATATTTGGAGAAGATGACTAGGAAAATATATGGGTTTCCATATTTACACCAGGTATCTTTCCCATAGTGTCCATATGTGCAGTGCAATAACAGCAGAAGCTCCCTCCCCTCCCTTCGCTTTTTTTCTGATACAGTACGTATTTTATACAGGCAAAATAATTTATGAATAACAAGGACACCCCTAAAGGTGATGAACGCTTACATTACATGCTTTCATATATTGCTGATAATGAGTTCATGTGTAAATGCGGGCGCGATGGTTTTAACCGCTATAAGACGCGCGTTACTAAGGAGACGGGGACTCCGTTATACAGGAAGTCTTTTTTCTTTTCTCCTTTCTCTTGATCTGAATGGCGCATGCGCATTAAGCATAGGTCCAGGGAAGGGAAAACCGGAAGTGAGGGCGGTATGTTTTCCTGAATGCACGCACTGCGGGGGAGAACGCAGGTATGATTGATATAGCAGCTCCGGCACCGGAGATGTATATTGATAGTAATGGCGACACAACGCCATGGAATACCACGTGGCCCTATGGAAACAAAGGTAGGACGCCACATAACTACCCTTTCAAAAAGAGGAAACTATTTAAGGGGGAATACTTCCGTCCTGTGTCTCACCCTACCATTTAGTCTATGCCGAAAACCAGATGCATCGGACACATAGCAGTCACCTCCCGATGGAGGGGCGCTTTTTTTGAATATAATATCCCACAATTCTATATTTCCCCTGATGAGTCTCACTGATGTGAGAGGAAACGCGTAGGGAAGTCTAATTTTTTCTCTTTTTTGTGTGGTGGGTACAAATACTTAGCCTGACTTGGGTACTGCCCTTGTCAGGGCAGGAGCAATACAAGGGGCACGACTGGGGTAGTACAGCGATTACTCTTCTTCCCCCTCCCCCTTCAAGCATCAATAGGCTCCTGCCAGGAACCAACAATCAGGGTATGTGCACACGTTCAGGATTTCTTGCAGAAATTTCCTGAAGAAAACCGGAAATTTTCTGCAAGAAATCCGCATTTTTTTTTTTGCGTTTTTTTTCCGTTTTTTTCGCGTTTTTTTAGCATTCTGCAAGCGTAATTAGCTTGCAGAATGCTAAAGTTTTCCAAGCGATCTGTAGCATCGCTTGGAAAACTGACTGACAAGTTGGTCACACTTGTCAAACATAGCGTTTGACAAGTGTGACCAACTTTTTACTATAGATGCAGCTTATGCAGCATCTATAGTAAAAGATAGAATGTTTAAAAATAATAAAAAAAATAAAAAAATGCTTATACTCACCCAGACATCTCCTCACCGGCGTCCGGCTCCTCTTCCTATAGCTGGTCTGTGCGCACAGGACCTACCGTGACGTCACGGTCACGTGAGCGGTCACATGACCGCTCACGACCAATCACAGGACAGTGACGTCATCGGCGAGGTCCTTCGCCGCACACCAGCTAAAGGAACCGAACGGCAGCGTGCAGTGGAGGCGGGAACACTGCGCGGGACATCGAGGGTGAGTATAGGACTATTTTTTATTTTATTTCTTATTTTTTGACCACTTATATGGTGCCCAGTGCGTGGAGGAGAGTCTCCTCTCCTCCACCCTGGGTACCAACCGCACATAATCTGCTTACTTCCCGCATGGTGGGCACAGCCCCGTGCGGGAAGTAAGCAGATCAATGGACTCCTAGGTGTGCGGAATCCCTGCAATTCCGCATTTTTAATGAACATGTTGCTTTTTTTTCCGCTATGCGATTTTTTCGCGGAAAAAATCGCAACATTTGCACAAAAAATGCGGAATACCTTGTAAATAATAGGAGGCATATGTTAGCGTTTTTTTCGCGTTTTTATCACGTTTTTATAGCGAAAAAACGCGAAAAAAACGCTAAAAATCCTGAACGTGTGCACATGGCCTCAATTTGGTGAGACAAAACCATTTTTTTACTGAGCACTGGTATGCACTGTTTGCACTTTATCACGTTTATTGTCCATAAAATGTTTTTATAATAGTAACATTAAGGGTACGTTCACACAGGACTTTTTTGCTGCTTTTTTTTATGCTAATTTAGGTGCGGTTTTTTGGTGCGTTTTTTGGGTACGTTCACACAGGACTTTTTTGCTGCAGATTTTTGCTACAGATTTTTGCTGCAGATTTTTGCTGCTTTTTTTATGCCAATTTTCAGCTGCTAGGACACCTCACAATGGCTCTTCACACCTTACTACCAGGAACTCCCTCACAATAGATCACAATCAGGACACCTCACAATGGCTCTTCCACCTCACAATGGCTCACAATGGCTCTTCACACCTCACAATGGCTCACAATGGCTCTTCACACCTCACTAACCACACCCCTAAGCTCTTGGCTGTGAGATCCCTTCCTGCTGGCCATGATTTTCTGCACAAAAAAAGCAGCAAATAATGCTACATGCGTTTTTTCAGCGTTTTTTTCATCACCCATTCAAGTCAATAGGTGAAAAAACGCTGCAAAAACGCAGCAAAAACGCTGAAAGAAGTGACATGCCCTATGTCCAAAAAAAGCAGCAAAGCAGAAAATACTGATCAAACAAAAAACCAACGTGTGTGCATGAGATTTCTGAAATCTCATAGGCTTTACTGGTACTGTAAAAAGCAGCAGAAAATTAGCATTAAAAAAAGCAGCAAAAAAAAGCAGCAAAAAAGTCCTGTGTGAACGTACCCTAAAGGTTATGTTTTAGTTTACTTCATAAAGGATTCTCTTGGCTATTTACATATATTCTTTACTAGAGATTGCTTGGAAGTGTCTTGACTTGATACATCTTGCTTGTTATAATTATAGTAAAAAGTTGGTCACACTTGTCAAACAGTATGTTTGACAAGTGTGACCAACCTGTCAATCAGTTTTCCAAGCGATGCTACAGATCGCTTGGAAAACTTTAGCATTCTGCAAGCTAATTACGCTTGCAGAATGCTAAAAAAAACGAAAAAAAAAAATGCGGATTTCTTGCAGAAAATTTCCGGTTTTCTTCATGAAATTTCTGCAAGAAATCTGGACGTGTGCACATACCCTTAGAGTGATGCATGGCAGGCAGCTAAAAGGACTCCACAAAGTAATCACAATTGTAGTAATAGATAGTCCGTGCCCTAATCGCAGACCCAGCAGAGTTAAGTACGGGACTGTATTCCAAAAAGGCCACTGAACAGGCAGCTGAGGAACCGAGAATTATAAAGGCAGTAGCTTTAATGTTCACCTGGGCTCTAAATATCTGAGCGGGTTCACAGTCTCCACAGGGGGAATAGCAGGGAGGGGGGTTAATCACTCTAATGTTATGGCGCTGGCAGATGAAGTGTCTATCTGATAGGGGGGACGCAGGGCCCAATTTTTCAGGGCACACACCGCACCACCCCCTTATTATCCCAGGTTAAGCGCTCACCTTTCAAGCAGCACTGCAAATATAGTAAAGAGCGCCACTTCCCTTACTGTTAGGGTGCGTGCTGTAATAATGGCTGCTGCCCCCCGCAGGCACCGTCGTCCTCCTCAGGTTCCCTGGCTCATGCACACGAGTGTTCCACAGCGCTCACCGCTAAGGTCCGGCGACTGCCGATTCCAAGGGGGAAGAAGCCCGGCACTAATAGAAGTCGGCGCCACGTCCTGTCTCCTGGAGCGCGCACACTGAAGATGGCCGCCACTGCACGTGGAGTCTTCTGACCGTCCCAGCCACCGCAGCTCCCGACATCTCAGATCCTCACAGCAGCAGTCCGGAGGGCTCACCAGGCTCCTGAGGATATGGGGTTCCAGCCCCACTCAATACAGCTCGTTAATACGAGGTCCAAATGGCAGGATAGGCTCAGGATATGTGGAGCTCACACTAGGTGCGTCTTCCTTCTTCGGCTACATAGCCACGCCACCCAGGTAGATGCAATGTTTGGATCACCTCTTATTGTACTTTATTGCAATGGTGGAGCCAAAAAACGTAAATTATGGCATTTTGATTTTTTTCTCGTTATGCAGTTCATTGATCGGATTAATTTATTTGTGTATATGTGTATTTTTTTGTTTTATTTTCAATGAAGCAAAAGGGTGGTGATTTGAACTTATGTCTTTCTTTCATACTAGTAAATATTTGTTATTTTCTTTTACTTTTTATTGCATGTGTTAGTCCCTTAGGGGATTTGAAGCTGCAATTGTTTGATTGCTCCTGCTCTACATACAGTGCTTCAGCAAATCACCCCCGACTCATGACAACTCATTGGCGCCACATGATCATAACATGGGCGCGCTGATGGCAGCTTGGAATGATGCGCGCCCTTGCCGGCGAGTGTTAAATCCCACTGTCAGTGATTGGCAGCGGGATGTAACAGGTTAACAGCTGCGGGCAAAGCACTGCTCCACCTCCAGCTGCTCAAGACACATGGTAGCTGATTAAATCAGCTGTCATGTGTGGGGGAAAATGTGCAGGCATGTCATGTCGTGTCCCTGAGTCCACATCAAAGGCACGGAAACGACATGACATAAATGTAAGTCATATGTTGTGAAGGGGATAAGTACAATGAGTCACAAAGAAAACTCTCAAAATCGAAGGATGTGTAGAATTGTTCCAGAGTTATTATCCCTTAAAGTCACATATCAAGAATTGAAAAATTCGGCCTGGTCAGGAAGGTGAAAACTAGCTTTAATGGGAAGGGGTTAAAGGCTCTTGTTCTTTCATTTACTTTAACCTCTTCACTCCCAAGGGTGGTTTGCACGTTAATGACCAGGCCACTTTTTACAATTCTGAACACTGTCCCTTTATGAGGTTATAGCTCTGGAACGCTGCAACGGACCCAGTGATTCTGACATTGTTTTCTCGTGACATATAGTACTTTATGATAGTGGTAAAATTTATTTTATATTACTTGCTTTTATTTGTGAAAACCCCCCCAGAAATTTGGCGAAAATTTCGTATTTTTCCAACTTTGAATTTTTAAGTCCTTAAATTACAGAGATAGGTTACACAAAATACATAAGTTACATTTCCCACATGTCTAGTTTACATCAGCACAATAATAACAATAATTTTTATTTATATAGCACCAACATATTCCGCAGCACTTTACAATTAAGCGGGGACATGTACAGACAAATTCAATACAAGTTAAGACAATTTAAACAGTGACATTAGGAGAGAGGTCCCTGCTCGCAAGCTTACAATCTACAAGGGAATGGGGGGGACACAATAGGTGAAAAGTGCTTGTTATTTCAGGTCTGGCAATTATAATAACTAGGGATTTTCATTATAAAGCACAATTTTGGAACCAAATTTTTTTTTGTTAGGGAGCTATAAGGGTTAAAATTTGACCAGCGATTTCTCATTTTTACTACACCATTTTTTTTTTAGGGACCACATCAGATTTGAAGTCAATTTGAGGAGTTTATATGATAGAAAATATCAAGAAGTGACACCATTCTAAAAACCGCACCCCTCAAGGTGCTCAAAACCACATTGAAGAAGTTTATTAACCCTTCAGGTGCCTCACTGGAATTTTTGGAATGTTAAAAAAAAAAAAATGAACATTTATGTTCTTTTCACAAAAAAATTACTTTAGATTCAATTTATTTTATTTTACCAAGGGTAACAGGAGTAATTGGACCCCAAAAGTTGTCATGCAATTTATCATGAGTACGCCTATACCCAAAATGTGTGGGTAAAGCACTGTTTGGGTGCATGGCAGAGTTAGGAAGGGAAGGAGCTATTTGATTATTCAATGCAAAATTGGATGGAATTGAGATAGGATGCCCTGTCACATTTGGAGAGCCCCTGATGTGCCTAAAGAGTGGAAACCCCCCGCAAGTGACCGCATTTTGGAAACTAGACCACCTAAGGAACTTATCTAGATGTGTTGTGAGAACTTTGAACCCCCAAGTGTTTCACTAAAGTTTTTAACGCCGAGCCGTGAAAATAAAGATTTTTTTCCCACAAAAATTATTTTTTAGCCCCCAGCTTTGTATTTTCCCAAGGGTAACAGAAGAAATTGGACCCCAAAAGTTACTGTCCAATTTGTCCTAAGTACTCTGATACCCATATGTGGGAGAAAACTACTGTTTGGGCACACGTCGGGGCTCGGAAGGGAAGAAGTGGCATTTTGGAATGCAGACTTTGACGGAATGTTCTGCGGGCGTCATGTTGCGTTTGCAGAGCTACTGATGTGCCTAAACAGGGGAAACACCCCACAAGTGACTCCATTTTGGAAACTAGACCCCCAAGGAACTTATCTAGATGTGTTGTGAGAACTTTGAACCCTCAAGTGTTTCACTAAAGTTTATAACGCAGAGCCGTGAAAATAAAAAATCATTTTTTTCCCACAAAAATTATTTTTTAGCCCTCAATTTTTTATTTTCCCCAGGGTAACAGGAGAAATTGGACTGCTAAACTTGTTGTACAATTTGTCCTGAGTGCGCCGATAGCCCATATGTGGGGATAAACCACTGTTTGGGCGCACGGCAGAACTTGTAAGGGAAGGAGCGCCGTTTTACTTTTTCAACACAGAATTGGCTGGAATTGAGATCGGACGTCATGTTGCGTTCGGAGAGCCCCTGATGTGCCTAAACAGTGGAAACCCTCCAACCCTAACCCAACACACCCCTAACCCTAATCTCAACTCTAACCACACCCTTAACCTGAACACACCACTAACCCTAATAACAACCCTAACCATAAACCTAACCACCACCTAACCCAACCGTAAACGTAATTCAAACCCTAACTTTAGCCTCAACCCTAACCCTAACTTTAGCCACAACCCTAAACCCTAACTTTAGCCCCAATCCTAACCCTAAATTTAGCCCCAACCCTAACCCTAGCCCTAACCCTAATGGGAAAATGGAAATAAATACTTTATTTTATTATTTTTCCCTAACTAAGGAGGTGATAAAGGGGAGTTTGATTTACTATTTATAGTGGGTTTTTTTGTTTGGCAGCTGTGACACACTAAAAGACGCTTTTTATTGCAAAAAATTGTTTTTGCATAACAACATTTTGAGAGCTATAATTTTTCCTTATTTTGGTCCACAGAGTCATGTGAGGTCTTGTTTTTTGTGGGACGAGTTGACATTTTTAATGGTACCATTTTCAGGCACATTACTTTTTTGATCGCTTTTTATTCCGATTTTTGTTAGGCAGAATAAACAAAAACCAGCAATTCCCAAATTTATTTTAAGGGGGGAGGGTTTATACCGTTCCGCGTTTGTTAAAATAGATAAAGCAGTTTTATTCTTCGGGTCAGTACGATTACAGCGATACATCATTTATATCATTTTTTTTAAGATTTGACGCTTTTACTTTTAAAAACTACTTTATATAAAAAATAATTGTTTTTGCATCGCTTTATTATGAAAGCTATAATTTATTTTATATGTATGGCGGCTTGTGTTTTGCGGGACAAGATGACGTTTTCAGCGGTACAATGTTTATTTATATCCGTCTTTTTGATCGCGTGTTATTCCACTTTTTGTTCGGCGGTATGATAAAGCATTGTTTTTTGCCTTTTTTTTTTACGGTGTTCACTGAAGGGGTTAACTAGTGGGACAGTTTTATAGGTCGGGTCATTACGGACGTGGCGATACTAAATATGTATACTTTTATTGTTTGTTTGTTTTTTATTTACATAAAGAAATTTATTTATTGGAATATATCTTTTTCTTTATTTAGGAATTTAAAAATAAATATTTTTAGAGTGTTTTTTTTTTACGTTTTTACTTAGTCCCAGGGTGGGACATCGCTATATATTGTCAGATCGCTGATCTGACACTGTGAACAGCACTGTTAGATCAGCGATCTGGCATGCAGTGTAGGCTTGCCGGTGCCTGCTCTCAGCAGGCGCCAGCAAGCCACCTCCCTGCAAGTCCCCGCGGCCATCTTGGGAGGAGGACGTAGGAGACCCTCTGAACAACGCAATCACATTGCGTTGTTCTGAGGGTCTCAGGGAAGCACGCAGGGAGCCCCCTCCCTGCGCGTTGCTTGCCTATGGCGCCGGAACACTGCGGTCTTGTTTGATCGCAGTGTTCCGGGGGTTAATGTGCCGGGAGAGGTCCGTGACCGCTCATGGCACAGATGCCAGCTGTGATAATCAGCTGACACCCGTCCGCGCTCCCCCTGTGAGCGCGGCTGATCGCAAATATGACATACTATCCCGTCGATGGTCATAAGGGCCTGGGTCACCTCGACGGGATAGTACGTCGGATGTCAGAAAGGGGTTAATATAATAGTGACTCTTACTTGCAGTGTGAAAATCATTCTTTCTGTACTTGTTCAAAAGGTCTTGTGTATGCAATTCTTCCTTACTCAAACAATTTGGATTTACTTCTGGAAAGTTGCTTTTAGCTAAAACAGTTGATTCGCTGCTTTGTGTTGCCAGACTCAGAAGATTACTGGCAAACTGTACCGGAGAACCTGTTGGGAACACAAGGACATATAAAAACTTCATCTGATATAACAGTGATATTTAGGCTATGTGCGCATGTTGTGCATTTGCTTGAGTAAAATTCTGCCCAGTTTCTGCCTCTCTTGGCAGAAAACGCAATTGAAAATTTTTATGCGGTTTTGATGCGGATTTTCATGCATTTTTGTAAATCCATACAGCTCAATAAAGATATTTTATAAATAAAAAAAAAAAAGAATTGTGATGTCATTTCCTTGTTCAACCTCTTCAGCTAGATACCCTCATTAATATTAAATAAGGACACACATCAGACTATATTCCATATCAATCAAACCGAAAACAGAGAATTAAAGACACACTGTAGTGTCATTGTATTGGACAAAAGAACGGACACTATCAGAACCTACAACCTATACTAGACATAGTCAAAGTCCAAATATGTAAAAATATATATAAATTTTTATTAAAAAGTTACAAGTAATAACTCACACATAATAAGAAAAGGCGATGAAAAAAGTGGCGCACAGTGTCAACAAATTCCCACTGCACAAATCCATAAATCAAGTATCAGGTATGGGGTAAGAACAATATACATAATCAATGATGGTATAATATATAGCTGTGCAAATAATGCATATTGGTCCACTGCCAAAAAGATCAAAGTCATTTATACAACAAACTGGGAGATATTCACAGTCATAGAATCACATATTATAAATAAGAAAAGGACAGCAAACCCAGAGATATACATATCATGAAGTCAAAATCATAGGCAGGGAAAATTAACCCAATAAGGGCATCTCACCCATTGTAACCCGTATATGGAAGTGAAGAGGAACCAGCCCCGACACGCGTTTTGCGTGGGCTTCCTGGGGGGGGCCGTGACTCCTTGTGTGCTATGCCGATAATTTATAGGAGCAGTTAATTCTTACATTATCCTCAGGTGCATCTTGTTGGAACGGGTGGGGAGTCGGTGCATACGCGCTGGGAATCACCGCTAAAGTCGGCGCGGCTTCCGGCATTCACAGTGACGCTGCAGGCAGGGGAAATCCCCTGGTGACGTCAAATCCCGCGAGAGCCACCACAGAGCGCAGATCACAGCACCAAACAGGCATATAATCACACCACGCATGCGCCCGACCCAAACTCCACGCCAGGAGAAAGAGGAAGACTATCACCCCTATAACAGAGGTAACAATGCAAGATGAATAAATCTGGAGCACACATCCCAATACTAGAACCATATAACTAATAATGACATTAAAGTGACAGTGCAGTGCTAATAGCAGCACTAAAGTGTATGTAATTAAGATGCCAAAATGAAAGCATCAATTATCAATGTGACAAAATGTTAAATAAATGAATTCAAAACAATGAATCCATAGCATAACCATTAATAAATACCGGACATACAACTAAACAGATGTACACGTAAAGAAAAAAACAACATATACTTATAAAGTCCATACATATTAAATATATACTATAATAAGAATCGACGTGATCCGTGTTCAATGTTGATCCAGTGAAGAAATATACAGTTGTATGAAGTTGGGGCTCCATATTTTCATCTGCCGATAAATAGTTGCTCCATGCTCCAAAAGAATAAACATTGAAAGCTAAAAAAGAACAATAAAACAAAAAGACACACACAATTAAAATAAGATCCAAATGATGTGAAGCTCACAAGGATATATATTACAAGAAACAGGAGAAACTCAGTTGCACATTTAAGCCTGCTGGTGTCATAGTGCCAAGTAGAGTGATCCAACGGCATTCTAATTGCGCCAATTTTCTCTTTAGGTCTCCCCCTCGAATTCCACCCCTAATCCGGTCTATCCCTTTTACTTTAAAATCCGCAGGATTACAATGGTGGTATTGCTTGAAGTGGCGTGGAATGGTTTTTAATGTTGAGATGTCAGATGTTTCTCGAGCTGCCAAGATGTCTTTGACATGCTCACGAACACGTATACGTAATTCACGCGACGTTAGACCTATATACACTAAATTACAAGTACATGTCGCGTAGTACACAACATGATCAGTACTACAGGAGATATACTGTGTAATTTTATATTCTCTATTGCGGTCAGATGAAAAAAGTTTGTAGATCTCGTCATATTATTACACGCCAAGCAATCGCCGCATGGGAAGACACTGACACTACAGTGTGTCTTTCTTTGTTTTCGGTTTGGTTGATATTGAATATATCCCTATTCTGTGTTTTCACAGCTAGTATCTCCGAACAAATGGACTTCAAAGCACGCAAAAAGGCATGGTTCTCACAATTTGAAAAGGTGTTTGGCGGTGGTCCCGGTGTCAATTTGGACTCTAGATCCAAGGATGGTGTGGAGCTCACGAGCAAATACAAGGAACTTATGCACAGACGTATTCGTCTGTGGTGGAACAAAGCTTTTCTGGAGAAGTATATGTCATGTGGATTGATACCAAGGGGATTGCGGGTTCAGGTCTTCCCCTGTTATAATGTTGAGGATCAGGATTTTAAAAATCAGTGGGAGGCATTGGCCAGTCAATGTTCAAAAGAATGTATTAATCTTTTGATTCAGTCTAATGAGGCCATGCTAAAAGAATTCTGCCTCATTCAAGAGGAGATCAACAAAACACTGACCCCAGAATCGACTCAGGAATTTAATAGAAACCTTGACCTTGAGACCAAGAAATGGGAGACTGAAACTATATCTACGAAAAGTAAAAAATATCAGAGACTGTTCAGACCTACAAAATAGTAGGATATATAGATGGAGACAGAGAAGTAGAACTGTGACTTCATCCTCTAGAGCGAGATCGATCTCTTTCTCCTCTGTATCTTCCATTAATGATAGATCCACACATTTTGAAAAAACTAAAATTATGACAGATAGGAGGGAGAATAATAAATAACAGTGGCAGAAATTGATTCGCAACAGCAACAAACGTAAAATTACGTCATCTCCTACTAAGGAGAAAAAATCTCGCAATAATGCTTTAGAGGTAATCAATTTATCATCACGTATAATTTCTCCAGCACAACATGAAGTTTTAAGCCTAAGCCTTTCCTTTTCACCCACTAATAATTTTGATTATTTTACAGCCTTAAAAGATCTACATTTGTTTTCCCGCAAGTTGGTTCTTAAAAAATTAAGTCACAAATCCAACACTGTGGATCCCATATGGAACCCGGTTGAGCAAGAGGCGATCAGGATTCTTGAAGAATTGGCCAATGAATCAGAAACGACTTCCACATGTATTCCTCTTCCGGCTGTCTTCTCACGTTGTACCACGCTTCCCCCCTTGTCACTGTGCCCCCAAGTGGAGATATTTACTAAATTGGTTTCAGAGGATTTCCGAACCATTAGTAATAGAGTTAAGAAGGATAACCTTACCCATATACAGAGGAGAGCCTTAGATGAAATTAAATCCATGGATGATGTGATCATAAAGCCAGCAGACAAGGGGGGAACGTGGTCATTTGGACAGTGGAGAGTTATGAAAGGGAAGCCTTTAACCAATTGCGGAATCGCGATACATATACACCTATCTTATAACCCTACAGCTACTTTTTTCTGAGGAACTTAGAGGCATTTTGGGGAGAGCCCTGAATGATGGGGTGATTAATAAGAAAACTTTTATGGGTTTGATGGTTGAATCCCCAGTGGTCCCCACACTACATCTCCTTCCGAAGGTCCACAAAGACACTGTTTATCCACCAGGGTGTCCGATTGTCTCTGGCATTGGAGGGCTATGCGATCCCATCTGCAAATACATTGACTACTTTCTCAAAATGTAGGTGGAGACGCTGCCACCCTATGTCAGGGACACTACAGACGTCCTGAGGTGTCTAGATGGCCTACATCTCAAACCTGACATGTATTTTGTGACAGCCGACGTGGAGTCGTTATATACATCTATTGACCATAATGTTGGCCTTGAGGCCACTAAATTTTACTTACGGTCAAGCAATATTCAAACTGAGGTCTGTGATCTGGTGTTGGAGCTGTTGCGGTTCGTGTTCACTCCCAATTTTTTTAATTTTAAAGATCATTTTTTTCTACAGCGTCGCGGTACCGCCATGGGGGCGGCATGTGCGCCCTCTTACGCTAATCTCTTCATGGGATACTGGGAGAGGGACATTTTCCAGGAGGGCGCACATTCCGCTCCCCAAATTATTGGCTGGTACCGCTACATTGACGATATTTTATTTATTTGGCAAGGATCTGTTCAAGATCTACATATGTTTATGTCTTCAATGAACCGCAATGACTCCAACATCAGACTCACATATACGTTCAACCAAAAGGAGATTCCATTTCTGGACATCTCTTTGAATGTCCGAGAAGATGGATGGTTAGAAACTAATTTATATCATTAGGAGACATCCACTAACTCTTTATTACATGCCTCTTCAGCCCGTGCAGGCTCGGTCATTAGAGTAATACCAACTGGGCTGTTCCTCCATGCTAGAATTTGTTCGTCTGATCTAGGGTTCGAACAACAGGCCATTGACCTAGGTAAAAGATTTGCTGATAGGGGGTACAGCAAAAGATCGATTAAGAAGGGATATCAGCGAGCAAGGAGTAGTAGACGTACTTATCTTTTGGCTAGTACAAAAAGTAATAAAAAATTAGATTCGGCAGTACGCTTTGTCTCCACCTACAATCATCAGTGGGAGTTAATGCGTAAAATCCTGAACCGACATTGGTCGGTTCTAATGACAGAACCTATCTTGTCTAAATTTTTATCTCAAACTCCTCTTATGACACCTAGAAGGAATAAGAATCTTAGGGACATTTTTGTCCATAGTCACTATGTCAGGAAACCCAAAAACTTTTTCGGTGCAGGTAAAAAAACATGGGGTTTCTTCCCATGCGGCGATTGCTTGGCGTGTAATAATATCACAAGATCTACAAACTTTTTTTCATCTGACCGCAACAGAGAATATAAAATTACACAGTAAATCTCGTGTAGTACTGATCATGTTGTGTACTACGCGACATGTACTTGTGATTTAGTGTATATAGGTCTAACGTCGCGTGAATTACGTATATGTGTTCGTGAGCATGTCAAAGACATCTTGGCAGTTCGGGAAACATCTGACATCTCAACATTAAAAACCATTCCACGCCACTTCAAGCAATACGATTTTAAAGTAAGAGGGATAGACAGGATTAGGGGTGGAATTCGAGGGGGGAACCTGAAGAGAAAATTGGTGCAATTTGAATGCCGTTGGATCACTCTACTTGGCACTATGACACCCGCAGGCTTAAATGAGCAACTGAGTTTCTCCTGTTTCTTGTAATATATATCCTTGTGTCGCTTGTGAGCTTCACATCATTTGGATCTTATTTTGTGTGTCTTTTTGTTTTATTGTTCTTTTTTAGCTTTCAATATTTATTTATTCTTTTGGAACATGGAGCAACTATTTATCGGCAGATGAAAATATGGAGCCCCAACTTCATATAACTGTATATTTCTTCACTGGATCAACATTGAACACTGATCACGTCGATTCTTATTATAGTATATATTTAACATGTATGGACTTTATAAGTATATGTTGTTTTTTTCTTTACGTGTACATGTATTTAGTTGTATGTCCGGTATTTATTAATGGTTATGCTATGGATTCATTGTTTTGAATTCATTTATTTCACATTTTGTCACATTGAAAATTGATGCTTTAATTTTGGCATCTTAATTACATACACTTTATTGCTGTTATTAACACTGCACTGTCACTTTAATGTCATTATTAGTTTTATGGTTCTATTGGGATGTGTGCTCCAGATTTATTCATCTTGCATTGTTACCTCTGTTATAGGGGTGATAGTCTTCCTCTTTCTCCTGGCGTGGAGTTCGGGTCGGGCGCATGCGCGGTGTGATCATATGCCTGTTTGGTGCTGTGAACTGCGCTCTGTGGTGGCTCTCGCGGGATTTGACGTCACCAGGGGATCTCCCCTGCCTGCAGCGTCACTGTGAATGCCGGAAGCCGCGCCGACTTTGGCGGTGATTCCCAGCGCGTATGCGCCAACTCCCCAGCCGCTCCAGCCAGTTGCACCTGAGGATAATGTAAGAATTAACTGCTCCTATAAATTATCGGCATAGCACATAAGGAGTCACGGCCCTCCGAGGAAGCCCACGTGCGTCGGGGCTGGTTCCTCTGCACTTCCATATACGGGTTACAATGGGTGAGATGCCCTTATTGGGTTAATTATCCCTGCCTATGATTTTGACTTCATGATATGTATATCTCTGGGTTTGCTGTCCTTTTCTTATTTATAATATGTGATTCTATGACTGAATATCTCCCAGTTTGTTGTATAAATGACTTTGATCTTTTTGGCAGTGGATCAATATGCATTATTTGCACAGCTATATATTATACCATTATTGATTATGTATATTGTTCTTACCCCATACCTGATACTTGATTTATGGATTTGTGCAGTGGGAATTTGTTGACACTGTGCGCTACTTTTTTCATCGGCTTTTCTTATTATGTGTGAGTTATTACTTGTAACTTTTTAATAAAAATTTATATATATTTTTACATATTTGGACTTTGACTATGTCTAGTATAGGTTGTAGGTTCTGATAGTGTCCGGTCTTTTGTCCAATACAATGACACTACAGTGTGTCTTTAATTCTCTGTTTTCGGTTTGATTGATATTGAATATAGTCTGATGTGTGTCCTTATTTAATATTAATGAGGGTATCTAGCTGAAGAGGTTGAACAAGGAAATTACATCACAATTCTTTTTTTTTATTTATAAAATATCTTTATTGAGCTGTATGGATTTACAAAAATGCATGAAAATCCGCATCGAAACCGCATAAAAATTTTCAATTGCGTTTTCTGCCAAGAGAGGCGGGTTACTGGGCAGTAACTTTGTAATAAAAATTGATATATATTTTTACACATTTGGACTTTGTACTCTATGTCTAGTATAGGTTACACATCAGACTATGTAGGAGCATTAACATAATTAACCTTCATATGACGCAACAAAAAAGCAACTGTCAGAAATCTGTGTGAAATGCAATATCTCTTTATCTTTCAAAAAATTAAGAAAAAAAATTGCATGGGTTTCCGCATAATTTTAGTAACCAGCAGAGGAAAAGCCAATGGCTGAGGTAAGATGTTAAGATTCTGGACTCCGGTGAACTCTCACTGCAGCTCAGTGATACACTGCAGGAGTGATCACCTCCTGTCAGTGTATCACCGGCGGACGGGTGAGATCGACGTGGGACACTCCGTATTAAAGGGAACCTGTCACCCCCAAAATTGAAGGTGAGCTAAGCCCACCGGCATCAGGGGCTTATCTACAGCATTCTGTAATGCCGTAGATAAGCCCCCGATGTATCCTGAAAGATGAGAAAGAGGTTAGATTATACTCACCTGGGGGGCGGTCCAATCCGATGGCTGTCGCGGTCCAGGGCCCCCCATCTTCATAGGATGACTTACTCTTCTTGTCTTCACACTGCGGCTTCAGCGCAGGCCTACTTTGTCTGCCCTGTTGAGGGCAGAGCAAAGTATTGCAGTGCGCCGGGCCTCTCTGACCTTTCCCAGCGCCTGCAGTACTTTGCTCTGCCCTCAACAGGGCAGACAAAGTACACCTGCACCAGAGCCGCAGCGTGAAGACAAAAAGAGGACGTCTTCGTAAGAAGATGGGAGGCCCCGGACCAGACCGCGACGCCCATCGGACCGCAGCAGGACCGCCCCTGGGTGAGTATAATCTAACCTCTTTTTCTCATCTTTCAGGATACATCGGGGGCTTATCTACAGCATTACAGAATGCTGTATATAAGCCCCTGATGCCGGTGGGCTTAGCTCACCTTCGATTTTGGTGGTGACAGGTTCCCTTTAAATGGACTACGGCGGAAAGGTGAGTACATGTTGGTTTATTATTTTTTATTGCTTGCAGGAGACGCGGGCTTCAGGGATTAGGTGTTCGGTATGTATTGTGTATGTGAATATGCAAATGTTTTGATTTGTTTTTTACAACACAGGCGACTGATGATGAGACTATGCTGCCATCATCGGCTCATGCTGTCACTTATATGTGACAAAACATGTAGCCGGATACGAGTAGTAGTCCCAGCAAACTACGCCAGGGTACACAGACGGAAACACAGACACACTCAGACACACACACAAATACCCGCAGACAGACATGCACATATTCTCCACTTACATATAGTCTTCATCCACACATATTCTCCGCCCACACACTCCTCCTCCTCCTCCTGACAATTTCCCTTCGACAAATCGCAGCGTTTTAGGCAGCAAATCTGCAAACCTTTTTACATCTGCATTTTTGCTGCGGATTTGACAGACTCAATGGAAGTCAATGGGTGAAGAAACGCTGCAGATCCGCAAAAAGGCTTGACATGCTGCAAAAAATAAAACGCTGCACATCACGACGGAATTTTCGGCAGCATGTACACACCAATTGTGGATTCCCATTGATTAACCTTGCTTGAGCAATCCTTTTCAGATTTAGTGCAATTCCGCGCAGAAAAAACGCTGCGGATCCGCAATAAATCCGCAAAGTGTGCACATAGCCTTAAAGGTTCACAAAATATGCAGAGGTCTCAACTATATTATACTACTAGACGCACTTACACATTTCTTGCCATTTTTAGGTTCATATTTTTCTATAAATAAGAAAAAATGGCCAAGAACACAGCACTTTTCTTTACTATGTGATCTTTATAAGGGTTGTCCAGTCTAAAATGAATAGTCTGCAGGCACTCTGTGTGATTGCAGACTTATGAATTCCCCAGCACTCACACGTGAGCTGCGAGGACTCGCTGGTGGGAGTCGGGAATAGTGGTGATGGATGCATTATACGTACTCCCAGGCAGAAGCAGTCTAGTGGGCATCACCTCACACCATACACTTGTATTGAGAGAGGCCACATTCACTAGACAGGCTCTGCCTGGGAGTATGCATACTGCATATATCACTGCAGTTCCCGGCTCAGAAACCGCCACATCCTTGAAGTGTACACTGCATGCACTGTGGGGAATCATAAGTCTGCAGTCACACAGAGTGACGGCAGACAATTTAGACCAGACAACCCTTTTAATATATTTATTTTTTTCACTACTACACTTAAATTTCTAAGTGCTTAAAATGTGAAGTTTACTCATGAAAAGTAAGTTAAAAAGCATTTTGTGTACCCAGTTGAATCATCAACTAAATTTCAGGAATGGGACTTTATACAAACAAAAATTATTTGAATTTTAGATTAAATTTATCAAAAATTATACAGAATCAGTAAGGCTGGAGACAATCTTTCTCAAATAGAAACACTTGCACCAAGTCAGGAATTTCCTAGAATTTTAATCAAGTGTATGACTAACCAATGATACAAAAAAACAGTGATAATAGGTAGGTTGAAATATTCTCATTGAATGAAACAGACAGATGTCTAAAAGGCTTAAAAGTGAATATTCAATAGATAATTCAAAATGAAAAAGCTCATCAATTATGAAATGATCAATTTGATGGGTCAGACAAATCAAACTTTTTTTTATGAAACAAAAATATTTTGTAGAGGGAGCGAGAGCTGGCCATTTGTTGGCAACCATAGTTATGGCGCAAAATGATCAGAGGCATATAATTAGGCTTATATTTGAATCCGGAGAGGTACTGAATAATGACACCTTAATGATGCAGTAATTATAGAAGTCTTATAACTCACACAGATCTTATGGTCAGGAGTTGAAAATGGCCCAATACCTGTTGGATGACTGTTTCTCAGCTCTCACCTGGTGCAAGATATTACTGTAGAGGAGTTTGAGACAGCCCTTCAATATTTTCAATGTGAAAAAGCCCCAGGCTCAGAGTCTCCTTGGGGAGTTTCTTTTAAGTTATATAACATCTTGCTGTCATACTTGCTTATGGTTTTTCAGGAAGTCATTGCTATGTTACAGTTACCAGGCTCTATGAAAGAGGCGATGATAGTGTTATTAAAGCCACGGATAGACCAGAGTTGTTCAGGCCACTTTACCTATTAAGTATACACTGTGTGCAGAATTATTAGGCAAGTTGTATTTTAGAGGATTATTTTTATTATTGATCAACAACTATGTTCTCAATCAACCCAAAAGACTCAAATATCAAAGCTTAATATTTTTGGAAGTTGGAGTGTTTTTTTTTTTTTTTTTTAGATTTGCCTATCTTAGGAGGATATCTGTTTGTGCAGGTAACCATTACTGTGCAGAATTATTAGGTAACTTAATAAAAACCAAATATATATCCATCTCACTTGTTTATTTTCACCAGGTAAACCATTATAACTGCATATAGCCACCTTTCTTTATGATGACACTCAACAGCCTTCCATCCATAGATTCTGTCAGTTGCTTGATCTGTTTACGATCAACATTGCGTGAAGCAGCCACCACAGCCTCCCAGACACTGTCATTTTGTGACATATTGTACTTGGTGTTCGTGGTAAATTTAGAGTGATATTTTTTGCATTTGTTTCTGAGCTTTTTTTTCCATTTTTTTTAGACAGGAAGCTAGAAGGGTTACAAGTTTATCAGCAATTTCATTTTTCCAACAAAATCACATTTCTTTTTAGGGTCCACGTCACATTTCAAGTTACTTTGAGCTGCCTATACGATGGAAAATACTCAAAAGGTTCTATATTTTAAAAATGCCACCCCTCAAAGTGCTCAAAACCGCATTCAAGAAGTTTATAATACCTTCAAGTGCTTCAAAGAAATAAAGCAATGTAGAAGGAAAAAATGAAAATTCTACTTTTTCCCCCACAAAAAAAATGTTAATTAAGGCCAAAATTTTGCATTTTCACAAGAGTAACAGGAGAAAATGGAACATACAATTTGCTGTGCAATTTCTCGTAAGAATGCCAATACTACATATGTGGTGGAAAACTACCGTCTGGGTGCATGGCAGGGTTCGGAAGGGAAAGAACACGACTTTGGCAGAACAGATTGCAAACACCATGTCACATTTGAAGAGCCCTTGACATGCCAATACAGTAGAAACCTCCATACGTGACACCATTTGGGACACTACTGTACATCTCAAGGAATTCATCTAAGGGTATAGTGAGCATTTTTAACCCTCAGGTAATTCACAGACTTGGATAACATTAGGCCAAGTAAATGGAAAATTTTAATTTTTCAAACTAAAATGCTGGTTTTCAAAATGGGTAATAGAAGAAATTGCATAAAAAACTGTACTGTTCATTTTTCTCCTGAGTGCTCCAATACCCCATAAGTGGTTGTAAACTTCTTTTTAGGCATAATGGAAAGCTCAGATGTGAAAGAGCAAAATATTATACTGCAGGTTATGGTTTGCAGGTGCCATGTTATTTTGTCAGAGTCCCTGAAATCCCAGCACAGAAAATGTGACCCCATTTCACAAACTACATCTCGGGGTGCAGTGATCATATTGACTCCATGGGTGGGTCACAGAATTTTACACCATTGGTCAATGAAGATAAAAAGAATTACGTATTTTTCGGACTATAAGACGCACCGGAATATAAGACGCACCCAGGTTTTAGAGGTGGAAAATAGGGAAAAAAATATTTGAAGAAAAAAAGGTGGTAAAATATTTAATAACATAAACATACTATGATATGTGTTATTATATATAATAGTATGTTATTATGTTGGAAGCTGCGTGTAGAAGATGGTGCTGCGGGACCAGTGTGGTGTCTGTAAAGTACTATAGGAAGACGCTGGAGGTTGAGTATAAGAATGGGGGCACAGGGCTTATATTTAAAGCACCACTCCAGCACTGAAAAATAACACTGGAGTGCTGCTTTGAGATCCCATTGGGAGAACTATAACTCCCAGCATGTCCTGCAGATCCTATGGCATTGCTGGGAGTTATAGTTCACCACAGAAGTGACAGAGTGCTTTATTGTGTGTTGTAGTGACTAACCTTTTAATTGTAGCAGCAAGCCAGCTGTGGTGAGGTAAAATGCTGGAGCATCCCATCCCATGACACCAAAGAGCCCTCCCTCTTGTTGCCTCCCCACAGCACAGGAGGAAGCTTGCAGATTGTAGTGTGGTGTCTGCAGGACCTGTGATGACATCAGAAGAGGGAGGGCTCTGTGCTGCCATGTGATGACCAGCCCGCCCTCTTCATACAGGTCCTTGTGCTGGAGCACTCAGCATCCAGCACAGCCCGGGCAGGCAGGTATGCAGTGATCTTGTCCCCTCTAGCCCCTGCTGCTGCTGCCTCCTCCACCAGACACACAGATCTCCCCAGCTGCTGCAGAAATCCAGCGCTGGGGAAACCATGTGTGTCCCTGTGAAGGAGTATTAATTTGCTGCTTCAGGCTCACCGCTCAGCTGACAGGTGGGCAGGGAAGCAGCAAATGAATATTCACTGCACTTTAATGATCGGGACCATGTGGTTTCCCCAGCACTGATTCCTGAAGCCAGGCAGGGACATTTTTCTGCCTCCTGCCTCCCAGTGCAATCCCACTCGCTGCTGCCCCTCCCCACGTTACATCCGTACCATAAGACGCACCCACACTTTCCTCCCAAATTTGGAGGAAAAAAGTGCATCTTATGGTCAGAAAAATACGGTACATTTTTCCCCAAAAAAATTGTTCTAAGTCCCAAATTTTACATTTTCACAAGGGGAAATGGATAAAAATGCATCAAAATTTGACAATTTCTGCTGAATGCGGCAATATCCCATATGTGGCTGTACAGTACTGCTTAGCCACAAGGTGAGACTTGGGAGGGACAATGGGCAGATTTTCCAAGCATAGTTTGTGGACTCCATATACAGAGCCTCCAAGTACTAAAAAAAGCAAAATACACTCCTCAAGTGACCCCATTTTGAAATTTACACCCCTGCCAAATATGTGGATGCTAAATGAGGGTTAGGCACACCATGGGGCTCAGAAGGGAGGGGGGCGTTTGGATTTCAGACTGAAGAATTTGCTGGATTTCTTTTGTGGGGCGAGCAGCCATAGCGTTTTTCCAGAGCCATTGTACTACCAGTAGCGTGGAAGCCACCTATTTTTCCGTTAACAGATCATGGACCTGAGAGTGGGCGCTTCTTTTGTGGATTGATTTGTAGCTTTTAATGGAAACATTTCATATAACATTTGGAAATAAATGTATCCTGTGCTCTACTCTGAGCACTTGCATTGGGGTTTTCATCTAAATCTCCGAATGATGTGATTCAGATGAAACCCCCAAGGGATCCATTCACTATAATGAGGCAGCAGAGTTACTCTGGACTCTGTCTGGCCTCTGCTCAGAGGTGTCATTTTCAGAAGTGCACAAAACTGTAGAGGACCGCGCTTTTATGCAATCCTAAAAAGCCGGATCACAGGTTAGATGGCATCCACAGTGGCTCCATCTGCCTCATTAAAGGACATTTTTCAACAGAGGTTCTATCTGAATCACGTATCTGAGAGATTTACACGGAAACCCCAATGTAAGCGTTCAGCGTAGAGCGCAGGATAAATGTGTGCTGAGCCTTACTGTCATCTTTGGGAGGCAGAACGAATAAAACAACATCAGGACAAGAATAGTTGCATTTTTTTTTTACGCCGTTCCTCATTCGGTATAAGTGATTTGACGACTTTATTCTTGCGGAGTGATTACAGCGGTAACAGATTTATAATCTTTTTTTACGTTTGGTTGCTGTCACTAGAAAACGCTTTTTTTGGATCGCCATATATTGAAAGCTATAATTTTTGCATATTTGGTCCAACAGTCATGTGAAGGCTTTTTTTTTTTTTTTGCAGGACGAATTCTGGTTTTGGTTGTTACCAGTCTTGGGCACAACATTTTTTCATCGCTTTCTAGTCTGATTTTTGGGAGGCAGAATTAACAAAAATGTATAAGGCAGCTTTATTCTTCGGGAAGGTATGATTACAGCAATCTCTCATTTGTCATTTTTTTATGTTTTGGGGCTTTTACACCAACTTTCATACTAAAAAAATAAAAAAGATTCTGAGAGCTATAACTTTTACTTTTTTGCGCTGATGGAGCTGTATGGTGGCTTATTTTTTGCGGGACAAGATGACATTTTCAGAAATACAATTTTTATTTACGTTCTTTTATACAATTTTTATTTGTTCTTTTTTCATCGCGTTTTAGTCCACTTTTTTCCAGCGGTTTGATGAAAAAGCACCGTTTGCCACTTTTTTTTCTACGATATTCACTGAAGCGGTTAACTAGTGTGACACTTTCATAGAATGTGTTCCGGAAGTGGCAATAAAAAATGTTTACTCTTATTTTTTTGTTTATGTTATTTTTTATTTTTTTTACATAAATGTTTATTAGTGCACTTTTTTTTATATATACTTTTACCTTTTTAAACTTTTACTTAGTCCCTCCATGGAACCTCTCTTTTTTTTTTTTTTACCTTGATCGTAAGTATAATGCAATGCATTATTCCTATACAGAAGCTTCTTACACAGTGTTCCAAATTATTATGCAAATTGGATTTAATGCATTGTCCCTTCATCCCCATCCTGGTATGCATAGTTCCTCATCCCTGCAGAGAGGTGAATATTCATTTCTCTTAAGTAGCAGGTACTCGTGATCAGTCGGGCCGCTGCTGGAAGTCAGCGGCTGACACTATGTGCACTGCCGGCGCAGTGAATATTCATTTCTCTTTAGCAGCGGGCACAGGAGTTAGTAGCCTTTGACCCGCTGCTGCCCCTCCATCTTCTTTGGTAATGACTCGAGTATCAGCCAAGGGGGACGTATTCAGCACAAAGAAAGTGCTGAAAAACTCATCTTATACTCGAGTATATTCGGTAACTTAACCCCTTTACCCCCGAGGGTTGTTTGCACGTTAATTACAGGCCAATTTTTACAATTCTGACCTCTGTCCCTTCATGAAGTCATAACTTTGGAACGCTTCAACGGATCCCGGTGATTCTGACATTGTTTTCTCGTGACATATTGTACTTCATGTTAGTAGTAACATTTCCTCGATATTACCGTATTTGCATTTATTTGTAAAAAAAAACAGAAATTTGGCGAAAATTTCCAACTTTGAATTTTCATACCCTTAAATCACAGAGATATGCAAGACACAATACTTAATAAGTAACATTTCCCACATGTCTACTTTACATCAGCACAATTTTGGAACCCAAATTTTTTTTGTTAGGAAGTTATAAGGGTTAAAAGTTGACCAGTAATTTCTCAATTTTACACCACCATTTTTTCAAGGGACCACATCACATTTGAAGTCACTTTGAGGGGTTTATATGACAGAAAATGCGCAAAAGTGACACCATTCTAAAAACTGCACCCCTCAAGGTGCGCAAAACCACATTCAAGAAGTCTATTAACCCTTCAGGTGCTTCACAGGAATTTTTGGAATGTTTAAAAAAAATGAACATTTAACTTTTCTTCACAAAAAATGTACTTCAGATCCAATTTGTTTTATTTTAACAAGGGTAACAGGAGAAATTGTACCACAAAAGTTGTTGTCCTGAGTACGTAGATACCCCATATGTGGGGGGGACAACTGTTTGGGTGCATGGCGGAGCTTGGAAGGGAAGGAGTGCCATTTGACTTTTAAATGCAAGATTAGCTGTAATTGAGATAGGACGCCATGTGTTTGGAGAGCCCCTGATGTGCCTAAACAGTGGAACTCCCCCATAAGTGACCCCATATTGGAAACTAGACATCCCAAGGAACTTATCTAGATGTGTTGTAATAAAGTTGAACCCCCAAGTGTTCCACTACAGATTATAACGCAGAGCCGTGAAAATAAAAAAATCCTTTTTTTTTCCCACAAAAATGATTTTTTAGCCCCCAAATTGTTATTTTCCCAAGGGTAAAAGGAGAAATTGGACCCCAAAAGTTGTTGTCCAATTTGTCCTGAGTACGATGATACCCCTTAGGTGGGGGGGAACCACCGCTTGGGTGCATGGCAGAGCTCGGAAGGGAAGGAGCACCGTTTGGAATGCTGACTTCGATGGAATGGTCTGTGGGCGTCACATTGCGTTTGCAGTGCCTCTGACGTACCTAAGCAGTAGAACCCCCCCATAAGTCACCCCATATTGGAAACTAAACCCCCCAAGAAACTTATCTAGATGTGTTATGAGAACTTTGAACCCTCAAGTGTTTCACTACAGTTTAAAACGCAGAACCGTGAAAATAAAAAAAAACTTTTTTCCAAAAAAATGAATTTTAGCCCCCAGTTTCATATTTTCCCAAGGGAAAAGGAGAAATTGGACTGCAAAAGTTGTTGTCCAATTTGTCCTGAGTACGCTGATACCCCATGGCAGAGCTTGGAAGGGAAGGAGCACTGTTTTACTTTTTCAACGCAGAATTGGCTGGAATTGAGATCGGACGTCATGTCTGTTGTGAATTTGGATTTTGGGCTCCCCCGGTGGCCAGTGGTGGAATTGAACTGGTGTGCATCATCCCCTCTGTTCACCTGTTTCCATCAGGATGTGGGAGTCGCTATTTAGCCTTGCTCCTCTGTCACTTCCATGCCGGTCAACATTGTAATCAGAAGCCTTTCTGTGCATGTTCCTGCTGCTAGACAACTCCCAGCTAAGTTGGACTTTAGTCCTCGTTTGTTTTTGCATTTTGTTCCAGTTCACAGCTGTAGTTTCGTTTCTGTGTCTGGAAAGCTCTTGTGATCTGAAATTGCCACTCTGATGTTATGAGTTAATACTAGAGTCTTAAAGTAATTTCAGGATGGTGTTTTGATAGGGTTTTCAGCTGACCATGAAAGTGCCCTTTCTGTCTTCCTGCTATCTAGTAAGCGGACCTCAATTTTGCTAAACCTATTTTCATACTACGTTTGTCTTTTTCATCTAAAATCACCGCCAATATATGTGGGGGCCTCTGTCTGCCTTTCGGGGAAATTTCTCTAGAGGTGAGCCAGGACTATATTTTCCTCTGCCAGGATTAGTTAGTCCTCCGGCCGGCGCTGGGCGTCTAGGGATAAAACGTAGGCAACGCTACCCGGCTACTGTTATTTGTGCGGCAGGTTTAGTTCATGGTCAGTTTAGTTTCCATCCTTCCAAGAGCTAGTTCTTATGTTTGCTGGGCTATGTTCTCTTGCCATTGAGAACCATAACAGTTTGACCGGCCCAAAGGGTTAAATTAATTGACAGAGAAAGGAGAGAAAAGAGAAGTCTGCTGAAGATTTTTTTTTTTTTTTTTTCCCTTCAGTTCTGAGTGTGCTTGTAATTGAATCTCTTGCAAGTCTGCCTATATTGCAGCCTTTCTCTCTCTCTCTCCTTCTAATCCTGGAATGGCTCTGTGTTCACCTGTTTAAAATGGATATTCAGAGTTTAGCTGCAGGTTTGAATAATCTCACCACGAAAGTTCAAAATTTACAAGATTTTGTTGTTCATGTTCCTATATCTGAACCTAGAATTCCTTTGCCTGAATTTTTCTCGGGGAATAGATCTTGCTTTCAAAATTTCAAAAATAATTGCAAGTTGTTTTTGTCCCTGAAATCTCGCTCTGCTGGAGATCCTGCTCAGCAGGTCAGGATTGTGATTTCCTTGCTCCGGGGCGACCCTCAGGATTGGGCTTTTGCATTGGCTCCAGGGGATCCTGCGTTGCTCAATGTGGATGCGTTTTTTCTGGCCTTGGGGTTGCTTTATGAGGAACCTCAGTTAGAGCTTCAGGCGGAAAAGGCCTTGATGTCCCTATCTCAGGGGCAAGACGAAGCTGAAATATACTGCCAGAAATTCCGTAAATGGGCTGTGCTTACTCAGTGGAATGAGTGCGCCCTGGCGGCGAATTTCAGAGAGGGTCTCTCTGATGCCATTAAGGATGTTATGGTGGGGTTCCCTGTGCCTGCGGGTCTGAATGAGTCCATGACAATGGCTATCCAGATCGATAGGCGTCTGCGGGAGCGCAAACCTGTGCACCATTTGGCGGTGTCTACTGAGAAGACACCAGAGAATATGCAATGTGATAGAATTCTGTCCAGAAGTGAACGGCAGAATTTTAGACGAAAAAATGGGTTGTGCTTCTATTGCGGTGATTCAACTCATGTTATATCAGCATGCTCTAAGCGTACTAAGAAGCTTGATAAGTCTGTTTCAATTTGCACTTTACAGTCTAAGTTTATTCTATCTGTGACCCTGATTTGTTCTTTATCATCTATTACCGCGGATGCCTATGTCGACTCTGGCGCCGCTTTGAGTCTTATGGATTGGTCCTTTGCCAAACGCTGTGGGTATGATTTGGAGCCTCTTGAAACTCCTATACCCCTGAAGGGGATTGACTCCACCCCATTGGCTAGTAATAAACCACAATACTGGACACAAGTAACTATGCGGATTAATCCGGATCACCAGGAGATTATTCACTTTCTTGTGCTGTATAACCTACATGATGTGTTGGTGCTTGGATTGCCATGGCTGCAATCTCATAACCCAGTCCTTGACTGGAAAGCTATGTCTGTGTTAAGCTGGGGATGTAAGGGGACGCATGGGGACGTACCTGTGGTTTCCATTTCATCATCTATTCCCTCTGAGATTCCTGAATTCTTGACTGAATATCGTGACGTTTTTGAAGAACCTAAGCTTGGTTCATTACCTCCGCACCGGGAGTGCGATTGTGCCATAGATTTGATTCCGGGTAGTAAATACCCTAAGGGTCGTTTATTTAATCTGTCTGTGCCTGAACATGCTGCTATGCGAGAATATATAAAGGACTCCTTGGAAAAGGGACATATTCGTCCTTCGTCATCTCCCTTAGGAGCCGGTTTTTTCTTTGTGGCTAAGAAAGATGGCTCTTTGAGGCCGTGTATTGATTATCGGCTTTTGAATAAAATCACGGTTAAATATCAATATCCGTTGCCACTGCTGACTGATTTGTTTGCTCGCATAAAGGGGGCCAAGTGGTTCTCTAAGATAGATCTCCGTGGGGCGTATAATTTGGTGCGAATTAAGCAGGGGGATGAGTGGAAAACCGCATTTAATACGCCCGAGGGCCACTTTGAGTATTTGGTGATGCCTTTTGGTCTTTCAAATGCCCCTTCAGTCTTTCAGTCCTTTATGCATGACATTTTCCGTGATTATTTGGATAAATTTATGATTGTGTATCTGGATGATATTTTGATTTTTTCGGATGACTGGGACTCTCATGTCCAGCAGGTCAGGAGGGTTTTTCAGGTTTTGCGGTCTAATTCCTTGTGTGTGAAGGGTTCTAAGTGCGTTTTTGGGGTTCAAAAGATTTCCTTTTTGGGATATATTTTTTCCCCCTCTTCCATCGAGATGGATCCTGTCAAGGTTCAGGCTATTTGTGATTGGACGCAACCCTCTTCTCTTAAGAGTCTTCAGAAATTTTTGGGCTTTGCTAACTTTTATCGTCGATTTATTGCTGGTTTTTCTGATGTTGTTAAACCATTGACTGATTTGACTAAGAAGGGTGCTGATGTTGCTGATTGGTCCCCTGCTGCTGTGGAGGCCTTTCGGGAGCTTAAGCGCCGCTTTTCTTCCGCCCCTGTGTTGCGTCAGCCTGATGTTGCTCTTCCTTTTCAGGTTGAGGTCGACGCTTCTGAAATCGGAGCTGGGGCGGTTTTGTCGCAGAGAAGTTCCGATTGCTCCGTGATGAGACCTTGTGCTTTTTTCTCGCGTAAATTTTCGCCCGCCGAGCGGAATTATGATGTTGGGAATCGGGAGCTTTTGGCCATGAAGTGGGCTTTTGAGGAGTGGCGTCATTGGCTTGAGGGGGCTAGACATCAGGTGGTGGTATTGACTGACCACAAAAATCTAATTTATCTTGAGTCCGCCAGACGCCTGAATCCTAGACAGGCGCGCTGGTCGTTGTTTTTCTCTCGGTTTAATTTTGTGGTGTCCTACCTGCCGGGTTCTAAGAATGTTAAGGCGGATGCCCTTTCTAGGAGTTTTGAGCCTGACTCCCCTGGTAATTCTGAACCTACAGGTATCCTTAAGGATGGAGTGATATTGTCTGCCGTTTCTCCAGACCTGCGGCGGGCCTTGCAGGAGTTTCAGGCGGATAGACCTGATCGTTGCCCACCTGGTAGACTGTTTGTTCCTGATGATTGGACCAGTAAAGTCATTTCTGAGGTTCATTCTTCTGCGTTGGCAGGTCATCCTGGAATCTTTGGTACCAGGGATTTGGTGGCAAGGTCCTTCTGGTGGCCTTCCCTGTCTCGAGATGTGCGAGGCTTTGTGCAGTCTTGTGACGTTTGTGCTCGGGCCAAGCCTTGTTGTTCTCGGGCTAGTGGATTGTTGTTGCCCTTGCCTATCCCGAAGAGGCCCTGGACGCACATCTCGATGGATTTTATTTCGGATCTTCCTGTTTCTCAGAAGATGTCTGTCATCTGGGTGGTGTGTGACCGTTTCTCTAAGATGGTCCATTTGGTTCCCCTGCCTAAGTTGCCTTCTTCTTCCGAGTTGGTTCCTCTGTTTTTTCAAAATGTGGTCCGTTTGCATGGTATTCCGGAGAATATCGTTTCTGACAGAGGAACCCAATTCGTGTCTAGATTTTGGCGAGCATTCTGTGCTAGGATGGGCATAGATTTGTCTTTCTCGTCTGCTTTCCATCCTCAGACTAATGGCCAGACCGAGCGGACGAATCAGACCTTGGAGACATATTTGAGGTGTTTTGTGTCTGCAGATCAGGATGATTGGGTTGCTTTTTTGCCTTTAGCGGAGTTTGCCCTCAATAATCGGGCCAGCTCTGCCACCTTGGTGTCTCCTTTTTTCTGTAATTCGGGGTTTCATCCTCGATTTTCTTCTGGTCAGTTGGAATCTTCGGATTGTCCTGGAGTGGATGCTGTGGTGGAGAGGTTGCATCAGATTTGGGGGCAGGTAGTGGACAATTTGAAGTTGTCCCAGGAGAAGACTCAGCTTTTTGCCAACCGCCGGCGTCGGGTTGGTCCTCGGCTTTGTGTTGGGGACTTGGTGTGGTTGTCTTCTCGTTTTGTCCCTATGAGGGTTTCTTCTTCTAAGTTTAAGCCTCGGTTCATTGGCCCGTACAAGATATTGGAGATTCTTAACCCTGTGTCCTTCCGTTTGGACCTCCCTGCATCTTTTTCTATTCATAATGTTTTTCATCGGTCATTATTGCGCAGGTATGAGGTACCGGTTGTGCCTTCCGTTGAGCCTCCTGCTCCGGTGTTGGTTGAGGGCGAGTTGGAGTACGTTGTGGAAAAAATCTTGGACTCCCGTGTTTCCAGACGGAAACTCCAGTATCTGGTCAAATGGAAGGGATACGGTCAGGAGGATAATTCTTGGGTGACTGCCTCTGATGTTCATGCCTCCAATCTGGTCCGTGCCTTTCATAGGGCTCATCCTGATCGCCCTGGTGGTTCTGGTGAGGGTTCGGTGCCCCCTCCTTGAGGGGGGGGTACTGTTGTGAATTTGGATTTTGGGCTCCCCCGGTGGCCACTGGTGGAATTGAACTGGTGTGCATCATCCCCTCTGTTCACCTGTTTCCATCAGGATGTGGGAGTCGCTATTTAGCCTTGCTCCTCTGTCACTTCCATGCCGGTCAACATTGTAATCAGAAGCCTTTCTGTGCATGTTCCTGCTGCTAGACAACTCCCAGCTAAGTTGGACTTTAGTCCTCGTTTGTTTTTGCATTTTGTTCCAGTTCACAGCTGTAGTTTCGTTTCTGTGTCTGGAAAGCTCTTGTGATCTGAAATTGCCACTCTGATGTTATGAGTTAATACTAGAGTCTTAAAGTAATTTCAGGATGGTGTTTTGATAGGGTTTTCAGCTGACCATGAAAGTGCCCTTTCTGTCTTCCTGCTATCTAGTAAGCGGACCTCGATTTTGCTAAACCTATTTTCATACTACGTTTGTCTTTTTCATCTAAAATCACCGCCAATATATGTGGGGGCCTCTGTCTGCCTTTCGGGGAAATTTCTCTAGAGGTGAGCCAGGACTATATTTTCCTCTGCCAGGATTAGTTAGTCCTCCGGCCGGCGCTGGGCGTCTAGGGATAAAACGTAGGCAACGCTACCCGGCTACTGTTATTTGTGCGGCAGGTTTAGTTCATGGTCAGTTTAGTTTCCATCCTTCCAAGAGCTAGTTCTTATGTTTGCTGGGCTATGTTCTCTTGCCATTGAGAACCATAACACATGTCGTGTTTGGAGAGCCCCTGATGTGCCTAAACAGTGGAAATCCCCCAATTCAAACTCCAACCCTAACACACCCCTAACCCTAATCCCAACCCTAACCATAACCCTAGCCAAACCCCTAACCTGAACATTTCC
Organism: Ranitomeya variabilis; assembly: GCF_051348905.1. Lineage (NCBI taxonomy): Eukaryota > Metazoa > Chordata > Amphibia > Anura > Dendrobatidae > Ranitomeya > Ranitomeya variabilis. Next base: position 133,639,639 of record NC_135239.1, read on the forward strand.
CTAACCCTAATCCCAACCCTAACCATAACCCTAACCACACCCCTAACCCCGACACACCCCTAACCCTAATCCCTATCGTAAACGTAATCCAAACCCTAACGTTAGCCCCAGCCCAACCCTAACCCTAACTTTTGCCCCAACCCAAACCTTAAAATTAAAAAAATGTATTTATTTCTATTTTCCCTTTATTATTTTTCCCTAACTAAGGAGGTGATAAAGGGGGTTTGATTTTACTATTTATAGCTGGTTTTTGTAGCGGGTTTTTGTTTGGCAGCTGTCACACGCTAAAAGATGCTTATTATTGCAAAAAATAGTTATTGCATCACCACATTTTGAGAGCTATAGTTTTTCCATATTTTGGCCCAGAGCGTCATGTGAGGTCTTGTTTTTTGCGGGACGAGTTGACGTTTGTACTGGTACCATGTTCGGGCACATGACTTTTTTTTATCACTTTTTATTCCGATTTTTGGGAGGCAGACTGAACAAAAACCAGCAATTCATGAAATCCTTTTGGGTGGGAAGTTTATACCATTCCGCGTGTGGTAAAATTGATAAAGCAGTTTTATTGTTCAGGTCAGTACGATTACAGCGATACCTCATTTATATCTTTTTTATGTTTTGGCGCTACAATACAATAAAAACTATTTTATATAAAAAATAATTATTTTTGCATCGCTTTATTCTGAGGGCTATAACTTGATGACGTTTTCAGTGGTACCATGTTTATTTACATCAGTCTTTTTGATTGCGTGTTATTCCACTTTTTGTTCAGTGGTATGATAAAGCATTGTTTTTTGCCTCTTTTTTTTTTTTTTTTACAGTGTTCACTGAAGGGGTTAACTAGCGGGACAGTTTTATAGGTCGGGTCGGTATGGACGCGGTGATACTAAATATGTGTACTTTTATTGTTTTGGGTTTTTTTTTACTCAAAGAAATATATTTATTGGAACAATATTTTTTCTTTATTTAGGATTTTTTAATAAATATTTTTACATTGTGTAATTTGTGTTTTTTTTTAACTTTACTTTCTCCCAGGGTGGGACATCACTATATATTGTCAGATCGCTGATCTGACACTGTGCACACACTTTGTCAGATCAGCGATCTGACAGGCACTGCAGAAGGCTTGCCGGTGCCTGTTCGCAGCATGCGCCGGCAAGCCACCTCCCTGCAGGACCCGGAAGGACCCCGCGGCCATCTTGGATCCGGGGGCCTGCAGGGATGAGGAGGTAGGAGACCCTCTGAACAATGCGATCACATCGCGTTGTTCTGAGGGTCTCAGGGAAGCAAGCAGGGAGCCCCCTCCCTGCGTGATGCTTCCTTATGCCGATGGAACACTGCAATCATGTTTGATCGCAGTGTTTTGGGGGTTAATGTTCCGGATATCAGCTGTGATAATCAGCTGACACCCGGCCGCGCTCTCCCCGAGAGCGCGGCCGATCACATTGGACATACTACTCCGTCCATGGGAAGTAGGGCGGACGGAATAGTATGTTTAATGGCAGAAAGGAGTTAAATTATTGACATCTATGGTTTGATTTCTTTGCCCGTATTGATTGGATGAGTAGTTACCAACATTTGGCAAGAATTTCAAGTCAATAGCACCTTTACCAATGTATTTACTTAGAAAATTGGTGACGTGTTCTATTCTTATGTCACCACTGTATATGTATGCATATATTGAAAAGTCCTATACGGCACTCAAACTAATGATAAAGGTGCACAAGTAGGGTATCCGGCCCAATCGTTATATCATAAAAAAGACTTAGCACTCAAATGCAGTGGTGTTGAAAATAAGAGTTCCTTTTATTTTGCATACATTATTAGTTGAATGTCTGCACTCAGACCTTCAGAACTCTAGGGAATATACAGAAAGGAAGAGGGATACACAATTATTTATCTTGTTTGCGATTTGCTACAGAATCATTATTTGACTGGAAAGTCCAGAAAAATCAGTTTAAGGAAGCCTAAAATTATGGTTAAAGCAAAAGGTAAGGTACAAAAGATACAGAAATGTTCTGTATCCTTTGAACCTTTCCTTTTGCTATATCCAGTTTAATTAATGCAGACTACCAGAGGTCACCACCAAAGCCCCCTGACGAAGCCAACGCGAAACGCGTGTTGGGGCTTCGGTGGTGACCTCTGGGAGTCTGCATAATGGGTAAGGATTATGGAACCGGGATTGACTTTTAGTGCGCTATACTTGACTTTGACCCCGTTGTGGGATGTATGATATGTAGTAGCCCTAAAACTCCTATTATGACAAGCACTGTTAGCACTTTATTATGAAACACATGCAGACATTTCTAGGGGTTGTCACCATTTATTTTCAGTGTTTTCTTCAGTCTTGCTGGCAGTATCATCTATCTATTTATTGTTAAAATGATATTATCTTGTATGTGACTTTTTTTGTGGAAAAAAATTTGTATATATACTTTTTTCAATTTGGACTTGGACTCCGATTTTGTTTCTCAGGTATATTACGAACAGGAACTTGTAGGGTATGTGCACACAATGCGGATTTTTCCACAATGAATCCAAATCTCTTGGCAGGAAAAAAAACTGCACTTTTTTTGTGGATTTGATGCAGGTTTTTTTATGCGTTTTTGAAAGCTAAATAAAGATCTATTATTGAACATTAAAAAAAAAAAAGATTTGTGATGTCATTTCTTGTCCAACCTCCTCTTTTACATTTGTCCAACCCACACTCCATTACACACAAACAGACAGATATGGGACAGATCGATAGATAATATCTATCGATCTATGTATAGATCTATCTACCTATCTATCTCATTCCTTTTATCTATAGGTCTATCGATCTATCTAGCTCATTCCTTGTATCTATTGGTCTATCGATCTATCTCATCCCTTGTATCTATAGGTCTAGCTATCTATCTCATTCCTTGTATCCACAGTGCCTTGCGAAAGTATTCGGCCCCGTTGAACTTTTCAACCTTTTCCCATATATCATGCTTCAAAACAAAGATACCAAATGTAAATTTTTGGTGAAGAATCAACAAGTGGAACACCATTGTGAAGTTGAAAGAAATTTATTGGTCATTTTAAATTTTTGTGGAAATTCAAAAACTGAAAAGTGGGGCGTGCAATATTATTCAGCCCCTTTACTTTCAGTGCAGCAAACTCACTCCAGAAGTTCATTGTGGATCTCTGAATGATCCAATGTTGTCTTAAATGCCTAATGGTGATAAATATAATCCACCTGTGTGTAATCAAGTCTCAGAATAAATGCACCTGCTCTGTGATAGTCTCAGGGTTCTGTTTGAAGCACAGAGAGCATCATGAAGACCAAGGAACACAACAGGCAGGTCCGTGATACTGTTGTGGAGAAGTTTAAAGCAGGATTTGGATACAAAATGATTTCCAAAACTTTAAACATCCCAAGGAGCACTGTGCAAACGATCATATTGAAATGGAAGGAGTATCATACCACTGCAAATCTACCAAGACCCGGCCGTCCCTCTAAACTTCATCTCAAACAAGGAGAAGACTGATTAGAGATGCAGCGAAGAGGCCCATGATTACTCTGGATGAACTGCAGAGATCTACTGCTGAGGTGGGACAGTCTGTCCATTGTTCAACAATCAGTCGTACACTGCACAAATCTGGCCTTTATGGAAGAGTGGCAAGAAGAAAGCCATTTCTCAAAGATATCCATAAAAAGTGTTGTTTAAAGTTTGCAACAAGCCACCTGGGAGACACACCAAACATGTGGAAGAAGGTGCTCTGGTCAAATGAAACCAAAATCAAACTTTTTGGCAACAACGCCAAACGATATGTTTGGCCTAAAGGCAACACAGCTCATCACCCTGAACACACCATCCCCACTGTCAAACATGGTGGTGGCAGCATCATGGTTTGGGCCCGCTTTTCTTCAGCTGGGACAGGGAAGATGGATGGAGCCAAATACAGGACCATTCTTGAAGAAAACCTGTTGGAGTTTGCAAAAGACCTGAGACTGGGACAGAGATTTGTCTTTCAACAAGACAATGATCCCAAACATAAAGCAAAATCTACACAATGGAATGGTTCACAAATATAAGTATCCAGGTGTTAGAATGGCCAAGTCAAAGTCCAAACCTCAATCCAATCAAGAATCTGTGGAAAGAGCTGAAAACTGCTGTTCACAAACAATCTCCATTAAACCTCACTTAGCTTGAGCTGTTTGCCAAGGAGAATGGGCAAGAATTTCAATCTCTCAATGTACAAAACCGATAGAGACATACCCCAAGCAAAAGGTGGCACAACAAAGTATTAAGTTAAAGGGGCCAAATAATATTGCACGCCCCACTTTTCAGTTTTTGAATTTCCACAAAAATTTAAAATAACCAATAAATTTAGTTCAACTTCACAATTGTGTTCCACTTGTTGCTGATTCTTCACCAAAAATATACATTTGATATCTTTACATTTGAAGCATGCTATGTGGGAAAAGGTTGAAAAGTTCAAGGGGGCCGAATACTTTCGCAAGGCACTGTATAGGTCTATCTCATTCCTTGTATCTATAGGTCTATCGGTCTATCTATCTCATTCCTTGTATCTATAGGTCTATCTCATTCCTTCTATCTATAGGTCTATCTATCTCATTCCTTCTATCTATAGATAGCTAGATAGATATGGGATAGATAGATATAAGGAATGAGATAGATAGATAGATAGATAGATAGATAGATAGATAGATAGATAGATAGATAGAAGGAATGAGCTATTAGGACCATCCACAATTTGCACAGTTTTAGGAGCTCCCTCAAAACATATTTGTTCAGAGCGGCCTATCACCGTCACTAATCAAATCAAAGTCATTTTATGTTTGTGTGTGGTGTAGCCCATTAACTACTTCCATCTATCCCCCACCCCATGAAGATGACTGGACCATCAGTGTAAATACATCATTGTAAATACACACCTGTACTTTGCATCTCCCCCACCTCATTGTAGATTGTAAGCTCTCGCAAGCAAGGTCGTCTTATTTTGCTTTAATTATTGTATTGTTAACATTGTTAGTTATGACTGTTGTGTTTGAAACTGTTAAACTGTAAAGCGCTGTGGAATATGTTGGCGCTATATAAAGATTATTATTATTAGTGATGAGCGAGTGTACTCGTTGCTCGGGTGACCTCTGAGTATTAGTGTTCAGAGATTAAGTTTTCATTGCGGCAGCTGAATGATTTACAGCTATTAGCCAGCTTGATTACATGTGGAGATTACCTAGCAACCAGGCAACCTCCACATGTACTCAGCCTGGCTAGTAGCTGTAAAACATTCAGCTGAGGCGATGAAAAAATCTCTGAACACTAACAAATACTCGGAGATCACCCGAGCGTGCTCGGGAAAACTCGAGCAACGAGTATATTCGCTCATCACTAATTATCAGGCTTCGGACAGAGTGACGCTCCTAGCATTATATTATAGATTTTTCTAATTTGACTTTTTGTACCTATAACTTAGTTGAGTGTGAGCTGCTTTACTTTAGTAAATTAGCAATTTAGTTTGGTGCATTTCAGCAGTATATACTTAAAGAAAAAAAATGACTACACCAGCGATGAGAAGAAAACTGGTATAGAGGGGATTACCGGTATATATTTTACTGCCAAGTATATTTATGAGCTTTTCTCAATTTCCCACCTAGCTTGATAAACAATATCCCACCTCATAACAGGTAATGTTGTATTGATGAAAATGGAATCCAAACCAGAAAGGGAATAAAATCATTTAATTGAAATAAGACTTTTAATGAGTCTAAATTAAATCAAACCAGCTATACGCATGTCAACGCTCAATCCACTGAAGTCAAAGTCGCCTGTAACAGAATTTATGTAATAACAGCCATATTCCTCACTTGTCCACAAAAAAGATGCATTTGGCCCACGACACATCTAGCTGTGCTACATTTAGATAGCAGGCTACTGATATTAATAGCCTCGGAAGCTCCATGGGTATTACCCCATTCCCAGGCTATAAACATCTACCCCAGCTGTCCGCTTTCCCAGGATGTTAATAAAATTTCAGGGGTTCCCGCACCATTGTTTTAAGAAAATAACGTATTCAGTAATAAGATACATATACAGTAAGCTGCACAAGCACTGTACTAATTATATAAGTCACTGACATCTTTATATTTATTCTATGTGTATATCTCTATTCTATTCTATTTTGTTGGGTCACATTTTGATTTTACTGTACGCGGCAAATGAATTGCTGGCTTTTTAAAGGCCGTCATTGTGCAAAAATCAAACAGCACTCACAAGGTCCAAGCGCAGTGCGATTTTTTTCTCACAACCATTGACTTGCATTGGCGAGTCTTGTCCGAGATACGAGGACTATCGCAGCATGCTGCGATTTTTTTCTCAGCCCAATTTTGTCTGAGAAAAAAATTGCAGATAAGCAGGGACTCATAACTTAACATTGGTCAGAGTGAAATCAAATTTTTTATCCGATTGTACTTGTCCGTTTTCCTCATAGATGAATATGAGCCCTCAGGCTATGTTGACACGTTGTGTTTTTTTGCTGTGTTTATGCAAATTAAAAGCTGCTTTTTACAGTGCCAGCAAAATCTACATTTCAGAAATCTCATGCAAACGCTTTTTTTAAACTGAAGTGGAAAACTGCAGCATGTCAATTTTTTTCAAAGCTTTTGCAACTTTTTTCATCCATATAAAGCAATGGTAAATGCAAAAAAGTTGCCATCAGATTTTGTAGCGTTTTAGTGAAAAAAAAAAAAAAAAAGTATAGCAGGACATTAAACCCATTTTGTGATTTTCCATATGTAAAACCACAATGACCATGGCTGTTATAAGTTTTAATTAAATGAGTGATATGTGTTAAAGTAAATAATGTCTGGCTAATGTGTGAAATTGCATAATACCCGACTAAAGGTACCTTTACACTAAACGACTTACCAACGATCACGATCAGCGATACGACCTGGCCGTGATCGTTGGTAAGTCGTTGTGTGGTCGCTGGGGAGCTGTCACACAGACAGCTCTCTCCAGCGACCAACGATCAGGGGAACGACTTCGGCATCGTTGAAACTGTCTTCAACGATGCTGAAGTCCCCCTGCAGCACCCGGGTAAACATCGGGTTACTAAGTGCAGGGCCGCGTTAGTAACCCGATATTTACCCTGGTTACCATTGTAAAAGTATATAAAAAAAAAAACACTACATACTCACATTCTGATGTCTGTCACGTCCCCCGCCGGCGTCCACAGGGTTAAAACTGCTTTCGGCAGGAGCGCTGCTAATATGCACGTGCTGCTGCCGAGAGCTTCCCTGCACTGAATGTGTCAGCGCCGGCAGTAGCAGCGGTGACGTCACCGCTGTGCTCTGCTTTACGGCCGGCGCTGACACAGTGCAGGGAAGCTCTCGGCAGCAGCGCATGCATATTAGCAGCGCGTACATATTAGCAGCGCTCCTGCCGAAAGCAGTTTTAACCCTGTGGACGCCGGGGGACGTGAGAGACATCAGAATGTGAGTATGTACTGGTTTTTTTTTTTTTTTAACTTTTACAATGGTAACCAGGGTAAATATCGGGTTACTAAGCGCGGCCCTGCACTTAGTAACCCGATATTTACCCTGGTTACAAGTGAACACATCGCTGGATCGGATACACGGATCACACACGCCGATCCAGCGATGACAGCGGGTGATCAGCGACCAAAAAAAGGTCCTGATCATTCCCATCGACCAACGATCTCCCAGCAGGGGCCTGATCGTTGGTCGCTGTCACACATAACGAGATCGTTAGCGGGATCGTTGCTACGTCACCAAAAAGCGTGACGTTGCAACGATATCGTTAACGATATCATTATGTGTGACTCAGCCTTAACTCAATGGCCCTACCAATGTGTGGAAGTAAACAGTGCCTGACCTACAAAATTCTCTGTAAATGTGTTAGGTAAACTATGTCAGACTAACCAAAATCCCTGCACTGTTATTACATTTGTGATTGTCTTTTTTCATAAATTCATACAAACTTTTTGGTTCAGAATCATCACTATGCTTTAAGACATCAAAACATTTTCCCTCTACATAATTTGACTAAATAGTCCTTTTTTCAAAAAAATGTTTTGTGGTTTTTACATAGGTCTTGCATTAGTGACCTAACACCTTGAATTGTTCATGTTTGTATTGTGGAAGCAAAGCTGAACTTTGAGATCCTGAAAAACGCAGCAAAAAGCAAGAGATCAAGTTTTGGTGGCAGAAAATAAACAGCAAAAAAAGCAACGTGTCAGCATAGCCTAAAGCTGTGTCCACATGTTTTTTTTTTTGCTGCAGGATGACCCGGCGACAAATATGATAGTTGATAATAATAATAATCTTTATTTATATAGCGCCAACATATTCTGCAGCGCTTTACAGTTTAACAGTTTCAAACAACAATCATAGGTAACAATGTTAACAATACAACAATAAAGCAAAATAAGACGACCCTGCTCGTGAGAGCTTACAATCTACAATGAGGTGGGGAGATACAAAGCACAGGTGTGTATTTACAATGATGTATTTACAATGATGGTCCAGCCATCTTCAGGGGGTGGGGGGTAGATGAGATAGTGAATGGGCTACACACACACAAACATAAAATGACTGATTAGGGAACGTGATAGGCCGCTCTGAACAAATGAGTTTTGAGTGAGCGCCTAAAGCTATGCAAGTTGTGGATGGTCCTAATATCTTGGGGTAGAGCATTCCAGAGGATTGGCGCAGCACGGGAGAAGTCTTGGAGTCGGGAGTGGGAGGTACGGATTAGTGCAGAGGTTAGTCGAGAGTCGTTTGCAGAGCGCAGCGGTCGGCTAGGCCGATAGACAGAAATGAGGGAGGAGATGTAAGGGGGTGCCGCACTGTGGAGAGCTTTGTGGGTGAGAACAAGTACTTTTAATTGTATCCTGTAATGAATGGGCAGCCAGTGTAATGACTGGCGAAGAGCGGAAACGTCCGAGTAACGATTAGCCAGATGGATGACCTTGGCTGCTGCATTAAGGATAGACTGGAGAGGGGAAAGTCGCGTGAGGGGGAGGCCAATTAAAAGAGAGTTGCAGTAGTCCAGGCGGGAGTGGATTAGGGCGACAGTGAGAGTTTTTGTTGTCTCCATGGTGAGAAAAGGGCGGATTCTAGAGATGTTCTTTAGGTGTAAGCGGCACGAGCGGGCAAGAGATTGTATGTGGGAGGTGAAGGAGAGATCGGAGTCAAACATGACACCCAGACAGCGTGCCTGCTGCCTAGGTGTTATTATGGTGCCACCCACGGAGAGGGAAATGTCAGATTTAGGGAGGTTAGTAGAAGGCGGGAGCAGAAGAAGTTCCGTTTTGGAGAGGTTGAGCTTCAGATAGAGAGCGGACATGATGTTAGAGACTGCAGACAGACAGTCAGTGGCGTTCTGTAGTACAGCGGGGGTAAGGTCAGGGGCTGACGTGTATAGTTGTGTGTCATCAGCGTAAAGATGGTACTGAAAGCCAAATCTGCTGATGGTCTGTCCAATTGGGGCCGTGTAGAGGGAGAAGAGAAGGGGGCCAAGGACTGAGCCCTGAAGTACCCCGACAGTGAGAGGAAGAGGAGATGAAGTGGAGCCGGAGAACAGAACACTGAAGGAGCGGTCAGAAAGATAGGAAGAGAACCAGGAGAGAGCAGTGTCCTTAATGCCTAGTGACTGGAGCCTAGAGAGTAGGAGAGGGTGGTCAACAGTGTCGAAAGCTGCAGAAAGATCGAGGAGAATGAGCAGAGAGTGGTCACCGTTACATTTTGCTGTCAGAAGGTCATTGGTCACCTTGATGAGTGCAGTTTCTGTTGAATGTAGGGGGCGGAACCCGGACTGTGAAGGGTCTAGGAGGGAATGAGTGGAGAGGTAACGGGTAAGGCGGGAGTAGACTAGGCGCTCCAGGAGTTTTGAGATGAAGGGTAGATTGGAGACCGGTCTGTAGTTGTTTGCGCGTGATGGGTCAAGGGTGGTTTTTTTTAGTAATGGAGTAATGATAGAGTGTTTGAAGGAGGAGGGGAAAATGCCAGAGGAGAGGGAGAGATTAAAGATTGTAGTTAGGTGAGTTGTGACGACTGGAGAGAGAGACTGGAGGAGGTGTGAGGGAATGGGGTCGGTGGTGCATGTAGTCGGACGAGAAGAGGAGAGGAGCTTGGAGACTTCTTCTTCTGTGATGGGATCGAATGTGGAGAGTGAGCCAGGGGAGATGCAGGGAGGAATGGGAGTCATTGCACTTGGTGTCTGGGAGCGGATTTCCTGACGGATATTGTCTATTTTCTCTATAAAGTGGGAGGCCAGGTCATCAGCACAAATGTCTGTGATAGGGTCTTGTGCTTTTGGCCTGAGGAGGGAGTGAAATGTGTCAAAAAGTTTCTTGGGGTTGTTGGATAGTGATGAGATCAGAGTGGTGAAGTAGGTCTGTTTGGCAAGGTGAAGGGCAGAGTTATAGGTCCTTAACATAAATTTGAAGTGTAAGAAGTCTTCTGGGGTGCGAGTTTTCCTCCATAAGCGTTCAGCACACCTGGAGCATCGCTGGAGAAATCTGGTTTGCGATGTGAGCCAGGGCTGTTTCACTCTGTGTTTGGAGGTTCTGAGGGTGAGGGGAGCTACTTGGTCAAGGGTGCTTCTAAGAGTGTCGTTGTAGTGATGTACAGCCAGATCAGGACAGGAACAAGAGGAGACTGGGGACAGTGATGAGTGTAAGGAGTCTGAAAGTGTGTGAGGATTAATAGCATGTAGATTTCTGAATGTGTGGTAGGTAGGAGACTGCTGGGGTGGGCGAGGAATTGTTAGTGTGAAGGAGAGAATGTTGTGGTCAGAGAGGGGAAGTGGTGAGTTATCTAGGTGGGGAATTGAACAGAGCCGGACAAAGACCAGGTCCAGGGTGTTACCGTCTTTGTGTGTTTCAGAGGTTGAGAGCTGTGAGAGGCAGAGACAAGTGGTTAGTGATAGAAGCTGGGATGCAGATGTGGACGTGGGGCTGTTAATGGGAATGTTGAAGTCTCCCAGGATAAGGGTTGGTAATTCTGAGGACATGAAGTGCGGCAGCCAGGCTGAGAAGTCGTCCAGGAAGTGGGTAGGTGAGCATGGGGGCCGGTATATGACCGCTACTCTGAGGGAAAGGGGACGGAAGAGCCTGATGGTGTGGACCTCAAAAGAAGGGAACGAAAGTGAAGAAACTGGGGGTATAACCTGGAACGTGCATTGGGGGGACAAGAGTATGCCGACTCCACCACCAGGTCTGTTAGTGGGTCTTGGGGAATGGGAGAATTGTAAGCCACCATGGGAAATGGCAGCAGGGGAGACAGTGTCAAGAGTCTTGGATCCAGGTTTCAGTGAGGGCCAACAGATTGAGAGAGTTGTTCAGAAAGTAGTTGTGCAGGAAAGGGAGCTTGTTACATACAGACCGTGGATTCCAAAGGGCACAATTGAAAGGGAGAGGTGAGGGAGTGCAAGTAATATTAATAAGGTTAGTATGGTTTTGATATGAGATAGGGTAGCAGTTGAGGTTGGGGGATGGGGGACCGGGGTTGGGGGATATGTCCCCCGAAATCAGTAGGAGTAACAAGATAAAAAGCAAGTAGTTTTTTGAAATGTTTGTAGTTTTTTTGTGCAGTGTGTTTGGGTAAGATGGGCTGAGGTTTTTCAGGAAGGTGAGAAGTGCATGGGAGCTGTACATGGGAGAGGAAAGCAGTGAGGAGCTGATGTGTATGAGTCGTGGTGGAGGGGGGATTGGGTGGTGAATGTGGATTGCAAGGGAGCATAGGAGGATAGGAATAAAGCACATGGATAGAAGGGAAAACAGAGTGTGGGTTACCTGACTCCTGCCCTGACTAACTGCCATGAAATAACTGCGGTATCACGACGCTTATCTTCCGTGACGCGTTCCCCCCCACTAGCATGCCCCCCTAAGGATGGTTCTACATTTATAGTCCAGTGATGGGTCAGAAGAGATGGATTATGGGACCAGGGTGGGGATAATTTGGCAGCTGGGGCCAGCACACCAGGGGGTGGTTAAATGATCAAAGGCATTGTGGCTGGCAACATGCTATAACACCTTCACCTGATTGTATCTAGAGTGGCCACAGTAATTGATATACATCAAACAGTGAGTACATCCTACAATACAACCAATGAATTATACCAAATATTACGCAGGCACATTAAAATAAGTTGCTAGATGGTACAGTGGCAGATGAGACATGGACAGCAAGCAGAGGTGGGAAGCTATACCATTAATTCTAATGCAGCAGATGAGACATGGACAGCAAGCAGAGGTGGGAAGCTATACCATTAATTCTAATGCAGCAGATGAGACATGGACAGCAAGCAGAGGTGGGAAGCTATACCATTAATTCTAATGCAGCAGATGAGACATGGACAGCAAGCAGAGGTGGGAAGCTATACCATTAATTCTAATGCAGCAGATGAGACATGGACAGCAAGCAGAGGTGGGAAGCTATACCATTAATTCTAATGCAGCAGATGAGACATGGACAGCAAGCAGAGGTGGGAAGCTATACCATTAATTCTAATGCAGCAGATGAGACATGGACAGCAAGCAGAGGTGGGAAGCTATACCATTAATTCTAATGCAGCAGATGAGACATGGACAGCAAGCAGAGGTGGGAAGCTATACCATTAATTCTAATGCAGCAGATGAAACATGGACAGCAAGCAGAGGTGGGAAGCTATACCATTAATTCTAATGCAGCAGATGAGACATGGACAGCAAGCAGAGGTGGGAAGCTATACCATTAATTCTAATGCAGCAGATGAGACATGGACAGCAAGCAGAGGTGGGAAGCTATACCATTAATTCTAATGCAGCAGATGATTGATGTCACTAACCGGCTACTGTGAATAGCAGTCACTTTACTGCTATTCACAGAGGCCAGAGACAGATTTGAGAAACGTGGACTACATCCAACCTTAAGGCAACATTTTGGGTAATAAATTGGTGAACCTGTGACTGCCTATTATCTTTATATGTTTTTCAAGTATCCTTTTCTGGAGTACTTTGACTTTGTTGTATTAGGTACATTGGACCTTTATGGAATTTTGTTTTCAATAAATTGATGAACGAGGGATAGTGAGGGGGAGTCTTTATTCAAATAAAGTATTTTTTCTGTGTTTTTTTTTTTTTTCGATTACTGGGTTAGTAATGGGGGGTGTCTGATAGACATTTCTCCATTATTAACCCCAAGGTTTGATGCCAGCTGTGATTTTTGACAACTGGTCAAATCTGGAAGAAAAAGCAAAGTGGCAGAATTAGCACCTCCAATGTGATGTGCCACTTCTGGGGCAGCTGCGGGCTTGAACTTTTAGGCTGGGAAGGGCTCAATAACCATGGACCTTACCAGCATGATAATGATAATATACACTGGGGGGAATAATCATTTGAGCCCTTGATGATTTTATAAGTTTGCCCACTGACAAAGACATGAACAGTCTATAATTTTAAGTGTAGGTTAATTTTAACATTGAGAGATAGAATATCAAAAATAAAATCCAGAAAATCACCTTGTATAAATTATATAAATGTATTTGCATTTTGAGGTGAGAAATAAGTATTTGATCCCTCGGGCAAACAATACTTGGTGGCAAAACTCTTGTTGGCAACCTCAGCAGTCTTACGTTTCTTGTAGTTGATGAGATTTGCGCACGTCAGGAGGAATTTTGATCCAGTCTTTGCAGATCATCTCTAAATCATTAAGATTTTGAAGCTATCACTTGGCAACTCGGAGCTTCAACGGCCTCCATAAGTTTTCTATGGGATTAAGATCGGGAGACTGGCTAAGGCTAGGTTCACATTGCGTTAATGGCAATGCGCTGATGGCATCCGTTACATAGCGGCACTAACGCTATGTAACGGATGCATTAGCGCACCCATTAACTACCATTATGTAGCGCATCGCTAACGCATGTCATAATCTTCATGCGTTAGCGATGTGCCGCCATTCTGTGAGGGACCCTCGGACGCGGTCTGCAGCGTTTTCGGGTCCGTCACCGCTAGCACAGATGGAGCATCTGTGCTTGCGTGATCGCATAACGCGATCTTTATAAGGCACTTGCATTGCGCAGTCCGTTCAACGCATGTGTTGAACGGACTGCACTTATCGCAATGTGAACCTAGCCTAAGCCACTCCATAACCTTAATGTGCTTCTTTTTGAGCCACTCCTTTGCTGCCTTGGCTGTATTTTTGGGTCATTGTCTTGCTGGAAGACCCAGCCACAACCCATTTTTAATGCACTGGCAGAGGGAAGGAGATTGTCACTCAGGATTTTATGGTACATGGCTCCATCCATTCTCCCATTGAGGCTGTGATATAGTCCGGTGCACTTAGCAAAGAAACACCCCCAAAACATAATGTTTCCACCTCCATGCTTGACAGTGGGGACGGTGTTCTTTGGGTCATAGGCAGCATTTCTCTTCCTCCAAACACGGAGAGTTGATTTAATGCCAAAGACCTCAATTTTTCTCTCATCTGACCACAGCACCTTCTCCTAATCACTCACAGAATCATCTAGGTGTTCAGTGGCAAACTTCAGAGGGGCCTGCACGGGTCTTCTTGAGCAAGGGGACCTTGCGGGCACTGCACGATTTTAAACCTTTACGGTGTAATGTGTTGCCAATGGTTTTCTTGGCGACTGAGGTCCCAGCTGCCTTGAGATTATTAACAAGTTCCCGCCGTGTAGTTTTAGGCTGATCTCTCACCTTCCTCAATCACGGCTACCCCACGAGGTGAGATTTTGCATGGTGCCCCAGATCGATGGCGATTAACAGTCATTTTGTATTTTTTCCATTTTCTTACTATTTCTTCCATTTTCTTACAGTTGTCTCCTTCTCATCCAGCACCTTACGTATGGTTTTGTAGCCCATTCCAGCTTTGTGCAGGTCTATGGTCTTGTCCTTACAAAAAAATCTAACCCCGGTAAACTCCAAAAACGTGAAGACAGAACTGTTACTTTCAAAGTTTCTTTTTTTAATATATCTTGTGCAAAAGAAAATGGTTTCCAACGTTTTGGCTCCTTGCCTCCACATTGAAGCGGTCACTAACAAGGACACAAGGCTAAGTCTACCTCAATACATCTGTATTCCTAGCAATTGATAAAGGATAGTCCACTATGGGTGTGAACAAATTCGTTTAATTCCATTTTGCTGGCCAATCAAGACCACTTTTGACAGACTTCCATACGGCAATCTGAGAGCCGGGACCTACATAGGATATAACTACCATAAGATTGTCTTCCTGATGAAGCCTTGTGCCTGAGCCAGAACGTTGGAAACCTTTCTCTTTTGCACAAGATATATTAAAAAACTTTGAAAGCAACAGTTCTGTCTTCACGTTTTTGGAGTGTGCCAGGGTTACATTTTTTTTGTATTGTCTTACCGTTTTACCCCTAAGCACATAACAGTGGTTGAGCCTGATCTTATCCACTTTTATGGTCTTGTCCCTGACATCATCATCATCATAATAATAATACTAATAATTTTATTTATATAGCGCCAACGTATTCCACAGCACTTTACATTTTAGAGGGAACTTGTACAGACAATAGACATTACAGCATAACAATAAACACAGATCAAAACAGATACCAAGAGGAATGAGAGCCCTGCTCACAAGCTTACAATCTATTAGGAAAAAGGGGAGACAAGAAAGGTGGATGGTAACAATTGCCTTCATTGTTCGGACCAGCCACAGTGTAAGATCGGGTGCTCATGTAATGCTGCATGAACCGGTTATCGACCTTAGTATGTAACAGTACAGACAAAGAGGGCTATTAAATTCATAAAGCGTGTGAGAACATGATACGAGGAACCTGGTTATGGTAAAAATTTTGAATGGGCAACGCAGGGAGTTAGGTTAATGCGTTGAGGCGGTAGGCCAGTCTGAAAAAAGCATTTTTAGGGCACGCTTAAAACTGTGGGGATTGGGGATTAATCTTATCAATCTGGGTAGTGCATTCCAAAGAATTGGTGCACCACGTGAAAAGTATTGGTGATGGGAGAGGGAGGTTCTGATTATTGAGGATGTTAACCTCAGGTCATTAGCAGTACAGAGGGCAGTGGTAGGGTGGCAGGCTGAGATGAGGGAAGAGATGTAGGGTGGTGCTGAGCCATGGAGTGCTTTGTGGGTGAGGGTAATAAGTTTGTACCGGATTCTAGAGTAGATGCGTAACCAGTGTAATGACTGGCACAAGGTAGAAGCATCGGTATAACAATTGGTGAGGAATATGATCCTGGCTGCAGCATTCAAGACAGATTGGAGGGGGAGAGTTAGGCATGAGGGAGACCGATTAGTAGAGAGTTACAATAGTCCAGACGAGAATGAATAAGAGAAACAGTAAGTTTTTGCAGAGTTGAAAGTAAGAATGGGTCGAATTCTAGAAATGTTTTTGAGGTGCAGATAAGATAAGCCAGTGATCGGATGTGGGGGTGAATAAAAGCTCAGAATCAAGTATGACCCCAAGACAGCGGGCATATTGCTGTGGAGTAACGGTGGAACCACACACAGAACTGACAATGTCGGGTATAGGTATGTTAATAGAGGGAGGAAACACAAGGAGTTCAGTTTTTGACAGGTTCAGTTTCAGATAGAGGAAGGACATGATGTTCGTGACAGCGGTAAGAAAATCACTGGTGTTTTCTAAAAAGGCAGGTGTGATATCAGGAAAAGAAGTGCATAATTGGATGCCATCAGCATAGAGATGGTACTGGAAACCAAATATATTAACTATATGTCCAATAGGGGCAGTATACAAAGAGAAAAGGAGGGGGCCTAGAACCGATCCTTCAGGAATCCCAACAGTAAGAAGGAAGATGAGAGGAGGAGTCAGCAAAAGATACAGTGAAGGAGCGGTCAGAGAGATAAGAGGAGAACCAGGAGAGAACGGTGTACTTGAGGCCGAAGGAGTGGAGCATAGTGAGGAGGAGCTGATGATCCACAGTTTCCAATGCTGCAGAGATCCAAAAAAATTAGCATGGAATACTGACCATTAGATTTAGCTGTTAGTAGATAATTAGAGATTTTAGTAAAAGCAGTTTCAGAAGAGTGTAAACTGGTCTGTAGGAGACAGAACTCTTAATGGTTGGTATTGGATCAAATACTTATTTCTTACTGCAAAATGCAAATACATTTATACAATGTGATTTTCTGGATTATATTTTTGATATTCTATCTCAATGTTAACATTAAACTACCCTTAAAATTATAAAGCCTGTTCATGACGTTGTCAGTGGGCAAACTTATAAAATCATGAAGGGATCAAATAACTTATTTCCCCCACTGTAAGTCCGGAGCTGTCTGCTTTTTCTTGTCTGTTTTTTTTAGGCAATCCTTGCATGTGTTGCAGTTGTTGAACAGTCAAGAGACATACAGCCACGGCTTACTGAAATATAGTATTCGATCAGGACGAAGATACTCTATCAGCCCACGAGCATGCTCCGATATCATCTTATCTGAGCTTGTTCGATCACGAATGGTTATCAAAAATTGGGAGACCCAACTTTTTTCATCATGTTAATTCATGTACAGTAACCTACACACACGTCACTTATATCTCTCATTAATATCCATATCTTTGTACATCTAAACATACCAAAGTGAAATGCATGGGGCAAAAAGAGTGAATGGAGTGGTAGTCAAGGGTCCAAGTTGCTGCACCACTTTGTAATGGGGATAAAAGTTCCCTTTTGTGTCAACAGGTGCAGGGTCAAGCACCAATCAGCAAGTTATCACTCCACTTGCAGATAGGTGATAAAAAGGGGTTGTCCAGTGAAAATAAGTTATCACCTATCTGTAGCATGAGTGATAACTTGCTGATTGCGGGGGTATCTCACCGCTTGGACCCGAATCGGTTGGCAGATGGGGAACTTTTATCACTGTTACAAAATGCAGGTGCAATAGCTCTCTATTGCTATATTATTTTTGCCTCTTTTTATAGGGTGTAAAGGGGTTGTAGAGTGTAAAGTTAACACCATATAAAAAGGCAAAAAATAAATAAATTATAATTATTTATAGGGGCATTCGAGTCTGTCTTCATCGCGCAGTCTCCACTGGTGTTAGGTAAAATGTACCGTCGCTTCATTGACGACCTCTTCATCATCTGGACTGGGTATGAACGGGAAGCACTTGATTTTGCTCAATCCCTTAATTCTAATTCCTGGGGACTCAAATTCACAGTTAATATATCCAATTGATCCAATTTTTGGATTTAATGGTGCACGTAAATCCATCTGGTCGGTTTTCAACCTCCACCCACTAAAAAAAGGTGGATGTAAATAGCTACCTCGGCTTCACCAGTGGCCATCTCCCTAAGTGGATCTCAAACATCCCTTACAGGCAATATTGGAGGATCAGAAGGAACTGTACAGAGGACACCAATTTCTTTAAGGAGGCCGAGATTCTAAAACATCGTTTCAGGAGTAAAGGCTACCCTAAGAAGTTGGTTGGTGATGCCTTCACCAGGGCTAGAGCATTCACACAAAGGAAATGCATTGAGAATATAAAATCTAGGGAGAACAGGCCAAGTAAATCTTCAGATTTAGTGAACTGGAGTCTTATCACTACTTTTAACCAATCCCATGTCACTATACGTAATCTTGTTAAAAAATACTGGTTTATTCTGAAAGGGGACCACATACCATCTACACACATACCTGCACAATCCAGAACGATTTTTCGGAAAAAACGAACTCTTTGGAATCTTTTGCCCCTAGCAACACAACTCTCAAATCCTCACTTTCCCCTACAACCAGGATAAATTCCAATCCGGGTTGTTTTGCATGTGGGACCTCTAAGTGCTTATGCTGTGTCTCTATATTGAATGGGGTGCGTAAATTTAAATCCCGTACCACAGGCACCAGCTTTAAAATTAACTGCCGCGTAAATTGCCAATCTTGTTACGTTATTTATTTAATTGAGTGTGGTTGTGGTTTGCAATACATCGGTCGGATGAAACAGTCGATGCATGCTAGGCTCAACAAGCATCGCCATAATATCCGGAATGGGTTCATGTTACATAGTCTTTCCAAACACTTTTCTCTAGTGCACCAAAAGAATTTGAATTCATTAAAACTTATAGTCATTGACCAGATTCCAGAAGATTTGCCTGATCGATACAATAATTTAATAAGAAGGGAGAGTTTTTGGATTTTCAAAGTTGGCACGCTGGCCCCTGAGGGGTTAAACCTCAAAATTGAGAGTCACATAATATGTACACGTATATGTACATTGTTATAATTTTTTGTGTACATACATTTCTTTTTGTGTACATTGTTTTGTTTAACCCCTTAACGACCGCCGATACGCCTTTTAACGGCGGCCGCTAAGGGTACTTAATCCACAGCGCCGTTAATTAACGGCGCTGTGGAAAAAGTGAATAGCGCCCCCCAGAGTCGGATTTTCTCTGGGGTCTCGGTTGCCGAGGGTAGCCGAGACCCCAGAGAACATGATTCGGGGGGTTTTTACCGACCCCCGAGTTGCGATCGCCGGTAATTAACCGTTTACCGGCGGTCGCAACAAAAAAAAAAAAACGCGATTTGCCGTTTAATTTCTCTGTCCTCCGATGTGATCGCACATCGGAGGACAGAGAAATGTGGTCCCCGATGGCCCCCAATAGCCCCCCAATACTTACCTACCTCCCCCGGTGCTCCTCGTGTCTCCCCATGGGCGCCGCCATCTTTTTTTCTGGGAAAAAAACATCCGGCACCCGGATGTTCTTTGGGGTCTCGGCTGCCGGGGGTAGCCGAGACCCCAAAGAACATGATCGGGGTCGGTTTGCACCGACCCCTGCTTTGCGATCGCCGGTAATTAACAGTTTACCGGCGACCGCAAAAAAAAAAAAAAAAAAAAGCGATCAGTTATTTCTCTGTCCTCTGATGTGATCGCACATCAGAGGACAGAGAAATAGGGGGATTCGGGGACCCTATCATACTCACCCGGGGTCCCTGGGTCCTCTTCTGTCTTCTCCTGCCAGCCGGCTTTTTCATCATGGCGGGCGCATGCGCAGTGCGCCCGCCATCTGCTGCCATCTGCCGGCCGGCAGGAGAAGACAAGTTGGGGCTAAAATTAGGGTTAGGGTTAGAGTTAGGGTTAGGGTTAGAGTTAGGGTTAGAGTTAGGGTTAGAGTTAGGGTTGGGGCTAAATTTAGGGTTAGGGTTAGGGCTAGGGTTAGGGTTAGGCTACTTTCACACTAGCGTTTTTTGGCTTCCGTCGCAATGCGTCGTTGGAGAAAAAACGCATCCTGCAAAAGTGCTTGCAGGATGCGTTTTTTCTCCATTGGCTTGCATTAGCGACGCATTGCGACGGATTGCCACATGTCGCATCCGTCGTGCGACGGATGCGTCGTGCTTCGGCGGACCGTCGACACAAAAAAAACTACATGTAACTTTTTTGTGCGACGTGTCTGCCATTTCCGACCGCGCATGCGTGGCCGGAACTCCGCCCCCGCCTCCCCGCACCTCACAATGGGGCAGCGGATGCGTTGAAAAAACAGCATCCGCTGCACCCGTTGTGCGGCGCTTACAACGCTAGCGTCGGTACGCCGGCCCGACACACTGCGATGGGCCGAGTACGACGCTAGTGTGAAAGTAGCCTTAGGCTTCTTTCACACTTGCGTCGGTACGGGGCGGTCGCAATGCGTCGGCCCGATGTACCGACGCACGTTGTGAAAATTGTGCACAACGTGGGCAGCGGATGCAGTTTTTCAACGCATCCGCTGCCCAGTCTATGTCCTGGGGAGGAGGGGGCAGAGTTACGGCCACGCATCCGCGGAAATGGCGGACGCGACGTACAAAAAAAAGGTTACATTGAACTTTTTTTGTGACGACGGGGGCTAAAGTTATGGTTAGGGTTGGGGCTAAAGTTAGGGTTGGGGCTAAAGTTAGGGTTAGAGTTGGGATTAGGGTTAGGATTAGGGTTGGGATTAGTGTTACGTTTGGGATTAGGGTTGGGATTAGGGTTAGGGTTGGGATTAGGGTTAGGGGTGTGTTGGATTTAGGGTTTTGATTAGGGTTATGGTTAGGGTTGAGATTAGGGCTGTTTTGGGGTTAGGGTTGTGATTATCGTTAGGGTTGTGATTAGGATTATGGATCGGGTTGAGATTAGGGTTAGGGCTGTGTTGGGGTTAGGGTTGGAGTTAGAATTGGGGGGTTTCCACTGTTTAGGTACATCAGGGGGTCTCCAAACACGACATGACAATTTTGCGCTAAAAAAGTCAAATGGTACTCCCTCCCTTCTGAGCTCTGCCGTGCGCCCAAACAGTGGTTTACCCCCACATATGGGGCATCAGCGTACTCGGGATAAATTGGACAACAACTTTTGGGGTCCAATTTCTCCTGTTACCCTTGTGAAAATAAAAACTTGGGGGCTAAAAATCTTTTTTGTTGGAAAAAAATATATTTTTTTATTTTCACTACTCTGCATTATAAATTTCTGTGAAGCACTTGAGCTTTCAAAGTTCTCACCACATATCTAGATAAGTTCCTTAGGGGGTCTAGTTTCCAAAATTTGGTCACTTGTGGGGGTTTCTACTGTTTAGGTACATTAGGGGTCTGCAAAGGCAACATAACGCCCGCAGACAATTCTATCAAAGTCTAGATTCCAAAATGGCACTCCTTCCCTTCCGAGCTCTGCCGTGCGCCCAAACAGTGGTTTACCCCCACATATGGGGTACCAGCATACTCAGGACAAATTGGACAACAACTTTTGGGGTCCAATTTCTCTTGTGACCCTTGTGAAAATAAAAACTTGGGGGCTAAAAAATCTTTATTGTTAAAAAATATATATTTTTTATTTTCACGACTCTGCATTATAAACTTCTGTGATGCACTTGGGCATTCAAAATTCTCACTACACATCTAGATAAGTTCCATGGGGGGTCTAGTTTCCAAAATGGGGTCACTTTTGGGGGGTTTCTGCTGTTTAGGCACATCAGGGGCTCACCAAATGCGACATGGCGTCCGATCTCAATTCCAGTCAATTTTGCATTGAAAAGTCAAATGGCGCTCCTTTGCTTCCGAGCTCAGCCATGCGCCCAAACAGTGGTTTACCCCCACATATGGGGTGTCGGCGTACTCAAGACAAATTGTACAACAGCTCCTGGGGTCCATTTTCTCCTGTTACCCTTGGTAAAATAAAAATTTGGAGGCAAAAAGATCATTTTTGTAGAAAAAATGCGATTTTTTTATTTTCACGGCTCTACGTTATAAACTTCTGTGAAGCACCTGGGGGTTTAAAGTGCTCACCACACATCTAGATAAGTTCCTTAAGGGGTCTAGTTTCCAAAATGGTGTCATATGTGGGGGGTCTCTACTGTTTAGGCACATCAGCGGCTCTCCAAACGTGACATGGCGTCCGATCTCAATTCCAGCCAATTCTACATTGAAAAAGTAAAACGACACTCCTTCTCTTCCAAGCTCTGCGGTGCGCCCAAACAGTGGTTTACCCCCACTGGGGGTATGGGGTATCGACGTACTCAGGAGAAATTGCACAACAACTTTTGTGGTCTAATTTCTCCTGTTACTCTTGTGAAAATAAGAATTTGTGGGCGAAAAAATCATTTTTGTGAAAACAAATGCGATTTTTTATTTTCACGGCTCTACGTTATAAACTTCTGTGAAGCACTTGGGGGTTCAAAGTGCTCACCACACATCTAGATAAGTTCCTTGGGGGGTCTAGTTTCCAAAATGGTGTCACTTGTGGGGGGTTTCCACTGTTTAGGCACATTAGGGGCTCTCCAAACGCGACATGGCGTCCGATCTCAATTCCAGCCAATTCTGCATTGAAACAGTCAAACGGTGCTCCTTCACTTCCAAGCTCTGCGGTGCGCCCAAACAGTGGTTTACCTCCACATATGGGGTATCGGCGTACTCAGGAAAAATTGCACAACAAAATTTGTGGTTAAATTTCTGTTTTTACACTTGTGAAAATTAAAAAAAATGGTTCTGAAGTAAAATGTTTGCAAAAAAAAGTAAAATGTTCATTTTTTTCTTCCACATTGTTTTAGTTCCTGTGAAGTACGTAAAGGGTTAATAAACTTCTTGAATGTGGTTTTGAGCAGCTTCAGGGGTGCAGTTTCTAGAATGGTGTCACACTTGGTTATTTTCTATCATATAGACCCCTCAAAATCACTTCAAAGGTGATGTGGTCCCTAAAAAAAACATGGTGTTGTAAAAATGAGAAATTGCTGGTCAACTTTTAACCCTTATAACTCCCTAACAAAAAAAAAAATTGTTTCCAAAATTGTGCTGATGTAAAGTAGACATGTGAGAAATGTTATTTATTAACTATTTTTTGTGACATATCTCTCTGATTTAAGGGCATAAAAATACAAAGTTTGAAAATTGCAAAATTTTAAAAATTTTCGCCATATTTCCATTTTTTTCATAAATAATCGCAAGTAATATCGAAGAAATGTTACCACTAACTTGATGTACAACATGTCACGAAAAAACAATCTCAGAATCAGCGGGATCCGATAAAGCGTTCCAGAGTTATAACCTCATAAAGTGACACTGGTCAGAATTGTAAAAATTGGCTCGGTCATTAAGTACCAAATTGGCTGTCACTAAGGGGTTAAATTGTTTTTAGGTTGGCTTTATCTTTATTTATACTAGTGCAGCCATGTATATGTGT
The DNA here is from genome assembly GCF_051348905.1 of Ranitomeya variabilis. NCBI lineage: Eukaryota > Metazoa > Chordata > Amphibia > Anura > Dendrobatidae > Ranitomeya > Ranitomeya variabilis. Next base: position 133,663,277 of record NC_135239.1, read on the forward strand.
GTGTGGTTTTTTTTATGTTAGTGCAGCTATAATTTGCATTTTTAATTATGTGGGTGTTCTTAGTAATTGCTTCTTAATTTTCATTTGCTGTTCTTCCTTTATATACCTCCCCTGTCCTACTCTATGTATAACTGCCACCTGAAGAAGACGGAACTATTCCATTGAAATGCGTTGTGGAAATATTAAATGAAGACTTTTTAATACCAGCTGAACTGTGGTGCCTGCGCTCCATATGACCGGTCCATTTTTACTTCATCCAGTCTTATGCTATTCCAACATGTCCTCCAATGAAGACCAGAATGCTTCCTAGAGTGGACATGACAGTGATTATGTAATCACATTTGATATACTGATTAGTATGTATTGACTGACAATAGACATGTGGTAAATTATTAATACCATAATCCGAAAAAAAGGGGGGTTTAATGCAGGCAAAACATAAGCACTTCGATCATAGATGCTGAATTTAATTTACCTATTGAGGTATGAAGTGACACGTTAGTAGGTGATGATAAAAAGATCTTTATTAACAAATAGTTTAAAATTACAATACTTAAAAAGACAGGGTGATGAAAACGATTGGACCTCCAAAAAATAAAAAAAGTGGTGACCCACGGATTCCCAGTAAACAATATATTTTACATATTAGATGTGCATATAAAGTGTTACTAAGCTGTAGATAATATCCCTATAGATAAGACAAGGTTGTCTATGTGGATGGGCGTGGAGCACGTCTCTTTACAGATACCACATAACAAACTAATATCTAATTAAAGGGTATACAACAGAGATAAGTAATTAATAATAAATATGTATATTAAGCGGTACCCTAACACCAGGGAATAGAGAGTGGCTCTGGCTGTAGTGCTAATAAATTTTATTGAAGCAGTAGGGAAAAAATAAGGTTTTACTACTAATAATTACTACTGTGCATGAGAACATAGCAGTAGTAAGTTGTGAGGAAAATTGGCCACTAGATGGCAATATATGGCGTGAGAGAGGGGCCCCTCTTGTTTTGAAGAAGCCGAAAGGCGAAACGGCGCTCGTCGGGCACAAGAGGTGACCTGCCTTCCCAATTCATCGGTACCCATCTCCACTCACCATCAGGTAAACACCAGCTCTGGCTCTGCTTCTAATCCTTTTTTTCTCTAGTTCCCTCTTCGTTGGTTGTCTTCCTAAGGAAATTTACTTTTCCCTCTCTCACGCCATATATTGCCATCTAGTGGCCAATTTTCCTCAACTTATTACTGCTATGTTCTCATGCACAGTAGTAATTATTAGTAGTAAAACCTTATTTTTTCCATACTGCTTCAATAAAATTTATTAGCACTACAGCCAGAGCCACTCTCTATTCCCTGGTGTTAGGGTACCGCTTAATATACATATTTATTATTAATTACTTATCTCTGTTGTATACCCTTTAATTAGATATTAGTTTGTTATGTGGTATCTGTAAAGAGACGTGCTCCACGCCCATCCACATAGACAACCTTGTCTTATCTATAGGGATATTATCTACAACTTAGTAACACTTTATATGCACATCTAATATGTAAAATATATTGTTACTGGGAATCCGTGGGTCACCACTTTTTTTATTTTTTGGAGGTCCAATCGTTTACATCACCCTGTCTTTTTAAGTATTGTAATTTTAAACTATTTGTTAATAAAGATCTTTTTATCATCACCTACTAACGTGTCACTTCATACCTCAATAGGTAAATTAAATTCAGCATGTGGTAAATCATGTATTTTCTTTACAGGAACCTTTCAGTGCGGAAGAGCAGGAGCAGTCGAGTGGAAATGAATCTTCTCAGGGTCGTCGGGCTCAAGTTCCTGAGGAGGAAAGACGGTATTTTAAGTATTCTTTTCATTATCAGAGTTGTAATTGAATTTGGTTTCAGTTTTGTATATTTAAAACTATATGACTTGCAATTATTTTTTAATTTTATCTATAGGTTCCACAACCTGAGGAAGGCAAACCAGAGATATACAATTCTATAGGTTCCACAACCTGAGGAAGGCAAACCAGAGATATACAATGACAAGCTCATTCCTCTTGTGCAAGAGCGAGCAGCGTTGTGGGACACCAGTGATCATAACCATTCCGACTCAGGATTGATTCGACGACTCTGAGAACAAGTGGCCAGATCGCTGTTGGATGATTGGGACCATGCCACCCCACAAGACAGAAGGATCTTCGTAAGTATTGCAATGTGGTCTGACGAGTCTGTTTTCCTGTAAATGTTGGTGCCTTTTTTTAACAATTGATTTTTTTTCATCCCCCTTCACAGTGAAGAGAGTCAAAGTCCGTTGGCGTTCGATGAAGGATCGCTTCAACAAGGATATAAGATTCGTGTTAAAAGTAGTGCTGCTCCAAAGATATCAAAATACAAATACCATCGCGTGCTGGCTTTCCTGAGGCCTGCGGTTACTCAGCGAACGTACCTTTTGTGTTGTTTTACTATTATCTAACCTATTTTTTCTTTAGTAAAGTTTTTCATTTATTGTCCACATAGAACCTGGAGCAGCACCACACAACCTGGATCATCCTCAGTTGGAGCGGCCCCTCATCGACTAGCCAACGAACAGTCCCAATCATCCACCAGCGATGGAGCAACCAGGCAGGTTTCACAGGCTGGGGAACAAGCAACCGGTCCATCAAGTTTTCCCCTTTCCCAGCCGTCTGCCATTGGTTTTCTTGGGTCTTCTCATCAGCCTGCAGAGGACCTGGGAGAGGTCAATCATGCCTGAATTTATTCACTTAAGCTCTATCTTCCAGGATGGGATGAGGTCGGTTGTAGAAAGACTGGATAGTGGGTTCACTCACGTGAACACACTTTTCCAGAAATTCCACAGATGCCTTGACCGCCTGGAAGCTGACATTCAGAGACCGGCACGACATTTAATTCCCGCAATAGAGCGGGGCATGTCGGAAAACCTGTCACCTGATCTCCAGTTCTATGTAATGAAGGCCTGTCAGGCTGCTTACAGCGATGCCATGCAGCAGTCCCAACTACAGTCAAGATTTCAGTAGCCACCAAACATTTCGTTAACTACACGGCAACAAGGGCCAGCACAGAACCAGTGGCAAGTGAACTATCCTCCTACAGTTCCCAGCTACACCCCTCCAGCTTGCTGCACCCACCACGCAGCCGAGTGCAGCACCCCTCCATCTTGCACCTCCTACAGTTTGCAGCTACACCACTTAGACAAGTGCAGCACCCCTCCAGCTTGCAGCAACCACCACGCAGCTTAGGCTACTTTCACACTAGCGTCGGGAACAACCCGTCGCTGTGCGTCGGGCCGACGTTCCCGACGCTAGCGTGGTCTCCGCCGCACAAAGGGGGCAGCGGATGCATTTTTCCAACGCATCCGCTGCCCCATTGTGAGGTGCGGGGAAGTGCGGGGAGGTGGGGGCGGAGTTCCGGCGGAGTTCCGGCCGCGCATGCGCGGTCGGAAAAAGCGGACCGTCGTGAGCAAAAAACGTTACATGTAGCGTATTTTGCTCCCGACGGTCCGCCACTGCACGACGCATTTGTCGCACGACGGGTGCGACGTGTGGCAATCCGTCACAATGCGTCGCTTCATGTTAATCAATGGCGAAAAAACGCATCCTGCAAACACTTGCAGGATGCGTTTTCTCGGCAAAACGATGCATTGTGACGGAATGCAGTTAACGCTAGTGTGAAAGTAGCCTTAATGCAGCACCCACCACGCAACTGAATGCAGCACCCACCACGCAGCAGAGTGCAGCACCCCTCCAGTTTGCAGCACCCACCATGCAGCCAAGTGCTCCAGCTTGCAGCACCTATGGAAAGCAAGAAACGACAAGGGAACATAAAAAAGGGCCCACTCAGCATGCAAAACAAAGCCCATGGAAAAGGAATTTTTCACAAAAAAAAAAACTTCCCTCCACCTACACCCTCCCAATGTTTATCTATTATGCAATCTGTCTACACCTTCCTTGTGTCTGTCCCTTCCAATGTGTCTACCCCTTCTGTGTCTATCCCTTCCAATTTGTATTCCACTCCTAATTTGTCTTCTTCCCCAATGACCCAATCCTCCATTTTGTTGCCACTTCCCCTGTAACCACTCCCTCACCCACTCCTACCCAATCATCTCAGACCGACACCCCCCTGGTCCACAATGTCACACCTTCCAACTGACGCAGATCCTAAACCCCATTTTTATTTGTTTTCTAAATTATTTTTGTTAAAAAATCTTTTGTTTTCACAATCACTGTGTTCATCTCTATTTGAAAACGCACACATGTGTATTGTATAATGGGTGTTACAGTGGAGGTGTTATTAACCCCTTTCTGACATCTGACGTACTATCCCGTCGAGGTGGGGTGGGCCCGTATGACCACTGACGGGATAGTAAGTCATACGCGATCGGCCGCGCTCACGGGGGAGCGCGGCCGATCGCGGCCGGGTGTCAGCTGCATATCGCAGCTGACATCCGGCACTATGTGCCAGGAGCGGTCACGGACCGCCCCTGGCACATTAACCCCCGGCACACCGCGATCAAACATGATCGCGGTGTACCGGCGGTATAGGGAAGCATCGCGCAGGGAGGGGGCTCCCGGCGGGCTTCCCTGAGACCCCCGGAGCAAGGAGATGTGATCGCGTTGCTCCGAGGGTCTCCTACCTCCCTCCTCGCCGCAGGTCCCGGATCCAAGATGGCCGCGGCATCCGGGTCCTGCAGGGAGGGAGGTGGCTTACCGAGTGCCTGCTCAGAGCAGACACTTGGTAAGCCTGCAGCCCTGCACAGCAGATCGCAGATCTGGCAGAGTGCTGTGCACACTGCCAGATCAATGATCTGTGATGTCCCCCCCGGGACAAAGTAAAAAAGTAAAAAAAAAATTCCCCACATGTGTGTAAAAAAAAAATAAAAAAAATATCCTAAATAAAGAAAAAAAATATATATATTATTCCCATAAATACATTTCTTTAGCTAAATAAAATAAAAAAAACAATAAAAGTACACATATTTAGTATCGCCGCGTCCGTAACGACCCAACCTATAAAACTGCCCCACTAGTTAACCCCTTCAGTAAACACCGTAAGAAAAAAAAAAAAAACGAGGCAAAAAACAACGCTTTATTATCATACCGCTGAACAAAAAGTGGAATAACACGCGATCAAAAAGACTGATATAAATAATCATGGTACCGCTGAAAACGTCATCTTGTCCTGCAAAAAACGAGCCGCCATACAGCATCATCAGCAAAAAAATAAAAAAGTTATAGTCCTGAGAATAAAGCGATACCAAAATAATTATTTTTTCTGTAAAATAGTTTTTATCGTATAAAAGCGCCAAAACATAAAAAAAATGATATAAATGAGATATTGCTGTAATCGTACTGACCCGACGAATAAAACTGCTTTATCAATTTTACCAAACGCGGAACGGTATAAACGCCTCCCCCAAAAGAAATTCATGAATAGCTGGTTTTTGATCACTCTGCCTCACAAAAATCGGAATAAAAAGCGATCAAAAAATGTCACGTGTCCGAAAATGTTACCAATAAAAACGTCAACTCGTCCCGCAAAAAACAAGATTCCACATGACACTGTGGACTCAAATATGGAAAAATTACAGCTCTCAAAATGTGGTAACGCAAAAAATATTTTTTGCAATGAAAAGCGTCTTTCAGTGTGTGACAGCTGCCAATCATAAAAATCCGCTAAATAACCCGCTATAAAAGTAAATCAAACCCCCCTTCATCACCCCCTTAGTTTGGAAATAAATACATTTTTTATTTTTTTTATTTTTACCTTTTTCCCATTAGGGTTAGGTCTAGAGTTAGGGCTAGGGTTAGGGCAAGGGCTAGGGTTGGGGCTAGGGTTGGGGCTAGGGTTGGGGCTAGGGTTGGGGCTAGGGTTGGGGCTAGGGTTGGGGCTAGGGTTGGGGCTAGGGTTGGGGCTAGGGTTGGGGCTAGGGTTAGGGCTAGGGTTACGGCTAGTGTTAGGGCTAGTGATAGGGCTAGGGTTATTGCTAGGGTTAGGACTAGGGTTGGGGCTACAGTTAGGGTTGGGGCTAAAGATAGGGTTAGGGTTTGGATTACATTTACGGTTGGGAATAGGGTTGGGTGTGTCTGGGTTAGAGGAGTGGTTAGGGTTACTGTAGGGATTAGGGTAAGGGGTGTGTTTGGATTAGGGTTTCAGTTATAATTGGGGGGTTTCCACTGTTTAGGCACATCAGGGGCTCTCCAAACGGAACATGGCATCCGATCTGACTTCCAGCCAATTCTGCGTTGAAAAAGGAAAACAGTGCTCCTTCCCTTCAGAGCTCTCCCGTGTGCCCAAACAGGGGTTTACCCCAATATATAGGGTATCAGCGTACTCAGGACAAATTGGAAATCATCTTTTGGGGTCCAATTTATCCTGATACCCTTGTGAAAATACAAAACTGGGGGCTAAAAAATCATTTTTGTGAAAAAAAAAAGAATTTTTATTTTCACGGCTCTGCGTTATAAACTGTAGTGAAACACTTGGGGGTTCAAAGTTCTCACAACACATCTAGATAAGTTCCTTGGGGGGTCTAGTTTCCAATATGGGGTCACTTGTGGGGGGTTTGTACTGTTTGGGTACATCAGGGGCTCTGCAAATGCAACGTGACGCCTGCAGACCAATCCATTTAAGTCTGCATTCCAAATGGCGCTCCTTCCCTTCCGAGCTCTGTCATGCGCCCAAACAGTGGTTCCCCCCCACATATGGGGTATCAGCGTACTCAGGACAAATTGGACAACAACGTTTGGGGTCCAATTTATCCTGATACCCTTGTGAAAATACAAAACTGGTGGCTAAAAATCATTTTTGTGAAAAAAAAAAAGAATTTTTATTTTCACGGCTCTGCGTTATAAACTGTAGTGAAACACTTGGGGGTTCAAAGCTATCAAAACACATCTAGATAAGTTCCTTAGGGGGTCTACTTTCCAAAATGGTGTCACTTGTGGGGGTTTTTAATGTTTAGGCACATCAGGGGCTCTCCAAACGCAACATGGCATCCCATCTTAATTCCAGTCAATTTTGCATTGAAAAGTAAAATAGCGCTCCTTCCCTTCCGAGCTCTGCTATGCGCCCAAACAGTGGTTTACCCCCACATATGGGGTATCGTCGTACTCAGGACAAATTGCACAACAACTTTTGTGGTCTAATTTCTTCTCTTACCCTTGGGGAAATAAAACAATGGGGGCGAAAAGATCATTTTTGTGAAAAAATATGATTTTTTATTTTTACGGCTCTGCATTATAAACTTCTGTGAAGCACTTGTTGGGTCAAAGTGCTCACCACACATCTAGATAAGATCCTTAGGGGGTCTACTTTCCAAAATGGTTTCACTTGTGGGGGGTTTCAATGTTTAGGCACATCAGGGGCTCTCCAAATGCAACATGGCGTCCCATCTCAATTCCAGTCAATTTTGCATTGAAAAGTCAAATGGCGCTCTGTTGTGAATTAGACTTTTTTGGCTCCCTCTTGTGGTCACTAGTGATATGACTCTGGGATTGTCTTTCCTCAGTTTGGCACCCACCTGGGTCGTTAGTCCAGGGGTGTTGCTATATATACTTCCTGGTTTCTCAGTCCAGTGCCTGGCAGCGTTGTAATCAGTTCCTTTCTGTTTGCTCCTGTCTGCTGGTCTTGGATCTTGCAAAATTAAGCTAAGTCCTGCTTCCTTGTTTTTTGGTTATCTGCTTTGGTCTTATTTTTTGTCCAGCTTGTACTAAATGTGATTCCTGATTTTGCTGGAAGCTCTAGGGGGCTGGTGTTCTCCCCCCGGGCCGTTAGACGGTTCGGGGGTTCTTGAATATCCAGCGTGGAAATTTTGATAGGGTTTTTGCTGACCATATAAGTCATCTTACTATATTCTGCTATTAGTCAGTGGGCCTCTCTTTGCTAAATATCTAGTTCATTCTTACGTTTGTCTTTTCTCCTTACCTCACCGTTATTATTTGTTGGGGGCTTGTATCCAACTTTTGGGGTCTTTTCTCTGGAGGCAAGAAAGGTCTATCTTTTCCCTTCTAGGGTTAGTTAGTTCTCCGGCTGGCGCGAGACGTCTAGAACCAACGTAGGCACGTTCCCCGGCTGCTGCTATTTGTGGTGCTAGGATTAGATATATGGTCAGCCCAGTTACCACTGCCCTATGAGCTGGTTTTTTGTGTTTGCAGACTTGGTATGTACTTTTGAGACCCTCTGCCATTGGGGTCATAACAGCGCTCCTTCCCTTCCGAGCTCTGCCCTGCGCCCAAACAATGGTTTACACCCACATATGGGGTATCAGCGTACTCAGGACAAATTGCACAACAATTTTTGGGGTCCAATTTCTTCTCTTACCCTTGGGAAAATAAAAAATTGGGGGCGAAAAGATCATTTTTGTGAAAAAATATGATTTTTTATTTTTACGGCTCTGCCTTATAAACTTCTGTGAAGCACTTGTTGGGTCAAAGTGCTCACCACACATCTAAATAAGATCCTTAGGGGGTCTACTTTCCAAAATGGTGTCACTTGTGGGGGGTTTCAATGTTTAGGCACATCAGGGGCTCTCCAAATGCAACATGGCGTCCCATCTCAATTCCAGTCAATTTTGCATTGAAAAGCCAAATGGCGCTCCTTTCCTTCCGAGCTCTGCCATGCGCCCAAACAGTGGTTTACCCCCACATATGGGGTATCAGCGTACTCAGAACAAATTGTACAACAAATTTTGGGGTCTATTTTCTCCTGTTACCCTTGGTAAAATAAAACAAATTGGAGCTGAAATAAATTTTGTGTGAAAAAAAGTTAAATGTTTATTTTTATTTAAACATTCCAAAGATTCCTGTGAAACACCTGGAGGGTTAATAAACTTCTTGAAAGTGGTTTTGAGTACCTTGAGGGGTGCAGTTTTTAGAATGGTGTCACACTTGAGTATTTTCTATCATATAGACCCCTCAAAATGACTTCAAATGAGATGTGGTCCCTAAAAAAAAATGGTGTTGTAAAAATGAGAAATTGCTGTTCAACTTTTAACCCTTAACTCCGTCAAAAAAAAAAATTTGGTTCCAAAATTGTGCTGATGTAAAGTAGACATGTGGGAAATGTTACTTATTAAGTATTTTGCGTGACATGTCTGTGATTTAAGGGCATAAAAATTCAAAGTTGGAAAATTGCGAAATTTTCAAAATTTTCGCCAAATATTCATTTTTTTCACAAATAAATGCAAGTTATATCGAAGAAATTTTACCACTATCATGAAGTACAATATGTCACGAGAAAACATTGTCAGAATCGCCAAGATCCGTTGAAGCGTTCCAGAGTTATAACCTCATAAAGGGACAGTGGTCAGAATTGTAAAAATTGGCCCGGTCATTAACGTGCAAACCACCCTTGGGGGTGAAGGGGTTAAAGTTAGCAAACAATACAGGTACATTTACTAGCAGAGTAAACCTTTTCATGTTGCCATACCACACGTCCAATATCAGAAACAAAGTAAGCAGCAAAGTGATCCCTCCAACACTTAATTTGACATCTATACAGCTATGTCCTCCTGCTGTGAACAGGTAATTGAAGTGCGTTATCTGCTGAGGAGCAGACAAGAAGTTTGGGCTCAGTATGCAAGAGGTTGAGAGGTGTTACTTTTCTCGCTTGTGGAAATAAGTTCCCCTCTTCAAAGCCACTTTTGGCCAAAAATATCAGACATTATGGCATAGAAGTCAAGTTATTAATATTTTTTTTTTTTTGTTAACTGCATAGAGCCTCTAGTTATGGTAGATATATTTTCGACGTGACAAATGTAAAGCACTTGCCTCACTGGTCAGCCTGCGCATCAGCTGCATGTTAATATAGAACAGATAGATAATGATATATGCAATGTTTACCATTTATGTAAAACTAAAATCATGATAGGATATATGGCATAAGTATCTACTGCCATGAACCTTATCCTTAAAGTGAATCTGTCAGCAGGATTGTGCTCAGTAAATTACAGAGTGTCCTTTTGGTGCCGTTGTTATCATTGTTGATTACAATGATACCTGGGTGATCAAATCCATCTTGTGGTGGTTGTTTTATCTTTATTTGCAGTTTTCAGTTAATGAGAGTCTCGTGCTTCAGGACTTTATGTGGTGTTCTGCTTAGATATTCATCCTTATGGCTTATCACTGGTCGTGACCGGTCCCCTATTTTACATACTGCAAATCATATTGTTTTAAAAAAAAAAATGACATTCCTCATATGCAGGTGCTGTAGCCTGATAGGATCTATAACATGGGCGGACATACTGCCTGTTCAACCGATGCGGCTTGCACCAGGGCCCAGAGGCTCCAGGGGGCCCTGCAGGGCAGCTAAGAAGGAGGGCAATCTGGACAGATTCTCCGGCCTCGCGGCTCCGGGGGGCCCCTGTCCAGGTTGTCCTAACGTGCGGCGGGCAGGGAGCAATCCCTGCAGCTCCGCTGCCTTCAAGAGAAAATGGCAGCGGAGCAGAGCTGCAGGGATCCATCCTGCTTCTTGCCCGTGCTTCCTGTCTCATACAGCAGCAGCTGAATGACATCATTCACCGCCGTGGCTGTGCGAGACAGGAAGCTTCTGCCGATGGTGTGGCTTCAGGATACCATGCGCAGAGGTGAGGGGTGTGTGTATCCAGAGAGGTGAATGGTGCTGTGTGTGTCTGAAATGTGTAAGTGGAGTAAAGGGCAATGATGGGGCAGAAGGCAATGATTGGGTTGATGGAGAGGGCAGTGATGGGGTGATGGGGCAGAAGGCAATGATTGGGTTGAAGGAGAGGGCAAGGATAGGGGTGGTGGGAGAGAAAGCAATGATGGGGTGGAGGAAAGGGCAAAAATGTGGGTGATGCGGAGGAGGAAATGATGGAGGCAGCGTAATGGGTGATGACGGTGGTGGAAAGGGCAATGATGGGGATAGTGGGGGAGGAGGAAATGATGGAGGTGGTGGAATGGGTAATGATGGGGTGGTGGGGGAGAAGGCAATGATGGTGGCAGTGGAAAGGACAATGATGGAGGTGGTGGGGAGGAGGCAATGATTCAGGTGGTGGAATGGGCAATAATGGGGTGGTGGGGAGAAAGCAATGATCAAGGTGGTGAAGAGGGCAATCATGGGGGTGGGGAGAGGGCAATAATGGGATATGGGGGGAGGAAGACAATGAGGGGTGTGGGGGATTGGGATGGGAATTTATAATGGATTTAGGAACAGGGGGAGGTGGAGGAAGACATTATCGATTATGTGTAACAGTCCCTTAGTATAAAGTGTACTCACTTATGTATAGCACAGTCCGTTAGTATATGGTGTACTCACTTATGTATAGTATAGCACAGTCCCTATAATAGTATAGTGTACTCACTTATGTATAACACCATCCTTAGTTTCCTCTTTTGTTATGTATAACACCGTCCCTTATTACGTACCATTCTCTCTAGTTATATATGATGCCCTCCCTTATTATATAGCTTCCTCTACTGTTATGTACAGTACTGTCTCTTACATAGTGTATTCTTGTTATTTTTGTTATTCACAGGGCCCTCTTATTACATAGTCCCCTCTCTTGTTAGATATAAAATGACTACTGATGGAGGAGACTGTGACCAGAGGACCAGTCCAACAGCTCCTTTAGAAAAGAAGCTTTCCTATGCTCCATCAGCCATCATTAGATTATACAGCTAACAAGACAGGATGGTATGTAATGAAAAACAGGGCTCTATAAAATCTAATATGTAAGGGACGGTGCCGTATATAATGAGAGAGCACTGTATAATAAAGGACAGCAATATACATAATAAAGGAGACTATGCAATATATACATGTATGTGTGGAGATATATATATATATATATATATATATATATATATATATATATATATATATATATATATATATATATATATATATACCGTATATACTCGAGTATAAGCCGACCCGAGTATAAGCCGACCCCCCTAATTTTGCCACAAAAAACTGGGAAAACTTATTGACTCGAGTATAAGCCTAGGGTGGAAAATGCAGCAGGTACCGGTGAATTTCAAAATTAAAAATAGATACTACATACCGTTCATTATGGCCCCGTAGATGCTCCACATAAAGCTGTGCCACATATAATGCTCTGCACCGTTCATTATGGCCCCATAGATGCTCCACAAAAAGCTGTGCCATATATACAATGCTCTGCACCATTGCCCCATAGATGCTCCACATAAAGCTGTGCCATATATACAATGCTCTGCACCATTGCCCCATAGATGCTCCACATAAAGCTGTGCCATATATACAATGCTCTGCACCATTGCCCCATAGATGCTCCACATAAAGCTGTGCCATATATACAATGCTCTGCACCGTTGCCCCATAGCTGTGCCATATATATAATGCTCTGCACCGTTGCCCCATAGCTGTGCCATATATATAGTGCTCTGCACCGTTGCCCCATAGCTGTGCCATATAGTGCTCTGCACCATTGCCCCATAGCTGTGCCATATTGTGCTCTGCACCATTGCCCCATAGCTGTGCCATATAGTGCTCTGCACCATTGCCCCATAGCTGTGCCATATAGTGCTCTGCACCGTTGCCCCATAGCTGTGCCATATAGTGCTCTGCACCGTTGCCCCATAGCTGTGCCATATAGTGCTCTGCACCATTGCCCCATAGCTGTGCCATATTGTGCTCTGCACCATTGCCCCATAGCTGTGCCATATAGTGCTCTGCACCGTTGCCCCATAGCTGTGCCATATAGTGCTCTGCACCGTTGCCCCATAGCTGTGTCATATAGTGCTCTGCACCGTTGCCCCATAGCTGTGCCATATAGTGCTCTGCACCGTTGCCCCATAGCTGTGCCATATAGTGCTCTGCACCGTCCATTATTGCCCCATAGCTGTTGCTGCTGCTGCAATAAAAAAAAAAAAAAACACATACTCACCTCTCTTGCTTGCAGCTCTTCGGCGCCATCTTCCCGGCGTCTCTCCGCACTGACTGATCAGGCAGAGGGCGGCGCGCACACTATATGCGTCATCGCCCCCTCTGACCTGCACAGTCAGTGCGGAGAGACGCCGGGAAGATGGCGCTACGCCCGGCATGTGGAACGAGGACAGGTGAATATGTAATACTTACCTGCTCCCGGCGTCCCGCTCCTTCCCCCTGCCTGTCTTCGGTGCCGCAGCCTCTTCCTCTGTCAGCGGTCACCGGCACCGCTGATTAGAGAAATGAATTATGCGGCTCCGCCCCTATGGGAGGTGGAGCCGCCTATTCATTTCTCTAATGAGCGGTCCCACGTGACCGCTCAGGGGAAGAGGCTGCGGCACCGAAGACAGGCAGGGGGAGCGGCAGGATCGCCGGGACTAGGTAAGTATATGACAGTGCTCACCCGCCGACCCCACCACCGATCATGACTCGAGTATAAGCCGAGAGGGGCACTTTCAGCCCAAAAATTTGGGCTGAAAATCTCGGCTTATACTCGAGTATATATCCCCTTGAGAAAGCTACAAAATCAAGAAGCGAAAAGTGCATTGGGGGCTCTGTCTGATCCACTTTGGTGCCATCTACCCCATCTAGTATTTACTGGTAAGTGCTGTGTGAGATATTTGAGACTACGTGGCCTTATTACCTTTGCACCTTATGTATTAAACACTTTCCAATTTACCGTACTTGCAATTTATGATGGGGTGCCTGGCACCAGTGATCCTAGTTATGGTCCTTCCTTACTGTCATGTGGTATTTTTGTATTCATTTTTTAATATGAGATGGTAATAATAAAATATTCTTTATAACCTGAATACTCCTATTTTCACTGATTCTTTCATAAGTACATGGAGTTGGTTATCTTTTTCCCCTTCGGTTTTTTTTTTGGATATCATTTTCCTCTTTGGGATATTGTATTGCACAATTTAGTGTCTGGTCTTTTTGATAAAGTGGTTATCTGGCGCATATATATATATATATATATATATATATATATATATATATATATATATATATATATATATATATATATATATAATTGTCTAAGGGTTTTTCCGTCTGTCTGTCTGTCTGTCCTGGAAATCCCGTGTCTCTGATTGGTCGAGGCCGCCAGGCACAGTATCGACGTAGATGTCATAATGGTTGCCAAGGCGACGATGATGTCATAAAGGTATACTACGGGGACATGCATATTCTAGAATACCCGATGTGTTAGAATATATATATATATATGTATATATATATATATATATATATATATATATATATATATATATATATATATATATATATATATATTAGAACACACCTTCTCATTTAAAGTTTTTTCTGTATTTTCATGACTATAAAAATTGTAAATTAACACTGAAGGCATCAAAACTATGAATTAACCCATGTGGAATTATATGCTTAACAAAAAAGTGTGAAACAACTGAAAATATGTCTTATATTCTAGGTTCTTAAAAGTAGCCACCTTTTGCTTTGATGACTGCTTTGCACACTCTTGGCATTCTCTTGATGAGCTTAGTCAGGTAGAGGTAGTCACCGGAAATGGTTTTCACGTCACATGTGTGCCCTGTCAGGTTTAATAAGTGGGATTTCTTGCCTTATAAATGGGGTTTTGACCATCAGTTGTGTTGTGCAGAAGTCTGGTGGATACACAGATGATAGTCCTACTGAATAGACTGTTAGAATTTGTATTATGGCAAGAAAAATGCAGCTAAGTAAAGAAAAACGAGTGGCCATCATTACTTTAAGAAATGAAGGTCAGTCAGTCCGAAAAATTGGGAAAAAATTCAGTCTCGCATGAGGGGTTTTCACACTGGGATGCATTGAGAGTGTGCTGGCCAGCCCGCCTAATCGATAAGTAGGGGCGTGACTAATAGGCTGTGAACCAGACACTATGCAGTACCATTGTGTGAACAACGCCCTATGTGGGCCTTTATTGCGCACTTGTATACTGGGCAGTGACCCCCTCCAGGAGTGGGTATGTGGTGAGTGGCTGTTGATCTGGTATTTTGCACTTGTGTTGCTAAAATCTTGCTTTATGGGCTGGCTGCACCCTGAGTGCTTTGGTCTGACGAGTCCAAATTTGAGATCTTTGGTTCCAACCACCGTGTCTTTGTGCGATGCAGAAAAGGTAAAAGGATGGACTCTACATGCCTGGTTCCCACCGTGAAGCATGGAGGAGGAGGTGCCTTGCTGGTGACACTGGGATTTCTTCAAAACTGAAGGCATACTGAACCAGCATGGCTACCACAGCATCTTGCAGCGGCATGCCATTCCATCCGGTTTGTGTTTAGTCGGACCATCATTTAGTTTTCAACAGGACAATGACCCCAAACAGACCTCCAGGCTGTGTAAGGACTATTTGACCAAGATGGAGAGTGATGGGGTGCTACGCAATATGACCTGGACTCCACGGTCACAAGACCTGAACCCAATCGAGATGGTTTGGGGTGAGCTGGACCGCAGAGTGGAATAAGTATATAATTCCACATGTGTTAATTCATAGTTTTGATGCCTTCAGTGTGAATTTACAATTTTCATGGTCATGAAAATACAGAAAACTCTGTAAATGAGGTGTGTCCAAACTTTTGGTCTGCACTGTGTGTAATATATATATATATATATATATATATATATATATATATATATATATATATATATATAATATAATATATATATATATATATCATATATATATATATATATATATATATATATATATATATATATATATATATATATATCACAAAAACAGGCAGCACTCCATATTTTTTGAGATAATTTGCAGGATTTATTCCACCCACATCTCCGTGCGACGTTTCGGCTCTGAATGAGCCTTTCTCAAGCCTCATTCAGAGCCGAAATGTCGCACGGAGATGTGGGTTGAATAAATCCTGCATATTATCTCAAAGAATATGGAGTGCTGCCTGTTCTTGTGAAACATATGGACTGAAAACAACCAGTGGACAGGTTGTTTGGGGGCCCTGCACCCGAAGATAAGTAGAGGATTTGTGCTGCTCCATTTTTTGTACTAAATAATATATATATATATATATATATATATATATATATATATATATATATATATATATATATATATATATATATATATATATATATCCTTGATGCCTTAAAAGGAGGGGGGCCCAGACATTTCCTGCACAAGGGCACCAAGCAGTTTGTGTCCGCCCCTGATCTATAATATGCATATTTTCATTTGTTTTTGTAACCCGAGCAATGAGTATACACGCTCATCACTAGTTGTCTTTACAAGAATGAGATAAATGCATAGATTGTGGTTTTGTTTTGGTTTTGCTGTGCTTTTACAGTGATTTAAAAAAAAGGAGGATTAGAGACAACCCCCATTTAAATGAACATTATTAACCCTTTTCTGACATTGGACGTACTATCCCGTCGAGGTGGGGTGGGCCCGTATGACCAACGACGGGATGCCTTTCACAATACTATCAATGAAATCCGACCAGAACTCAAATTTTCTATCTCATACCATACGGAGGCAATCACGTTCTTAGACACCAAAGTGTGTAAAAATGCCCATGGTGCTCTCACCACCGACATCTATACCAAACCCACCGACCGGAACAACCTTTTACTATACAACAGTTGTCACCCCAAATCCATCAGAAACAGTCTTCCTCGGTCGCAGTTCAAAAGGGTCTCCAGAATAGTGTCTAACCCTACCACCAGACAATCCAGATTACATGAGATGTCCAAAAAATTTGAGGACAGGAATTACCCAGGCACACTTCTCAATACAGAGATGACCAAAGCCCTATCCGAAACTAATTCCCCTGTGAGCCCTGTTCCCAAACCATCCAGGCTACCCTTCGTCCATGGCCACCATCCATCTATGCAAAGGGTACATAACTTGATCCATAAACAGTGGCCACTCCTTTCCAGGGCATACCCCAGAATAGCTATTTTCAAAAATCCCCCCCTAATGTGCCTACGTAGACCACCTAATTTAAAGGACAAACTGGTCAGGGCCGACGTTGGCTCTTCTAAACAAACTATGATCCGCACACTCAGTGGACAAACTAGAAGGGGAACATTCCCATGTCTGAATTGCACATGCTGTTCTAACATCATCAAAGGGAGTGAAGTGGTCCACCCTCGAACAGGTAAATCATATCCCATCAGAGATTATCATACGTGTGAATCAAACTATGTGGTATACATTATTAAATGCCCATGTGGCCTACTATATGTGGGCGAAACCATTCAGGCCATCAGAGATCGAATCGCAAGCCACAAATCTACAATTAGATGTGGGAAAACATGGTTGCCATTGCCGGCACACTTCAAAGAGGCCAGACACAACATATCGCAACTGCGGTTCCAGGTCTTGGAAAAAGTGCATAGACCAAGACGGGGGGGTAACCACATCCAGCTATTGAGGCAACGTGAGACATACTGGATCTACACGTTGGACACACTCAGCCCTAACGGTCTTAATCGCGAAATTGATTGGCTAACATGATAACTTTCTCTTCCATAGACCCACTGAATAGTCGTACGCAACCACTCAGCAATCTTCTTTGTGGAGTTGGTAAGATTCCCCACCTTAGGGTAGAATTTTTTCTAAGTTTCCTTCTTTTTTACCAATTTCTTTCTAAGTTTCCTTTCTGCTCCTATGGTTTGGACTCCTACATAGTTTTTGCTATAGGCATAGTTATTATGTGCCATTGCCGGCCTCCCCAGTCTACTATGTGTTTATAACTGTGATGCATCAATGGTCTATATTATTATGATTATTCCAATGTGTATATACATTAAGCATATGTGACTGACCACACAAATCTACATAATGTTACAAAACCGGTTTTTTCCTACTAACCAACACATCTCCTTACACACGGATTTAATCATCCACCATTTTTCACATATTACATTGTGTATCCAATTTCCATGCGGGCTCTAGTGGATACCTATGTGCCACCACACTAACACATCATCTCCCGGTCCACTATGCACTACATCGTCAAGTGGCATCTCCTCATATACACAATATGACATGGTCCCTTTTGCGCACACATGCGCATGCACCCTCCCCCTAGACATCATTCTGCCCTGCAACCGGCAATGCGCACGCGCTGAGTCTATTAGCGCCCTTCCCTGAGAGTTAGCATTATGCCATCCTATTGCGCACGCGCCGGCGTACATTACACTTCCAGTCCCATGCCTGAGAGAGAACATTATGCTATTCCAGTGCGCACGCGCCGGCGTGCACTAGACTTCCGGTCTCATGCCTCACTGGCGCTTTATAACTGAACGCCGGTCATGGACACAGTACCACGCTACCCTAGCCAGTGGCAGCACCGGACCCACGCAGGAGCTCTGACGCCAGCATTATCACTTACTTGAGACACGGTAGTGTCAGGATCTCCACACTTTGCGGCCACACGTCAGGCTTTACCCAGAGGGCTGCAGCACTAAGTCAGCAGTACACTGACATGCCATTCCGTGGACGTATGTCTGATTCTCCAGATAAGTATTCCCACACTCTATCTATTCCCTATCGGCCACCCTATAACGCATGTCTCACATTGCTTCACCTTTTTTAGTGATATACGCAGGGACGCCGCAATCCTAGGAGTACCATTACAATCACTGGTAACCTCGTATTCCATACCACATTTTCGATACCAAATATTTCCACAGGTCAGGTGTTTGCCACGTCTTAGTAACTAGAGCACGTTATTACCATGAGACATTCTCAATATTTATACTTCCCAACAGGCTTTTGGTACGTGACCGCGATAGCCACCCACTGCACTAATTCTAAGGAGCTATCCTTCAGCCCTAACCACTTGGGCTTCCATGGCAACTACATGGTAATAACCTACACTATACCTCTCTTCACCTGTACATTAGCAGTCACACTCATCCTTATGACTCTTACCCTCCATTTCATTAGGATATGACCTGTCTTCAGCACCTGTTAAATCCCTGAACGGAGTGATTATTCTGCAAATTTTAGGTGGGCTTCCCCTCTCATTTTGCCTTTCATGCACCTTTAGATTTTGATTATATCTATTTAACAACAGAATCCCCCATGAATTCCCAATATAGATTGAGAGTTGATTAACTTCCACTATTCGATGATAATCCATCCGTCCCATTATGGAACCCCTTCTTTGATTCCCTTGTTTTTTGTTTTATATACAACCCTTGGTTATATACCATTTCAATCCTAGCATATTTCGTTACACAGTCTTACAGAGCCATTGCTCTGTACATGATCTGCACAAAGGATTTTTGTATATAATGTAAATAACATGATTGTATTTGTCATTGTAATTATTGTATTGTAAATAGTCGTATTTTTATGTTTTTTGCAGCGACGTTGTGACCAAGGCTATGTATTGGCCGAAACGTTAAATGTACCAGTCGCTTGACCTCACAACCACTATAAATAAACTTCCACTTGCAAGCATACTTTTCTCCTATACGTGTGCAGTGATTTTGATATTCAGTGACTTTGGAGCAATCAGTTCCCTTCACTAGCACCGTCATTTTTTCCTTAGTTGAGTGCTAACCATCACAACTTTTGGTCAACGACGGGATAGTACGTCCAGAGCGATCGGCCACGCTCACGGGGGGAGCGTGGCCGATCGCGGCCGGGTGTCAGCTGCCTATCGTAGCTGACATCCGGCAATATGTGCCAGGAGCGGTCACGGACCGCCCCCGGCACATTAACCCCCGGCACACCGCGATCAAACATGATCGCGGTGTGCCGGCGGTATAGGGAAGCATCGCGCAGGGAGGGGGCTCCCTGCGGGCTTCCCTGAGACCCCCGGAGCAACGCGATGTGATCGCGTTGCTGAGATGGTCTCTTACCTCCTCCTTGCAGGCCCGGATCCAAGATGGCCGCGGCATCCGGGTCCTGCAGGGAGGTGGCTTCACTGCGCCTGCTCAGAGCAGGCGCCGGGAAGCATAGAAAAAGTGCACGTCAGATCGGTGATCTGACACCGTGCACAGCAAAGTGTCAGATCACCGATCTTACACTATAACATGATGCCCCCCCCTGGGGCAATGTTATAATGTAAAAGAAAAAATATTCCAATGTGTAAAAAAAATTAAAAAAAAATTCCCCCCACAAAAAAATATATATATAATGTTCCTATAAATACATTTCTTAATCTAAATTAAAAAAAACAAACAATAAAAGTACACATATTTAGTATCGCCGCGTCCTTAACAACCCCACCTATAAAACTATATCACTAGTTAACCCCTTCAGTGACCACCGTAAAAAAGAAAAAAAAAAAAAGAGGCAAAAACAATGCTTTATTCTCATACCGCCAAACAAAAAGTGGAATAACACGCGATCAAAAAGATAACCATGGTACCGCTGAAAGCGTCATCTTGTGCCGCAAAAAACGAGCCGCCATACAGCATCATCAGCAAAAAAATAAAAAAGTTATAGTCCTCAGAAAAAAGCGATGCAAAAATAATTATTTTTTCTATAATAGTTTTTATCGTATAAAAGCGCCAAAACATTAAAAAAATGATACAAATGAGGTATCGCTGTAATTGTACTGACCCAAAGAATAAAACTGCTTTATCAATTTTACCAAACGCGGAACGGTATAAATGCCTCCCCCAAAAGAAATTCATGAATAGCTGGCTTTTGGTCATTCTGCCTCACAAAAATCGGAATAAAAAGCGATACAAAAATGTCACGTGCCCGAAAATGTTACCAGTAAAAACGTCAACTCGTCCCACGAAAAACAAGACCTCACATGACTCTGTGGACTCAAATATGGAAAAATTATAGCTCTCAAGATGTGGTAACGCAAAAAATATTTTTTGCAATAAAAAGCGTCTTTCAGTGTGTGACGGCTGCCAATCATAAAATTCCGCTAAAAAAAACCCGCTATAAAAGTAAATCAAACCTCCCTTCATCACCCCCTTAGTTAGGGAAAAATTTAAAATGTTTAAAAAGTGTATTTATTTCCATTTTCCCATTAGGGTTAGGGCTAGTGTTAGGGTTGGGGCTAAAGTTAGGGTTAGGGTTTGGATTACATTTACGGTTGGCAATAGGGTTGGGATTTGGGTTAGGGGTGTGTCTGGGATAGAGGTGTGGTTAGGGCTACCGTTGGGATTAGGGTTAGGGATGTGTTTGGATTAGGGTTTCAGTTATAATTGAGGGGTTTCCACTGTTTAGGCACATCAGGGGCTCTCCAAACGCGACATGGCGTCCGATCTCAATTCCAGCCAATTCTGCGTTGAAAAAGTAAAACAGTGCTCCCTCCTTTCCGAGCTCTCTCGTGTGCCCAAACAGGGGTTCCCCCCACATACGGGGTATCAGCATACTCAGGACAAATTGGACAACAACTTTTGGGGTCCAATTTCTCCTGTTACCCTTGGGAAAATACAAAACTGGGGGCTGAAAAATAATTTTTGTGGAAAAAAAATACATTTTTATTTGCACGGCTCTGCGTTATAAACTGTAGTAAAACACTTGGGGGGTTCAAAGCTCTCACAGCACATCTAGATTAGTTCCTTAGGGAGTTTACTTTCCAAAATGCTGTCACTTGTGGGGGGGTTCTACTGTTTAGGTACATTAGGGGCTCTGCAAACGCAATGTGACTCCTGCAGACCATTCCATCTAAGTCTGCATTCCAAATGGCGCTCCTTCCCTTCCGAGCCCTCCCATGCGCCCAAACGGTGGTTCCCCCCCACATATGGGGTATCAAAGTACTCAGGACAAATTGGACAACAACTTTTGGCGTCCAATTTCTCCTGTTACCCTCGGGAAAATACAAAACTGGGGGCTAAAAAATAATTTTTGTGGGAAAAATTTTTTGTTTTAATTTTACGGCTCTGCATTATAAACTTCTGTGAAGCCCTTGGTGGGTCAAAGTGCTCACCACACCTCTAGATAAGTTCCTTAGGGGGTCTACTTTCCAAAATGGTGTCACTTGTGGGGGGTTTCAATGTTTAGGCACACCAGTGGCTCTCCAAACGCAACATGGCGTCCCATCTCAATTCCTGTCAATTTTGCATTGAAAAGTCAAACGGCGCTCCTTCCCTTCCGAGCTCTCCCATGCGCCCAAACAGTGGTTTACCCCCACATATGGGGTATCATCGTACTCAGAAGAAATTGGACCCCAAAAGATGTACAATTTGTCCTCTTACACTTGGGAAAATAAAAAATTGGGGGTGAAAAGATAATTTTTGTGAAAAAATATGATTTTTTATTTTTACGGTTCTGCATTATAAACCTCTGTAAAGCACTTGGTGGGTCAAAGTGCTCACCACACCTCTAGATAAGTTCCTTAGGGGGTCTACTTTCCAAAATGGTGTCACTTGTGGGGGGTTTCAATGTTTAGGCACCTCAGTGGCTCTCCAAACGCAACATGGCGTCCCATCTGAATTCCAGTCAATTTTGCATTGAAAAGTCAAATGGTGCTCCTTCGCTTCCGAGCTCTGTCATGCGCCCAAACAGTGGTTTACCCGTACATATGGGGTATCGGCATACTCAGGACAAATTGTACAACAACTTTTGGGGTCCATTTTCTCCTGTTACCCTTGGTAAAATAAAACAAATTGGAGCTGAAGTAAATTTTTTGTGAAAAAAAGTTAAATGTTCATTTTTATTTAAACATTCCAAAAATTCCTGTGAAACACCTGAAGGGTTAATAAACTTCTTGAATGTGGTTTTGAGCACCTTGAAGGGTGCAGTTTTTAGAATGGTGTCACAATTGGGTATTTTCTATCATATAGACCCCTCAAAATGACTTCAAATGAGATGTGGTCCCTAAAAAAAAAATGGTGTTGTAAAAATGAGAAATTGCTGGTCAACTTTTAACCCTTATAACTCCCCAACAAAAAAAAATGTTGGTTTCAAAATTGTGCTGATGTAAAGTAGACATGTGGGAAATGTTACTTCTTAAGTATTTTGTGTGACATATCTCTGTGATTTAATTGCATAAAAATACAAAGTTGGAAAATTGCAAAATTTTCAAAATTTTCACCAAATTTCCATTTTTTTCACAAACGCAGGTAATATCAAAGAAATTTTACCACTATCATGAAGTACAATATGTCATGAGAAAACAATGTCAGAATCACTGGGATCCGTCGAAGCGTTCCAGAGTTATAACCTCATAAAGGGACAGTGGTCAGAATTGTAAAAATTGGCCCGGTCATTAACGTGCAAACCACCCTTGGGGGTGAAGGGGTTAAAGGGAACATGTCAGCCCCCAAAATCGAGGGTGAGGTAACCCCACCGTCATCAGGGGCTTATCTACAGCATTCTGTAATGCTGTAGATAAGCCTCCGATGTAACCTAAAAGATGAGAAAAAGAGGTTAGATTATACTCACCCAGGGGCGGTCACGTTGCTGGTCCGGTTCGATGGGTGTCGCGGTCTGGCGCCTCCTATCTTCATCAGATGACGTCCTCTTCTGGTCTTCACGCTGCGGCTCCGGTGCAGGCGTACTTTGTCTGCCCTGCTGAGGGCAGAGCAAAGTACTGCAGTGAGCAGGCGCCGGGCCTCTCTGACCTTTCCCGGCGCCTGCGCACTGCAGTACTTTGTGCTGCCCTCAACAGGGCAGACAAAGTACGCCTGCATCGGAGCGTGAAGACCAGAAGAGGACGTCATCTGATGAAGATAGGAGGCGCCGAACTACACCGCGACGCCCACCGGATTGGACCGCCCACCCAGCTGAGTATAATCTAACCTCTTTTTCCTCATCTTTTAGGATACATCGGGGGCTTACCTACAGCATTACAGAATGCTGTAGATAAGCCCCTAATGCCGGTGGGCTTAGTTCATCTTGGGTTTTGGGGGTGACAGGTTCCCTTTAATGATTGCGTCACAGTTATAAATTTAACACTGCAACTTCTCTATTCTCAGAATAGATGGAGGTCAAGAAGGTTGGAACCTTACTAATAGTAAAGTGATGGCATACACATACTTACTTACTTAAATATAGTATGACAATTACGGTTATTTTTTTCACATATTTGGATTAGAACCATATCCTTCAGAAGGTACCGGCTGCAGACAAAGTATTGCAGAAAAGGTAGAACAACAAATAGAACAAGATGCACTGTAATTTTCAGCTATGTAGTAAAGGTTATCCCAAAGTTCTATAACATGTAGAAACCAACACAGTGAAAGGTCTTTAGCTGCAAAGGCTCCGTAGGGAAGAAAGGAAGAAAGGATAACGAATATTTCACAAGGAAACCTGAATCCAACAGCTCATTGACGTCTAAACTTCTAGTCACAGACAGTTTCTTATTCCAAGTTCAAGGGATTTAAGGTATATTCAACATAAAAATGTAGGTAAGGCAAGGTCAATCTCTTGGGCAACGATGAATACAGCTCAGCTGATGTAAGTTTGATGCAATATACACAGATGCCTCATTTCCAACAATGGGAAATCCACCCCACAAGGTAGAATGTCCTGCCACTAACAGTTTTGCCACTGACTGTTAAAGTGAAGGCCCAGCAAAGTGTCAATATATAGATTGAGGTCCTGGAATAAATGAAATAATCGTATATATCATTTTATGATCATGGAGAGTTGTAAAAGTGCAAAACTGATTGGAAAGTTGCAGAAGAAAAGCCAAAGGTTTCAATCAAGATGGGGAATAGAAGACTGCAAGTTATGCTTTGTTTTGCAGAGAATCTAATATCCAATGAGATTTTCTAACCAGGGATGATGAATAATCCAGATGATGGAGTAAGAGAAGTATGACCTGGACGTTCATGACTTGGGCCTCAATTTATATAGATGTTCATGTTGGCATTTTCATTGTCAGCATGGTTATATCCAATCAGGAGGAGAATGTAGAGATGAAAAAGGAAAAGCTATGGAAAAAAATCCATCATTTATTAAATAGTGGTCTAAAAATATAAATCTTACAAGTAAACTTCACATCACACAAAGTAAATTAAGAGGTGCATAAATGTGGCAGCAAACACCTTGGTAAATATCCTGATTTTAGATCAGAGACAAGTGAAAAATCAATAATAAAAGACTGAGTGGCGCTAAGTATTAAAGGGGTAGTTGCTCCTGCTGCGAATATAACAATCACCACCAATGATTGTGTAAAAATCAATAGTAAATCTGAAATGGATAACCAATATCCCTATTCGCGCTGATGCAAAAACCTTAATAGCAAGAAAATAAAATAGATTAGTGCACACAGTGCTAAAACATCACAGTTCATCTAATGTGGACACCTGCTTGGATCTAAATAGGTGCTCGCAGGTCCTGGTACTGGGTAGAGAAAAATAACACAGTTCTCTAATTGTCAATAGAAGTCTTACCCAGAGAAGGTATTCATGTCAGAAGGGGCTGTTTGATTGAAGACTGTAATCCCCAGCAGCGGTGGTACTGTTGTACTGAAGACTGTAGTAGCGATTCTGCTCTCATGCGGCAGCCGCCCCGGCCGGTGGCAGCATGACGCTTAGTTGAGCTTGCACATGTAGCGATATGCGCTCATGCAAGCAGGCCGATGTCCTCCTAAGTGCGCGAGGTGAACACAGCGCCGAGAAAAGACCTGCGTGCCGATGTGAATAATGTGATCGCTCACGTGACTAAAGGTGCAGTACGGATGGCGGTAGGGACCAAGAATAAGCCGACGCGTTTCAGAGACATCTGTCTCCTTCTTCAGGGTCCTTCTACCGCCATCCGTACTGCACCTTTAGTCACGTGAGCGATCACATTATTCACATCGGCACGCAGGTCTTTTCTCGGCGCTGTGTTCACCTCGCGCACTTAGGAGGACATCGGCCTGCTTGCATGAGCGCATATCGCTACATGTGCAAGCTCAACTAAGCGTCATGCTGCCACCGGCCGGGGCGGCTGCCGCATGAGAGCAGAATCGCTACTACAGTCTTCAGTACAACAGTACCACCGCTGCTGGGGATTACAGTCTTCAATCAAACAGCCCCTTCTGACATGAATACCTTCTCTGGGTAAGACTTCTATTGACAATTAGAGAACTGTGTTATTTTTCTCTACCCAGTACCAGGACCTGCGAGCACCTATTTAGATCCAAGCAGGTGTCCACATTAGATGAACTGTGATGTTTTAGCACTGTGTGCACTAATCTATTTTATTTTCTTGCTATTAAGGTTTTTGCATCAGCGCGAATAGGGATATTGGTTATCCATTTCAGATTTACTACAAGTGAAAAATCACCAGCGTCAGTCAAGATAAAGAAAAGAATGTTGAAAAAAAAAAAAAAAATTATTAGAAAACAAAAGGAAGGCCACATTCTAACAAAGGATGAGGGAGATACAGGATGAAGCAGGAAATCAAACATTGTTTCAGGATCTCACCCATCTAACTTTGTAGCTGGGGCTTTCAGAATTGGCACTACAAGATGATGTTTTGAGTCTTTTCTTAGGCCCGTCATACATATTAGATGGACACATTAGATGGCTGACTGGCCAAATGATAGCTTGGCCCATCATTCGATCAACTCTTCTACATACACGAGTGTTCATGTGAGTGAGTGCACCTGTGTTCTCCATTGTAAGATACATTGCCACTCATCACGAATTTGACAAGTGGTGTTGCCACGACCTCATACAACCCCAGTCCCACACAATTTGTTGGAGCTGGACAAAAATGGTGTGAGAACACCAAACTTAGCAAAATTTTAGTACAGCCGTGCATTTAGCCAAATTTTTTGTGACTTTTGGACCCACAGGTACATAATAAAAGTTTACTACATTGGCACACAAAAATGAGACCTGCATTTTCCACTAACATGATGCTCAAACTTTTTATGTGGTAGCAGGAGAAAATGGACCTCATCATTTGTAATGTAATTTCTTCTGAATGCAGCAATACTCCATATTTGGTCAGACTCTACTCTATGAGCAGAAGCAACTGATAGGAAGGAGCAATATTTGGCTTTTGGACTGAAAGGTTGGCAGAAATATCCTGTGAAGCCACTTGCAGAAGAACCCACAAAACACACACATTTTGCAAACTACTCCCATCCAGGGTTGTGATGAGTAATTTGAACACAGGTGGTGATTCACTGAATTTTTAAATACTGGGGCAAGGAAATGAAAAATTGTGATTTTTTTTTAATTATTATTATTATTTTATTCAAATACTTCATTAGGGATATAGTGAGGTGATGAAGGAATTAAAAATAACCATCTATATGTTGCTGTCAAATTGACAGCAGCATGAGAGTGAAATCTTCATGATCAGTGCCAAGAACAAGTTGCAGCTGGTTAGCTGACCTACAGCTGAAGAAGCCCCCTCTTCTTGTGAGCAGACATTATAATCATGTGGTACATGTATGGTGGCGAAGGATAATTCAGTGCCCGCTGCACAGTGCATGTAAGACAGACGTTGGAAAAATGATACTCTAAGTGAACTTTTGCCAAACGACACCATTTTTTTGCACTGCAACTCCAACACTGATAGCAGGCTTTGTAGTCTAACTATGGAAACATACAGGTCTGCGTAAACAAACCATACATTGGTTTATAATCATGATGACTACATTGAAAGTCACTGCAGATGCACAGAAGGAATTAAAATAAATCTGTTGCCAAAAATGGTGATTACTTACAGGTAATCGGATTTTCCAGAACAGCACCATGGGGGGAGAGAGGCTCCACCCCCAAGTACAGGAAACCCTATGGCTTTAAAAGGCAGAGACTTCCTCTCCTGCTCTGTAAACCATTTAAGTGAACTGGAACTCCGTTTGGATAATTCAGTAGACACAAATGCACTGCTCAAAAAAATAAAGGGAACACTTAAACAACAGAATCTAACTCCCAAGTAAATCAAACTTCTGTGAAATCAAACTATCCACTTAGGAAGCAACACTGTTTGACAATCAGTTTCACATGCTGATGTGCAAATGGAATAGACAACAGATGGAAATTATTGGCAATTATCAAGACACCCTCAATAAAAGGAGTGGTTCTGCAGGTGGGGACCACAGACCACATCTCAGTACCAATGCTTTCTGGAAGATGTTTTGGTTACTTTTGAATGTTGGTTGCGCTTTCACACTTGTGGTAGCATGAGACGGACTCTACAACCTACACAAGTGGCTCAGGTAGTGCAGCTTATTCAGGATGGCACATCAATGCGAGCTGTAGCAAGGAGGTTTGCTGTGTCTGTCAGCGTAGTGTCCAGAGGCTGGAGGCGCTACCAGGAGACAGGCCAGTACACCTGGATACATGGAGCGGGCCGTAGGAGGGCAACAACCCAGCAGCAGGACAGCTACCTCAGCCTTTGTGCAAGGAGGAACAGGAGGCGCACTGCCAGAGTCCTGCAAAATGACCTCCAGCAGGCCAAAAATGTGCATGTGTCTGCACAAATGGTTAGAAACCGACTCCATGAGTTTGGTCTGAGTGCCCGACGTCCACAGATGGGGGTTGTGCTCACAGCCCAACACCATGCAGGACGCTTGGCATGTGACACAGAACACCAGGATTGACAAATTCGCCACTGTGCTCTTCACAGATGAAGCAAGTCCACACCGAGCACATGTGACAGAGTCTGGAGGGCGATCTGCTGCCTGCAACATCCATCAGCATGACCAGTTTGGCAGTGGGTCACTAATGGTGTGGGGTGGCACTTCTTTGGAGGGCCACACAGCCCTCTCCATGAGCTCACCAGAGGTATACTGACTGCCATTAGGTATCGAGATGAGATCCACAGACCCCTTGTGAGACCATATGCTGGTGCAGTTGGCCCTGGGTTCCTCATAATGCAGGACAATGCCAGACCTCATGTGGCTGTAGTGTGTCAGCAGTTCCAGCAAGATGAAGGCATTGAAGCTATGGACTGGCCCGCCCATTCCCCAGACCTGAATCCGATTGAACACATCTGGGACATCATGTCTCACACCATCCACCAACGTCACGTTGCACCACAGACTGTCCAGGAGTTGGTGGATGCTTTAGTCCAGGTCTGGGAGGAGATCCCTCAGGAGACCATCCGCCGCCTCATCAGGAGCATGCCCAGGCATTGTAGGCTGATCATACAGGCACGTGGAGGCCATGCACACTACTGAGCATCATTTCCCTGTCTTGAGGCATTTCCACTGAAGTTGGAACAGCCTGTAACTTTATTTTCCACTTTGATTTTGAGTATCATTCCAACTCCAGACCTCCGTGGGATATTAGTTGTGATTTACTGTTGATAAGTTTTAGATTTTATTGTTCTCAACACATTCCGCTATGTAATGAATAAAGATTTACAACTGGAATTTTTCATTCAGTGATATCTAGGATGAGGGATTTTAGTGTGCCCTTTTTGAGCAGTGTATATACAAGTACAGCAGTACACAGCACGCTCGTTATAAACCACCATACCAAGTATACAAATACATCTATAGCTTTTCTTTTTTTTCCGCAATACCTTGCGAGTCAAATGTGTGCCATCCACCAAAGAAGAGTGAGAATGGAAGGAATAAGGAAGGGTATTTGTCGTGGGTTCTGGAAAATCTGATTACCAGTAAGAAATCATTTTTCCCTATTCTCCACGACTGCACCATGGAGGGAAAATACAGAGGAATTCCCTAGGGAGGGACCACTGTGATAGAAATATAAATATCATGTAGATCTCACTTGCATGTATACCCCTCTATAATCATATATACTCATATGCTCACAGCTAATATATACATTATAATAAATGGTTTAAAATGGCTGACACGAACTGATATAAGCCAGACAGATCATATGGGGTTTTCCATCCCAAAAAGCGGAAGTTGGGTCAGATGTCTGAAATAATGCCTAGAATATAGCTGAATCTTGCTGAAACGGCAGACCAACAGTGTCAGATGTCTCAACTCTGTCCTCCATGCAGAGAGCTCAATTCTAGTTGCTTAATCAGCTTAATCAGCAGTCATATGAGCATTAATCACAATATTCCATATATCTTTAGATAACCAATGACAGAGGAGCTAGACAATATGGTAATTAACTAACCACCCCTGACAACCCCTAACCACTCCTTTCTATGTGAAAATATAAAACTATGTATGTACAATAAAGTACCAGTATTGATGGAATGTTGTTCTGTCACAGTTGTGTACAGTCCATTCTTGATGAGCGCTCAAAATACTCAGTCTAATTGGGAGCGGCCGCAGCACACACAGAGGGATAAATTTATCCAACCCACATATTTCCATAACAGTAATGGCCCCCAACAGCGAGGCATGGATGAAACGCACACGGGGACCCACTACTGACCGGAAAGAAGGAGGTTGTAGCCGTGGCCTTGGCACAGGGGCAGGAGACTGCGCAGCTCCATAAGTAAGGTAAGAAAATGTTATCATCTTACCTGAAAGTCCCCTGTGCCCGGTCCTTGTCTATACCTCTTGCCGGTCAGGTGTGGTCACCAATTCCCAGGTAGTGTAAAAAATCCGTAGCCACGAATCCAAACCCTGGGAGGTGTATGCTGTGTGCCGTGTATGTGTTCTGTGTTTGAGTAAAATCCGGGAGAGGAAGGAAAAAGTGACTTTTGCTTGTGGTTGCTGGGTAACAGACTGCAGGAGGTCAAATCGCTCGATAAGTTATTGCAGGATTCCCGTGCATAGGAGGAACAGGTAGAGTTCCGGGGCAGGTAGTCCCATGTTCCAGGCACGGGTAGTGATAACTTAGAGGGCTACTGCAGATTCCCGTAGTGCCGGCGATCCAGTCAGGACGTCCGGACCGGGGTGGTAGATTTCCCGCTTGTTGTGGTTCTCACTCAGGCGGCCCGGGCACAGGTGTGCTCAGTGCGATTGGCAGTAGTCTGTTTCCCAGAGCAGTTAGCAACCTGCACGTGTCACAGAATTAAAAAGGGTGATTCTCCCGGACGTGTCTATCTGTATCTGTTTCTGTTTGTCAACTATTGCCGCTTTAAGAAGCATGAAATAGTAAAAGAGTTTTGTTTTTTTCCCTCTCTCTTGAACTTCCTCTTTTTTCAGCTGAAGCAGAGATGCATTGTAAATCACACTGTCACATCTGGTTTTTTTTCCTGACTGTTTTCAGCTGCAATGCTGGCTATGTGTAGCTATTTGTGAAGAAGTGATTGTATCTATCATTTTTGGTGCGACATACGTGTTTTCAGATACGTGATTTTAGTGACATTTGATATTATTGCAATAGCATACAGCAGCATATAAAAGAGGAAGTGTGTCTCTGACTGTATTTGAGCGCAGAGATTCGAAAAGAAAAAAGGAGAAGACAAAAGCCGTTTTAATTTTTTTTTTTACTCTCTTAAAGGGTCTTTTTCTTTTTCGGCATTTTAAAGTTTTTTAATTAAGTTTTCCTCAATCTTCAATCTCTTTACCTTTTTTACTTTTTTTTTGGAAAAAAGTTTTTTTCCTTCCCTTTTGTATCAAAATTTTGAGTTTTTGGTTGTGAACTAAGTTTTTGACGGTTTTTCTTATCGTTTTGGGTTTTTCTTAGAGTTTTATATACTCATTTTTAGAAGTTTTTTTTTTAGTACTGTTTTTTTCATTTTTGTGTGTTTTTCATTTTTTTTGCTTTTGCCATGGGGAATAAAGTGGCCGAGCAACAGGAGTGTCTTTTATTTCCTGATGAGCAAACAGCCCCTAGATAGTGGCAGAACACGAAGGTGTTAAGTATGTGAAGATTTTGGAAGGTATAAAGTACGTGAAATTCATTAGAATGGCAGACTTCAAGCTGCGGAATGGCATGACGTAGAAAGGAAAATAAGGGAAGTTAGCGGATGTTAGATTGCTGAATGCCAATACATGGTATGAAGTAGCAGCAGAGCTTACATCGTTTAGGTGGTACAGAAAGTTATGTGAGCAAACCAGGAAGTGATTTTTGTGGGTATGAGACGGGAGAATCTGCGCAGTAGGTAGTTATTTTTGCACAGTATGTGGCGCGCCCCGTCTCTCCCTACAGGGAGAAGGCATAATTGCTCCTCTCTATTATTCTTGTTGTTCTCCTCTATCCTACTTTTTTTTTCTCTGTCACTCTTTTTCTCCTTATTCTTCTCTCCCGCTCTCCTTTTTCTTCACTTTTCTCTCTCCACTCCTCTATTCTCCTTTCTATCTCTCTTCTCCACACCTCTTCTCCTCCCTCTTCTCCTCACCCTCTCTCTCTCCCCTCCTTCTCCACTCCCCCACCACACCTATTCTCCTCCTTATCTCTCTCCTCCACACCTTCCATCTTCTCCTCCTCCCTCTTCTCCTCACTCTCTCTCCCCTCCTTCTCCACTCCTCTCTTCTCCTCTCTCTCTCTCTTCCACACCTCCCATCTTCTCCTCCCTCTTGTCCACATTCTCTCTCCTCTCCTACTATTCCTTTGTCTCACTCATCAACCCCTCCTCCTTATTCTTCCTCTTTTTTCCTCTTTGTTGCCGGCTGGGCCAATGCCCAATTCAAACAATATGGTGCTTACAGCACAAGGTTTCCCTCTATGCCCCTGGCACAGTCCAGCCATTGCCAGTTGTGATATCGGGAAAAGAAAGTGAAAATCCCCCTACACACAATGCAGTGGGCAGCCCCCAGACACATCAGGTAGCAGACAGCTCAGCCCTGGATGCAGAGGAGGGAGGAATGATATCAGAACGAGCTCACTGACAGATCCTCCGTTACCTCATTTCACAGTCAACAATATTGTAACCCTTAAGGTTTTACATGAACTTTGAAATCACCATGTATTGATAATGTACAACTTCAGCACCAGTCAGAGCTGCCTACATTCACACCAACATAGAACTATAAGCCTAATCCATCATAGCTTCAGCAAGGGGGGAGACATCCTCACAAAAGAAAAAAGCAACTTCTAAGTCCAAAATCAGCCAGTGTAGGAGCCCAGTACAAGCTATCACAACTATTCCTCTGATGAAGATGAAGAGGGAACATCATACATGCTGTCCAGTACTAGAAAAGAAACCCACAGGCACCAAGAATGCAGGGGCAGATAGAGGCACCACCATTACACTATGTGCACTGCACTTCAAGTCAGGTGACAATCTTCCAGACCCAGGGATGCATCCCATGCCATTTTACAGAAGAATGTAGCAGAACCAGCGAACATATGCAGCCACCTGGAATGATCTCTGGGCCATGAATGGAAATAGAAGCAGGTGATGCACTCTGGCCAATCATGAAGGAACAATTCAAACTTCCAGCAGAATTAGACGTACACGCTTGGGAGTCAGGGCCACAGCTAATTGAACAGCTCAGAGAGTGCGCCAAAGGCAGATTGGCAGGACAAGCCATGACATGAGCCAAGACAAGACAGAGTCTGTAAAGAAGTTTCATGGCAGAGTAATGCAAGTATCCCAAGACTTGGGCTTTACCATTCATGACCAGATACACAGGCAAATGTTGGCACAGGCCTTTGTGCATGGACTGAGACAGCCAATCAGGAAACCACTGATAGTGGCTAGGCCTGAGAACAGGTCAATAGCAGTGGACTGACCCAGCAAAATGTTTTATGTGCGCCTAGGAGACTGTTTATTGCCGATTGTCACCAAAACTGCCGCTATTATAGCACCACAAAGAGCGCGAAGAAGGAAACGGGTGCCGTGCTGCTGAGAACGCTGGAAGGGGAGCCAGAGGTGAAGACACTGCAAAGTGCCAATCAACACACCGGAAGAACCGCTGAAGTCTCCAGGGAGGAGACACCGACCTCAATAAGGTTAGCAAAGGGGAGAAGCTATGTCAGACCAGGGGTAAGAAGTGATGGCAGATGCAGCCGCAGCCCCTGTAATGCCCCAAGACCTTGGGTTGGATGCAGCCGCCGGTCTCATGGCACCCCCGGGCCTCGCCACGAATGCACCTGCAGGCCCCGTCTTACCACCGCAGCTTCAATCAGCAGGCCGGACCCCGCTGCCGCTGCAGTACCCATCATGCCGTTGTCCATAGTAGCCAAAGGGATTGAGTCCCAACCAGGGGTGCAGAAGACAGCCCCTCTCATGGTGACCACTGACCTGAAAGCGCAACCACCCTACAAAGACAGAAAAAGTGTCAAGTGTTACATCTGTGGCAAGTTTGGCCATTACCAGAACCAGTGCAAAGCACCCACGCCCCCGAAGAGACTGGACCCATGCAACCCAAGAGTTGGTCCAGAGAAACAGGTCAAGGAAGAAGTGCAGAAAGCAGTGAAGTACCCCGTCCATAGGACAGAGGCAAGCAAGCCAGGTCCTCAAGACACTACGCTCCTGACATGTAAAACTTCATCTGCAAGACCAATACCTCAAATTACCCTTAAAATGGATGGCGTTGTCAGATCCAACGTGGTGTAGCCAGAAGTGTGATGACACCTGTGGAACTCACTGATCCCACCTGCCTATCAGAATCCTCTGTGTCTCGCATGGGCATTGATGGTCAAGTCAGACATTCTCAGCTTACAAAGCCACTGAGCGTGTGCACTCAGCCAGGACACTCTATCCTGTCCCAGTTTGTGGTGTAAAGGACCTGCCACTCAACCTGCTGGGAGCGAACCTACTGCAGAAGCTGAAGGCAACCACAGTGTTCCACGAAGATGGGACAGTGACACTTTCTTCATCCCTGACCCAAGAAGAGTCCTGCTGGCGGCCCTACAAGAACATTAAGCAACCGATGAGGCCTACACAAGGAGGTACTGGATGTAGTACCAGAAAGTCTATGGTCTAAGGGACCCCAGCACGTGAGAAAGCCTCAAGTTGCCCCAGTACGGGTGTCACTCAAGCCATGTACCCCGTACCCTCGTAAGGCCCAGGCCAGGCCTAGAGTCAAGCTGCCTCTGACCAACTGAAGGTCTACCTGGAAATAGGAATCATTGTTCCTCGCACATCGCCTTGCAATACCCCGCTTTTCCCCGTCAAGAAAAAGACTGTAAAAGGAGAGCCAGCCAAGTTCAGAATGGTATATGACCTGAGAGCTGTGAATGACGCCACGGTGTTTGAAACTGAAATTATGCCGAATCCGCACACTCTGCTCTCAAATGTGCATGCCACAGCAAAAGTGTTCACAGTGAACAACCTGGCTAATGTTTTCTCCAGTGTTCCCCTTCATCCGGAAGACCAGTTCCTGTTTGCCTTAATGCACCAGGGGGGACACCACACATGGACAGTGATGCCACAGTGGGCCCAGAACAGCCCTCCACAGTTCACCAAAGCCATGTCCACAGTCCTCACCAACTGGGTCACAGAACAAGCAGAAGTAACCCTGCTACAATACATGGACAATCTACTCCTTTGTGCAGTTGACTTTGACATGTGTAAAGCCCATTCCTTGTATCTCCTACTCTACCTGGCGGAGCAGCACTGCAAGATCTCAAAGAACAAAGTCCAGTGGTATCTGAAGCAAGTTACGTTCCAGAGACACTGTATTGCTCACCAGGTGAAATACCTGACAGATGACCGGAAGACCACAGTAGAGAAGATGGTTCCTCCAACAACTCAAAAGGTGCTACAGGCCTTCCTTGGTCTAGTTTCGTAATTGCAGAGCCTGGATCCCTGATGCTTCCGTCCTAATGCAGCCTCTGTGTGAATACGTCAGTGTGACCCCGTTCCTCCAGAGAGATGTGGCCTTCAGTTCGTTCAAGAAGTTAAAAGGTTCTGTAGTCTCTGCCAGCACTAGGCCTATCCGACTACGAGAAGCCATTCCGTCTCTACTTGATGAGAAAAGAAGGCCTTGCTACTGGAGTCCTGACGCAGCTTCAGGGGGGAAAGCGGAGACTTTCGGACTACTTTTCAGATTGCCTGGATCCAGTTGCAAGGGGAGCCTCTTCCTCCCGCATGAGAGCAGCAGTTGCAGCACACGCCCTCCTGGACAGGACTACTGACATCAGTGGAAAAATCATTGGAAATCTTGGCTCTGCATGACATCTCGGCAATCCTCAACCAAACCCAGCTAAAACATCTCTCCACCGCCAGGCATCTTCGCCTCCAGTGCTCTCTACTCCTGCCCAACAATGTCACCATCTCCAGATGCACAGTCCTCAACCCGTCCACTCTACTCCCACTCCCAAGGGGGGATACAGATATGGACCCTCAGATAAAAAGTCTGCATGGGATCTGAATTTGCTCCGGACGGATGACCATGATTGCTTCAGCATCATGCCACAGGAAACGGCAGGACTACCCAAGGTGGCAGAAGAGCCAGTGACCAACCCAGAGTTGATCCTCTATGTGGATGGCTCCAGATTTGCAGATGATGAAGGAAGATTCCACACGGGATGTGCAGTGACCAGCAATCAAGAGATCCTGTGGTCCAGAAGTCTGCTGCCCAGTCTGTCAGCCCAGGAAGCAGAACTGATAGCGCTGATGAAGGCCTACCAGATGGCAGAAGACAAGACTGAGAAAATGTATACCGATTCAAGGTACTCGCATGGCATAGCACACGACTTTGGACCCATCTGGGCTGCAAGGGACTTCATCACAGCAAGCGGAACAACTGTGAAGCATCATGGAGCCATTAAGGACCTGCTGAACACACTTCAACTTCCAAAAGTGGTGGCAGTACTAAAAGTCAAAGCGCATGGAAAACTAAGCACAGTAGAGGCACAAGGCAACAACATGGCGGATATGGCAGCCAAAGAAGCAGTCAAGGGAAGACAATATGGAAAAGTGGAAGAGGTCGTAGAGCCGGAAGGCTACATGACGACTGAAGACAAGAAACCTGACCAAATGATGTCCTGGGATCTGCTCAAAAAAGCTGCAAGAGCAAGCCCCAAAGGACAAGAAGGAATGCTGGATGCGGAAGTGAGCAACACATGAAGAAGGAACGGTATACTCAATGGACTACAAACCCTGTTTACCCCAAAGCATGTACCCTATGGTGGTCCAGTGGGCACATGGGCCCACACACAGATTAAAGACACAGATGAATGATCTGATTGATGCTTACTGGTTCGCTCCAGAAATCTCCACCCTAAAAGCCAAGTTCATAAACAGCTGTCTGAACTGTGGCAAATGCAACCCTGGAAGAATGAAGAAAGTTCCCACACATTGTCTTGCCAGACCACTGTACCCCTTCCAGAGGATCCAGATAGACCAAATCCAGATGCCGCCAAGTGGAGGATTCGAATATGCCCTTGTGGTCGTGGACATGTTCTCAGGATGACAGCCAGAAGCTTTCCCAGTGAAGAACCAGTCAGCAAAGACTACTGCAAAGAAGCTACTCTCAGAGACGAGATATGCAGCTATGGGGTCCCAGAAGTGATAGAGAGTGACCAGGGACCCGCATTCATAGCAAACCTCACACGAGAGATCTAGTCAGCAGTAGGGTCAGACTTAGGCCTACATACTCCCAATCACACTACTCAGTGTTAGGCATACTCCCAGAGGCCCAGCAAAGCTGTCACCGTATGAAATTTTGTTTGTGTCTAGTCCCAGGTTAGGGGTATCCTTTCCCTCAGCAGCTGACTATGTAATATGATACTTTGTCTGCTTATGTAATTGAAATCACCAAGAAACTTGCTAACATCCATTCTCGAGTTTTTTTCTTCATTGCCAGATCCAGAGTCCGGTATGCACTCCTAGAAGCCAGGAGACTGGGTGTTGGTAAAAAAGTTTGTAAGGACAACACCACTCGATCCCAGATTTGATGGTCCTGTTCAACTGCTGCTGATGACACCAAACTCTGTAAAACTGGAGGGAAGACCCACTTGGATCCACTCATCGCATGGCAAGAAAGCTCCCCTACCAGAAGATGACACCCAAGCCAGAATGATGTTGCGGCCTGACCGAAAAGATGACCTACCTGATAAAGACTACACATCGCTCACTACACATGCTATTGACTAAGAGACTGATTGCAACGAACCCCCATTAGGGACAGATCTCCTGACCGCCCATTTGCGAAAAGTCTGTACGGAGTGGGGCACAGGCGTTAGGCTTGAGTCAGTTCGCCGACAGCACAAAAGAGTTGCAGCACTTTGGGACAGGAGGCTAGGATTAGGGCAAGTGATATCTAAGGGGGGCTTGTGATAGAAATATAAATATCATGTAGATCTCACTTGCATGTATACCCCTCTATAATCATATATACTCATATGCTCACAGCTAATATATACATTATAATAAATGGTTTAAAATGGCTGACACGAACTGATATAAGCCAGACAGATCATATGGGGTTTTCCATCCCAAAAAGCGGAAGTTGGGTCAGATGTCTGAAATAATGCCTAGAATATAGCTGAATCTTGCTGAAACGGCAGACCAACAGTGTCAGATGTCTCAACTCTGTCCTACATGCAGAGAGCTCAATTCTAGTTGCTTAATCAGCTTAATCAGCAGTCATATGAGCATTAATCACAATATTCCATATATCTTTAGATAACCAATGACAGAGGAGCTAGACAATATGGTAATTAACTAACCACCCCTGACAACCCCTAACCACTCCTTTCTATGTGAAAATATAAAACTATGTATGTACAATAAAGTACCAGTATTGATGGAATGTTGTTCTGTCACAGTTGTGTACAGTCCATTCTTGATGAGCGCTCAAAATACTCAGTCTAATTGGGAGCGGCCGCAGCACACACAGAGGGATAAATTTATCCAACCCAAATATTTCCATAACACCACTGCAAAACTTTTCATGCGAAAGTAAGATCCCAAGCACATATAGTCAACCTACAGTGTTTGAAAAAAGTGGAGGGCAAAGACCACTAGGCTGCCCTAATGATTTGTTTTCGAGCGGCGTTGGCCCTTTTTGCCAAGGATGTGGAAACAGTCCTTGTGGTGTGTGCTTTTAACTTATTGGAAAAGGGGGGTGGAGGAGGAGAGGTGGCTGGGGGGAGGCTACCGACATGTAGGTTAGGGAAATCCCTGTTCTGACCCATCTAGCTATGGACCCTTTGGCCTCTTCTTGGGACCCTGAAAGAAAAAAACAGGTAGGCATGTAGGAGGCTTCTCCTGAAATCTATGGTGTGAAATGGTCTCCCATTCATTTTTAGGGTTATCACAAAATGATGGCAGAACAATCTCCTAGGACCTGTGAAAGGTTTATACTATCTTGGAGAGGAAGGCGGAGTCAGGTCCCCATCTGATAAAAATCGTGTGAAAGGCTGATTTACTGAAAGGGAGTGTAGCTCCCCAATCCTCCTAGCCGATGTAGGGGCCACCAGGAGAGCCATTTTAAAATAAAAATTCTAATTGGGCATTCTAATAGAGGTGTGAATGGAGCTCTGTTTAGGGCTTTTAGGTCTAAGTTTAGGTCCCAAGAAGGAGCTCGAGGCTGAGGAGACATACCGGAATGTCCAGCTGCTTTGAAAAAAATCTAACTATTAAGAGTTGACCAGCAACTTTTCTGTCAAAAAGACCCCCAGCGCTGCAGCGTGGAATTTTAGGGTACTCTTTTTCAAACCTCTCAGCCTATTTGTAAAAACTGTAGAATGGACACCCACAAGGCACTGGGTTGTTTTCTTAGTGGGTCTGACCATGAAAAGTTCAGGAATTTTTCCCATATTCTAGCATAAATATCAGTTGTGATTTTTTTCCTGGAGTTTATAAGGGTGGAGATTAGATTTGCTGAGCATCCCCTGATTGCTGGAAGTTTCCACTCAAACACCACGCTGTCAAATAGAGACCCCCTCATGTTGAGATGTAGTATGGGCCTCATAGATAATAGATCTGGGATCTCCGGAAGTACCCATGGATCTCCGGAAGTACCCATGGATCTCCGGAAGTATCCATGGATCTCCAACATCCAACTGGTTTAGCCAGGTTAACCAGGGTCTCCTGGGCCAACAGGGTGCTATTAGTATCACTTTGGCATGGTCTGCCCGAATTTTCCTCGGTACTTTTGGAATTAAAGGGAATCTTTCACCCCATTTTTGGCATATAAGCTGCGACCACCGCCATTAGGCGCTTATGTACAGCATTCTATAATGCAGCTAGATTATACTCACCCAGGGGCGGTCCCGGTGCTGTCTGGTCTGATGGGCATCGCGGTCTGGGTCCAGCGCCTCCCATCTTCATGCGATGACGTCCTCTTTGCTTCCTGTCGCGGCTCCTGCGCAGGCGTACTTTATCTGCCCTGTTGAGGGCAGAGCAAAGTACTGCAGTGCGCAGGCGCCTCTGAACTTCCTGGCCCCTGCGCACTGCAGTACTTTGCTCTGCCCTCAACAGGGCAGATAAAGTATGCCTGCGCAGGAGCCACGACAGGAAGCAAAGAGGAGGATGTCATTGCATGAAGATGGGAGGCGCTGGACCCGGACCGCGATGCCCATTGGACCGCCTCTGGGTGAGTGTACTCTAACTTGTTTTTCTTATATTTCAGATTACATCGGGGGCTTATCTACAGCATTACAAAATGCTATAGCTAAGCTCCTGATGGCGGTGGCCACAGCTTATAGGCCAAAAATGGGGTGACAGATTCCCTTTAAAGAGATCAGAGGAAATGCACAAAATAGTTCTCTCTGTCATCTGTGGAAGAGGGAAACAACTTCGTAGGAAAGGTCATTTGGATTTAGAGAAGAATTCTGATTTTTTTGTTTGTTCTGCTTGCAAAAAAGGTCTGTGTGCAGTCTCCCACAGTGATTGATGATCTTTTGGAATACCCCCGGGTTTAGAGACCGCTCGTCCTTATCAATCACTAGATGGTGGCCTGATTCTAACGCATTGGGTATTCTAGAATATTTATGCGTAGTGTATAGCACAGCCCACGCAGGACATTGCGCAGCCCACGCAGGACATTGCGCAGCCCACGCAGGACATTGTGCAGCCCACGCAGGACATTGCGCAGCCCACGCAGGACATTGCGCAGGACACGTAGTACATTGCGCAGCCCACGTTGCACATTGCGCAGCCCACGTTGTATATTGCGCAGCCCACGTTGTATATTGCGCAGCCCACGTTGTATATTGCGCAGCCCACGTTGTATATTGCGCAGTCCACGTAGTATATTGCGCAGCCCACAATGTATAGTCACGTATATTGCCCAGCCCATGTAGTATATTGCCCAGACACGTAGTATATAGCACAGCCCATGTAGTATATTGCCCAGCCACGTAGTATATAGCACAGCCCATGTAGTATATTGCCCAGGCACCTAGTATATTGCCCAGTCACATAGTATATTGCCCAGCCCACGTAGTATATAGCAATGTGGGCATCATATCCCTGTTAAAAAAAAGAACTAAAATAAAAAATAGTTATATACTCACCTTCCGGAGCCCCCAGATCCAAGCGAAGTGGTTACCGATGCTGCTCGTGCGCTCCAGTCCCAAGAGTGCATTGCGAGACCGCTACGTCATCATCTCGCGAGATCACAGCATGGACCGGTTACTGGAGCATCGCGAGCGGGAAAGGCCTGTTGTCGATCCGGGGGCCGACGGATGGTGAGTATATAACGAGTTTTTTTTTTTTATTATTATTTTTAACATTAGATCGTTTTATTATTCATGCTGCATAGGCAGCATGAATAGTAAAAAGTTGGTCCCACAGGGTTAATAGCAGCGGTAACGGAGTGCATTACACCGCGGCATAACGC
Organism: Ranitomeya variabilis; assembly: GCF_051348905.1. Classification (NCBI taxonomy): domain Eukaryota; kingdom Metazoa; phylum Chordata; class Amphibia; order Anura; family Dendrobatidae; genus Ranitomeya; species Ranitomeya variabilis. The sequence goes on from NC_135239.1 coordinate 133,704,651, forward strand.
GGTCCATTACCGCTGCCATTAACCCTGTGTGAGGGCAGACTGGAGGGGAGTACGGAGCGGACACTGACAGCGGGGAGGAAGGAGCTGGCCATTTTTCCGCCAGACTGTGCCCGTCGCTGATTGGTCGTGGCTGTTTTGCCAAGACCAATCAGCGACCTGGATTACATGACAGACAGAGGCCGCGACCAATGAATATCCGTGACAGACAGATAAGACAGAAGGACAAAGATGGAAGTGACCCTTAGACAATTATATAGTAGATGTGACACCTGAGGTAATCTGCCTCTCAGTACGCATCCCCTTTTAGGGTACTGTCACACTATACGATCACACTATACGATTTACCAACGATCACGACCTGCGATACGACCTGGACGTGATTGTTGGTAAGTCGTTGTGTGGTCGCTGGGGAGCTGTCACACAGTCAGCTCTCCAGCGACCAACGATGCCGAGGTCCCCGGGTAACCAGGGTAAACATCGGGTTACTAAGCGCAGGGCCGCGCTTAGTAACCCGATGTTTACCGTGGTTACCAGCGTAAAAGTAAAAAAAAAAAAACAGTACATACTTACATTCCGGTGTCTGTCCCCCGGCGTTCTGCTTCTCTCCACTGTGTCTGCGCCAGCCGGAAAGCACAGCGGTGACGTCACCGCGTTACCGCTGTGCTCGCTTTCCGGCTGGCCGGCGCTCACAATGCAGAGAAGCAGAACGCCGGGGGACAGACACCGGAATGTAAGTATGTACTGTTTTTTTTTTTTTACTTTTACGCTTGTAACCACGGTAAACATCGGGTTACTAAGCGCGGCCCTGCGCTTAGTAACCCGACGTTTACCCTGGTTACAAGCGAACGCATCGCTGGATCGCTGTCACACACAACGATCCAGCGATGACAGCGGGAGATCCAGCGACGAAAGAAAGTTCCAAACGATCTGCTACGACGTACGATTCTCAGCAGGATCCCTGATCGCTGCTGCGTGTCAGACACAGCGATATCGTATGGATATCGCTGGAACGTCACGGATCGTACCGTCGTAGCGACAAAAGTGCCACTGTGTGACAGTACCCTTAGCTAACTTGCCGATAATGATCTTAAGTTTACTTTGGCTAAGGTCATTATCCCGCTCGTTTCTGTCATGAGATCTCTGAGCCTTGTGCCTCCTTAGTAACATAGTTAGTAAGGCCGAAAAAAGACATTTGTCCATCCAGTTCAGCCTATATTCCTATATTCCATCATAATAAATCCCCAGATCTACATCCTTCTACAGAACCTAATAATTGTATGATACAATATTGTTCTGCTCCAGGAAGACATCCAGGCCTCTCTTGAACCCCTCGACTGAGTTCGCCATCACCACCTCCTCAGGCAAGCAATTCCAGATTCTCACTGCCCTAACAGTAAAGAATCCTCTTCTATGTTGGTGGAAAAACCTTCTCTCCTCCAGACGCAAAGAATGCCCCCTTGTGCCCGTCACCTTCCTTGGTATAAACAGATCCTCAGCGAGATATTTGTATTGTCCCCTTATATACTTATACATGGTTATTAGATCGCCCCTCAGTCGTCTTTTTTCTAGACTAAATAATCCTAATTTCGCTAATCTATCTGGGTATTGTAGTTCTCCCATCCCCTTTATTAACTTTGTTGCCCTCCTTTGTACTCTCTCTAGTTCCATTATATCCTTCCTGAGCACCGGTGCCCAAAACTGGACACAGTACTACATGTGCGGTCTAACTAGGGATTTGTACAGAGGCAGTATAATGCTCTCATCATGTGTATCCAGACCTCTTTTAATGCACCCCATGATCCTGTTTGCCTTGGCAGCTGCTGCCTGGCACTGGCTGCTCCAGGTAAGTTTATCATTAACTAGGATCCCCAAGTCCTTCTCCCTGTCAGATTTACCCAGTGGTTTCCCGTTCAGTGTGTAATGGTGATATTGATTCCTTCTTCCCATGTGTATAACCTTACATTTATCATTGTTAAACCTCATCTGCCACCTTTCAGCCCAAGTTTCCAACTTATCCAGATCCATCTGTAGCAGAATACTATCTTCTCTTGTATTAACTGCTTTACATAGTTTTGGATCATCTGCAAATATCAATATTTTACTGTGTAAACCTTCTACCAGATCATTAATGAATATGTTGAAGAGAACAGGTCCCAATACCGACCCCTGCGGTACCCCACTGGTCACAGCGACCCAGTTAGAGACTATACCATTTATAACCACCCTCTGCTTTCTATCACTAAGCCAGTTACTAACCCATTTACACACATTTTCCCCCAGACCAAGCATTCTCATTTTGTGTACCAACCTCTTGTGCGGCACGGTATCAAACGCTTTGGAAAAATCGAGATATACCACGTCCAATGACTCACCGTTGTCTAGCCTATAGCTTACCTGCTGTCTGAAGCAGGGGGGAAACGCCGGCCCACTTGACTGAGGAGCAGGTATTTCAGACAAATTATAAAACGGATTATTTCTCAAGTTACAGCAACCAGAACTAAAAGAGCCACCTTGTCAGAATGCAGCATTACTGCTGCACAAGGTGGCTCTTTTAGTTTGCAACGACTGGGGGGGGGGTGACAGGTTCCCTTTAATAACAATGTTACATACGCAAGTCCTTTGTACTGGGGAGCACACACGGACAGCAAAATACTTCAAGGGGAGTTTGTTTGTTTGTTGTTTGTTTATGTATGCCACCACTGTTTTGCCATCAGACAGAACTTTCACATGATGGCCTCTTATGCCTGGTAGGAATTCTAGCAGAGCAATCCTGATGGCAGCTAGTTTATTCCTGTTGGGAGGTGAATCTTTCGTATTTTGAGACCATTCCCCTTGAAGTATTTTGCTGTCCGTGTGTGCTCCCCAGTACAAAGGACTTGCGTATGTAACATAGTTATTAAAGGGAACCTGTCACCCCCCCCCCCCCAGTCGTTGCAAACTGAAAGAGCCACCTTGTGCAGCAGTAATGCTGCATTCTGACAAGGTGGCTCTTTTAGTTCTGGTTGCTGTAACTTGAGAAATAATCCGTTTTATAATTTGTCTGAAATACCTGCTCCTCAGTCAAGTGGGCCGGCGTTTCCCCCCTGCTTCAGACAGCACACAGCTGTCACTCATCTTCTTGGCGCCGGGCGCCACCTCCTTCTCGCCTGTTTTCAAAAGTAAGCGGCGCCTGCGCTCTTATCCCCTGCCTGGTGCAGGCGCAGTGAACGCTGGCAGTCTTTCCTCATATGCAGTCCAGCTGACTGCGCCTGCGCGGCCGCCCTGCTTGTGAATCCCAGCCCCGCAATGTGAATAAATCATAAGTCACTGCGGGGTTGGGAATCACAAGCAGGGCGGCAGCGCAGGTGCAGTCAGCTGGACTGCATATGAGGAAAGACGGCCAGCGCTCACTGCGCCTGCACCAGGCAGGGGATAAAAGCGCAGGCGCCGCTTACTTTTGAAAACAGCGGTGAGGAGGCGGCGGCGGCGCCCGGCGCCAAGAAGATGTGAGTGACAGCTGTGTGCTGTCTGAAGCAGGGGGGAAACGCTTGACTGAGGAGCAGGTATTTCAGACAAATTATAAAACGGATTATTTCTCAAGTTACAGCAACCAGAACTAAAAGAGCCACCTTGTCAGAATGCAGCATTACTGCTGCACAAGGTGGCTTTTAGTTTGAAATGACTGGGGGGGGGGTGACAGGTTCCCTAGTGGCTGTGCACACGTAGCATATTTTTCGCGTTTTTTTTCGCTATAAAAACGCTATAAAACCGCGAAAAAAACGCTACCATTAAGCATCCTATGTAACAGAATGCATTCCGCATTTTTTGTGCACATGCTGCATTTTTTTCCTGAGCGGAATCGCATTCCAGAAAAAAACGCAGCATGTTCATTAAAATTGCGGAATCGCGGCGATTCTGCAGCCATAGGAGTGCATTGATCTGCTTACTTCCCGCACGGGGCTGTGCACACCATGCGGGAAGCAAGCAGACTATATGCGGTTGGTACCCAGGGTGGAGGAGAGGAGACTCTCCTCCACGCACTGGGCACCATATAATTGGTAAAAAATAAAAGAATTAAAATAAAATATAGCGATATACTCACCCTCGATGTCCCCCGCAGTCTTCCGGCCTCTCCGCTGCACGCTGCCGCTTCGGTTCCTATAGCTGCTGGGCGGTGAAGGACCTGCGATGACGTCACAGTCTTGTGATTGGTCCCGAGACCGCATGTGACCGGTCACGTGACCAATCACAAGACTGTGACGTCATCACAGGCCCTTCACCGCACAACAGCTATAGGAACGGACGCCGCTGAGGTCTGCAGGTGAGTATAACCATGTTTTTTATTTTTTTAATTATTTTTAAACATTCTATCTTTTACTATAGATGCGGCATAAGCAGCATCTATAGTAAAAAGTTGGTCACACTTGTCAAACACTATGTTTGACAAGTGTGACCAATCTGTCAGTCAGTTTTCCAAGCGATGCTACAGATCGCTTGGAAATCTCTAGCATTCTGCAAGCTAATTATGCTTGCAAAATGCTAGTTTTCTGCGGGTATATGCATGCTAATTCTGCATGCGATATTCCCGCGGCAGGAGGCGCAGAATTGCCGCAGAAATTTCCGCGGCAATTCTGCAACGTGTGAACTTAGCCTTAAGGTTGAAGACTTTAAGTCCAACTAGTTCAACCCATAGCCTAACCTAACATGCAGTAACATGTTGATCCAGAGGAAGGCAAAAAAAAACCCATGTGGCAAACAGTAAGCTCCACATTGGGGAAAAAAATTCCTTCCCGACTCCACATACGGCAATCAGACTAGTGCCCTGGATCCACGCCCTATCGAGGAATCTAGTATATATAACCTGTAACATTATACTTTTCAAGGCATCCAGTCCCTTCTTAAATTTTAGTAGGGAATCACTCATTACCACATCATATGGCAGAGAGTTCCATAGTCTCACTGATCTTACAGTAAAGAATCCACCTCTTATTATGCTTAAACCTTCTTTCCTCCAGACGTAGAGGATGCCCCCTTGTCCCTGTCTCAGGTCTATGATTAAAAAGATCATCAGAAAGGTCTTTGTACTGTCCCCTCATATATTTATACATTAAAATAAGATCACCCCTTAGCCTTCGTTTTTCCAAACTAAATAGTCCCAAATGTAATAACCTGTCTTGGTATTGCAGACCCCCCAGTCCTCTAATAACCTTGGTTGCTCTTCTCTGCACCCGCTCTAGTTCAGCAATGTCTTATACACCAGAGACCAGAACTGTACACAGTATTCTAAGTGTGGTCGAACTAGTGACTTGTATAAAGGTAAAATTATGTTCTCCTCATGAGCATCTATGCCTCTTTTAATGCATCCCATTATTTTATTTGCCTTTGCAGCAGCTGCCTGACACTGGCCACTAAATGTGAGTTTGTCTTCCACCCATACACCCAGGTCTTTTTCATTGACGGTTTTGCCAAGTGATTTACAATTAAGCACATAATTATACATCATATTTGCTCTACCCACGTGCATGACATTACATTTATCCTATTAAAGCTCATTTGCCATTTATCAGCCCAAGCTTCTATAGTTTACATAAATCCTCCTGTAATATAAAATTGTCCTCCTCTGTATTGATTACCCTGCAGTTTAGTGTCATCTGCAAATATTGAAATTCTACTTTGTATTGCCCACAAGGTCATTAATAAATATGTGAAAAAAAGGGGGCCTAATACTGACCCCCGTGGTACCCCACTGCTAACCGCAACCCAGTCGGAGTGTGCTCCATTAATAACCACCCTTTGTTTCCTATCCCTGAGCCAGCTCTTAACCCACTTACACATTTTCCCCTATCCCCATTGTTCTCATTTTATGTATCAACCTTTTGTGTGGCACCGTATCAAAAGATTTTGAAAAGTCCATATACACTACGTCCACTGGGTTCCCTTGGTCCAGTCCGGAATTCACCTCTTCATAGAAGCTTATATTAGTCTGACAGGAACGGACCCTAGTAAACCCATGTTGATATTGGGTCATGAGGTTATTCCTCTTCAGATACTCCAGAATAGCATCTCTTAGAAAACCCTCCAGGATTTTACCCACTGTAGAGGTTAGACTTACAGTGTGTGGTGATTTATGCGGTGACTATTTCTGAATTCCAGATCTTCCAAGGAATCAATCCCCAGACAAGAGATTTCCTTTGCATTGCCACCACTTTAAAGATTATTTTGTATCAGTTGAGATAATCTTTTCATCCAGGTTCCCCTCTGCTTTTACTCCTTTCAGAATTTCCCACTAAAGTTTTCTGAAGTCTGTTCATGCCCAAGTCAGAGCAGGGACATATGATGACCCCAGGATCAACACCAACCTTCTTAGGGTGCTTTCACACTTTTGTCTTTTTGAAGACGTTGCAATGCGTAGTTCTGTGCAAAAAACGCATCCTGCAAAGTTGCCCACAGGATGCGTTTTTGCACATAGACTTGTATTACCGACGCATCGCGACGTATGGACACACGTTCCATACATCGTGCACTGGATGCGTCGGTAATTGGCGGACTGTCGTAAAAAAAAAACAAAACGTTCAATGATACTTTTTTTGTGCGACGGGTTCGCCGTTTTTGACCGTGCATGCGCGGCCGAAACTCCCCGGACTGCAGAATGGGCAGCGGATGCGTCCATCCGCTGCCCACGTCATGCAGAGAATTCACAAAGTCCATTGGTACGTCAGCCCGACGCATTGCGCCGGGCCCGTACCGACGGAAATGTGAAAGAGGCCTTAGAGTGGCCTTAGAGTGATCATGAGGTTTTTGATCAACCCCTTTATAATCTTTGACGTTTACATACATCTAGGTCAGTGGGTGCTTACCAACCTTGGATGTATGGACACGTATCTTTAATACGGCACCAGGACCGCACTTGCAATGATCGGATTAAGGCGCCTACCACACCTTGCAGTAGGGCACATGGATGCTCCTTATCCTTACCTGATCCGTCCACCCCAACTCTCTTCTTCCCTCACCCATCCTTCTGCCGGCGAGCGCACAATTTTTGGCATTTTTTTTCTTTTTCGTGAGCCCTGCAGCTGCCGAGCAATGATTTGCACTCGTGCTAGCTGTTTTCAAGTATTTATTCTCCCCTTCCCCCACACTTTGCACCACCTTCGTGTGTGCATCCTGCAGCTGCCGAGCGCTGATCATTGACACAAATCACTGATTGGTACTCATGCACGTTTTCCCAGGACTTTTTTTTTTTATCCTGATCTATTTTTTTCTCCCCCACCCCCTTTGCACCACTTCATGTGTATCCTACCACCGCAAAGCCACTGATCAGACGCACATCACTGATTAGCTTTTAGCATGAACTTTTTCATCCACTTTTTGCACCACACCCATTCATGTGTCCTACACAGGTCCAGACTGCTAATCTACTACTTCCGGGCACTTGCCCAGTGGGCTGCGGTGTAGGCACTTGCTTAGAGGGCCACCAGAGGGAAAAAAAACAAAAAAAAAAAATCTGTCCCCTTCAGAGGTTTTCCCTTTGTTCCTGGTCCCTTTCCTCTTGTGGGCCATTTGCCTTGAAACCATCTACTGTGCGTTCCTTCTAGATGCACAAAAGATCTTTTGAATTTTTGGGCGCTGGTTTGGGGGAACTTTTAACTGGAGGTCTTATCCAGAATTTCCTCCAAGGATGACCAGAAGAGATATTCACCCTCGAAGGGAATGACCCAGAGCTAGACTTAAAGTGGAAGTCCACAGGCCAACATTTTAACCAAAAAGCCCTTTTGGCTGAATTCAAGAAGCCACATGTGATGCTGTCAAATCAGACTGCGCCAGCTTAATCATCAGCAAGGAAATCTGCTGACTTTGCTGTTTGGAAGGCTGGCAAGCCACTGATCTCTTGGCCATTTGTTTCTAGTCTGTGCCTCCAGTTGACTAAGCTATATGCTCTGAGATCTTGTGGCTGCTAGATTTGCCATTTTTTTCAGACTATAAGACACACTTTTTTCCTTCAAAAATGTGGAGGAAAATGGGGTGTGTGTCTTATAGTCCAGATGTACCAGACTGTAGTGGGGAGGTGGGAGAGCTGCATCGGAGCAGTGGATCACAGGAGGCTGAAGCTGGCAGCTGCGGCTAACTCCTGTGCCCGCTGCTAAAAACAAATGAATATTCACTGCATTCCATGCCCATGTGCGTGGAGGGCAATGAACATTCATTTCTCTTTAATGGCGTCTTGGTATGATTGCCCCCAACCCCTGTCCTGCTATGCACGGCCCCATCCTTATGATTGGCCCCCACCCCCATCCTGGTATGCATGGCCCCATCAGAAAAAATGTAATAAAAAAAACATTACACTTACCTTCTTGGGGTTCCCTCGTAGCGTCTTGTTCCTATGCCAGCAACGGATTATGCTTGTAAGCAGCAAAAGGCAGGGAATCATGATAGGGATGAGAGGGACCATTGCTACCAGGAAAGGGATGAGGGGGCCATGCACACCAGGATATTTATGAAGGGGCCATGCATACCAGCATAGAGATGAGGGGGACATGCATACCAGGATATGGATGAGGGGGCCATGCATACCTGGATAGAGTTGAGGGATCCATGCATACTAGGATAGGGATGAAGGATCCATGCATACTAGGATAGGGATGAAGGATCCATGCATACGAGGATAGGGATGAGGGATTCATGCACACCAGGGCAGGGATGAGGGATCCATGCATACCAGGGCAGGGATGAGGGGGCAATGTGTATCAGAATGGGGATAAGGGAACCATATATACCAGGATAGGGTATGTTAAGTATAGAATTGACCACATTTTTGGTTCAGTACTTTCCCCCTAATTTCCTCCTCTAAAACCTAGGTGCGTCTGATGGTCCGGTGCATCTTATAGTTCGAAAAATAAGGTAATTTGAAAGGTATCAGAAAACATTCTGCCTTCATATCATGTGGGTCCTTTAAAAAGTCTGCATTGTCTTACAGGAGCACTGTATTATGGGACACCTTGCATACTGCCACATCTAGTTTGGACACTTTGTACCAGATTACTGAATCTTCCATTTCTATAGAGATACTTCCTTTATATGTCTTTTGGGATAAAACCTTTCCTGTCTGGCTTTTTCCATTATTTGCCAATTAGTGAGGCTATGTTCTTGTAGATGGGGAAACATTTATGCTTCCTAACCTCTAATCCCCCTGCATGGATCTTGGCTACTTAATCTCCTCTACTTTCATTGTTACCCTAACTGCCTTCAGCAGTTTGCTCGTATACTATAATGGAAAACAAGATCAATTTCAGAAGTTATCAGAAGATGATGATGACGATGCATCTGAAGAGTAACCACTTGGTTCTCCACCTTCTATATCTTCCTCTGAACTAGATTTTACACCGGTCTCTCTTGAGATGCTGGCTTTAATTCCCTTTAAAATATTGTTTTTTTTCATTTCAACCCCGATCATGGTTTTCACATTTTCCATAAGAGAAGATAATTCTTCTGATAGGGTTCATTCGATGCACTCTTTGCATAGCTTTTCAGTGTGTAGCATTAATCTCTTGGACCTCTATATACACCGATAGCGGCTACTGCGCCGGCGCTATTTGATTTTTTTTCTATCAGGATAATCTCAACCACATTAACAACACAGTACACATGCGATTATGCTGCAGCGCAAGTGCCACGGCTGGCACCTGCCTGCAGAAGGTTTTTTTTTTATTTTCAATATGTACATACAGCTCTGGCAAAAATTAGACCACTGCAAATTGTTCAGTTTGTCTGATTTTTCTCTTTAGGCTATATGCAACCGTTCAGGACTTTTAGAGCTCTTTACCGTGTTTTTTCAGCCGTTTTCCATGGAAAAAACGCTTAAAAAAAGCTTACATAAGCATCCCATCATATTTAATGCATTCCGCATTTTTTGTGCACATGCTGCGCTTTTTTTCGCATCGGAAACGCATTCCGAAAAAAACGCAGCATGTTCATTCTTTGTGCGGAATCACAGCGATTCCGCACACACAGGAATGCATTGATCCGCTTACTTTCCACATGGGGATATGCCCACAGTGCGCAAAGTAAGCAGATGATGTGTGGTGCCCAGTCCTCCAGGGACTGGGCACCATATCCTGTGTAAAAAAAATTAAAATAAAAAATAGTTATATACTCACCTTCTGGCGGCCCCCGGAACCAACCCAGGCCTTAGCGATGCTCTCGCCAGCTCCCGTTCCCAGGAACACGAATCACCTGGATGAAGTAGTGATCTCGCGTGATGCTACATCATCTGGGGTTATTGTTGCAAGGCATCACTGGGAACGGGAGCATAGCGAGGAGCAGGAAGGCTGCGGGGGCCGCCGGAAGGTGAGAATATCACGATTTTTTTTATCATTATATCTTTTTACTATTGATGCTGCATAGGCACTATGTTTGGCAAGTGTGACCAACCTGTCAAACAGTTTTCAAAGCGATGCTACATATCGATTGGAAAACACTAGCATTCTGCAAGCTAATTACGCTGGCAAAACACTAGTGTTTAGAGGGAAAACACATGCCAATTCCGCATGAGTTTTACCCGCAGCAGGGAGTTGCGGAATTGGCATGAAAATTTCCATGGCAATTCCGGATGTGTGCACATATAGGAATATTTTTGAGTAAAATGTAAATTGCTCTTTTAGTCTACAAACTGACAACATGTCTCCGAATTTCCAAGCAATAAATTTTGCATTTTTTTCTGAAAAGGAGAAAAGGTAAAAAAAAACAAAAAACAGTACTTTCAGACTTCAAATAATGCAAAGAAAACAAGTTTATAATCATTTAGAAACAATAATTCTAATGTTTTAACTCAGGAAGAGTTCAGAAACTATTATTTTGTGGAATAACCATGATTTTTAAATCACAGCCTTCATGCGTCTTGGAATGCTTTCCACCAGTCTTTCACATTGCTTCTGGCGCAAAAATTTAAGCAGTTCTGCTTTGTTTGATGGCTTGTGACTATCCATCATCCTCTTGATTACAATTCCAGAGGTTTTCAATGGGGTTCAGGCCTGGAGATTGGGCTGCCCATGACAGGGTTTTGATGTGTTGGTCTCTTAATTCTTGCCAGAGCTGTATATTCATTATAAAAATTAGGGGCATATCACGGAGGGATCAGTGACCTGTCAGCTGTCTTCATTATGAATAACTAATCAGGGCACCATATGAAGCCCCCCCCCCCCCCAATATAATCAGTATAATGCCGCCGACCTGACAATGTCTGTATGTAGGTTACTGTGCACAATCCTTCTGACAGGTTACTTTTAAAATGTGCTTTCCTAGGCCTGTCATAAAACAGATAAAAATACAGGCTGTTCTGCCTTCCTCCACGTAGGATGCTGTGTGGATTCCAACATACGGCTAGACCTTCATCCACATCCCAGTAAACAGACTGTGTTGATGCTTAAGTCTTATTTATTAGGGTGATGATAACATAAACTATAACGTTGAACAACAATGGTGGATAGTATTCATAGTAGATGATTGAATAGTGAATGATGTTGATGTACAAAGTGGATGTTCAGTGAATAATCATAGTGGATGACTGGTGAAAAACTGTAAAGAATAACAGCATATCAGTATATGCACATACAGGGTGCAATCACATAAATAACTGGGACATTACAGCAAGAATTATACAGAGTGCATTACACAGTAATTCTAGCAGCACTGCCCTATTCTATACAAAGATGCATCTATCTACATGCAAGCTGCAGAGCACAATCTGCCTAACTATATCAGACTATAGGAGCTGCATAAGGCCCAGATACTAACACAAACATAAGATGCATTTAACCCTCTATAAACGTACCGAGATCCGTTAGCACAGGGGTAGGAAAGTAAGTGAGACAGGAGCACGTGTGTCTCTCATCAGACCTGAGGAGAAATGGCTACTGAAGCTCATCTTCCACAAGAAGAATGAGGGCGGAACTTACCCAGAAGGCATTGCTCTTGAGGGAAAGTTGGTAAACAACATGAAAAGTAGACAACTGATGACCTCCAGTGGTCATAACTTGAATAACATGACAATTAACTTTCTGCACATTTAGGCTACGTTCACATTTGCGTTGTGCGCCGCAGCGTCGGCGCCGCAGCGCACAACGCAAACAAAAACGCAGCAAAACGCATGCACAACGCTGCGTTTTGCGCCGCATGCGTCGTTTTTTTCATTGAATTTGGACGCAGCAAAAATGCAACTTGCTGCGTCCTCTGCGCCCCGACGCGGGCGCCGCAGCGACGCATGCGGCGCAAAACGCAAGTGCGCCGCATGTCCATGCGCCCCCATGTTAAATATAGGGGCGCATGACGCATGCGGCGCCGCTGCGGCGCCCGACGCTGCGGCGCTGGCCGCAAATGTGAACGTAGCCTAAGATGGGCAGAACACAGGCATTTAGGATAATTTATACAGGGATCAACCCAGACTGAACCCACCTGATGCAGGACTACTGAGGTCGGAGGGGCTGCTTCCACAGGTCCTCCATCTGGAATTCCTCTTGCAGCATAGTCTTGATTTAAGAGGAGGTTTTTAGGTACCAATCTAATCAGTTTTTAAGAAGAGGTAAGCTATAGATTGGACCAAGGTGAGTCACTGGACGTGGTTTTTTTTTTGCAAAGCAATTGATACCGTGTCACACAAGAGATTGGTACACAAAATGAGAGTACTGGGTCTGGGGGAAAATGTGTGTAAATGGGTAAGTAACTGGCTTAGTGATAGAAAGTAGAGGGTGGTTATAAATGGTATAGTCTCTAACTGGGTCGCTGTGACCAGTGGGGTACTGCAGGGGTCGGTGTTGGGACCTATTCTCTTCAACATATTTATTAACGATCTGGTAGAAGGTTTACACAGTAAAATATATATTTGCAGATGATACAAAACTATGTAAAGCAGTCAATACAAGAGCAGATAGTATTCTGCTATAGATGGATCTAGATAAGTTGGAAACTTGGGCCGAGAGGTGGCAGATAATGTAAGGCTATACAAATGAGAAGAAGGAATCAATAACACCATTACACACTGAAAGGGAAACCACTGGGTAAATCTGACATGGAGAAGGACTTGGGGATCCTAGTTAATGATAGACTTACATGGAGGAGCCAAGGTAAGCCAAGGCCAGGCAGCGGCTGCCAAGGAAAACAGGATCATGAGGTGCATTAAAAGAGGTCTGGATACACATGATGAGAGCATTATACTGCCTATGAACAAATCTCTGGTTAGACCGCACATGAAGTACTGTGTACAGTTTGGGGCACCGGTGCTCAGGAAGGAACTAGAGGGAGTACAAAGGAGGGTAACAAAATTAATAAAGGGGATGGTGGAACTACAATACCCAGAGAGATTAGTAAAATTAGGATTATTTAGTCTAGAAAAAAAGACGACTGAGGGGCGGTCTAATAACCATGTATAAGTATATAAGGGGACAATACAAATATCTCTCTGAGGATCTGTTTATACCAAGGAAGGTGACGGTCACAAAGGGGCATTCTCTGCTTCTGGAGGAGAGAAGGTTTTTCAACCAACATAGAAGATAATTCTTTACTGTTAGGGCAGTGAGAATCTGGAATTCCTTGCCTGAGGAGGTGGTGATGGCAAACTCAGTCGAGGTGTTCAAGAGAGGCCTGGATATCTTCCTGGAGCGTAACAATATTGTATCTTAAAGTTATTAGGTTCTTTAGAAGGATGTAGATCTGGGGATTTATTCTGACGGAATATAGTCTGAACTTGATGGACAAAATGTATTTTTTCGGCCTTGCTAACTAGGTTATCTTCTTTCACCTTCCCGGGTCCATCCTGAATTGACTCATGGGTAAACTAGGGATGTGACCTGCCCGTCCCGTCCCCAACTCTGGATTGTACTGCTCCTATACAGGGACACAAGGAGCCATTCCAGACTGTGACCCCTGGAATTGATGCCAGACATACCACTTGATTCCGGGGAAGCACCAAGCCATACCAGGTTAAGCCTTTAGAACTGACGTCACCTGCTCTGACGGCTCCCAGGGGATGCACTGAACCCAGCAAAGCCGTGCTCCCGTGAGATATTGCTGCTTGTTCGCAGCGCTCATGACCGCCAGGGACCTCTGAATGAAGAATGCCGACCGATGTTGGCGATGCTGGGACCACAGCCCCAGGTAAAGGTAAGACTTCTTTACTCCTGGCAGCACTGGGGAGCTGTAGGATCCCCAAGGACAGAAAACCACTGATGCGTACTGGAGGGCTCCGCCTTTTAAAGCCATAGGGTTTCCTGTAAATGAAGGCAGATCCTCTCTCGCTCCATGGTGCTGCTGTGAAGAATGTGAAAATAAACTAAGGTAGCCCACTTGGCAAGATAATTTGGGGGTCAGAGAAATTATATATATTTCTCTGACCAAAATTAACTTGCAGAGGAAAACTTTTGCAGTGGGCTACCATTGACTATTTTCACATTCCCCACAACAGCACCATGGAGTGAGAGAGGATTTGCCCTCAATTACATATATAGCCTACTGCCACTAATTCTGGTGCCTTTTTGAAAGGCCACACCACAGCTGCACACTCAGGACTTAACAAATCTGTCCTTAAAGGAGAAAAAATAAACTTGATTGTAGAGGCCATAGAAAAATTGTAGACCCAATCCAGGAGATAAATAGCAACTTAGAAACTAGTCATAGTAGCTACCAGAAGAGAGAGAGACTCATTTCCCCACTGAATCAGATGAAAAAAAAATATAAAAATTACCTTGAGCATCAAGAATCCCTTTCTCTTGGTCACTTTACTGGACAATGATATGGCACGATGCAAAGAAGTGTGGAAAAGCAGGGATGTAAACCACCACAGGACCTATTGACTAAAAGTCATAATGGTGCAGGCATAATGGATAAAGACAGAACCATGTAGAAGTCAGGCACTGAGGGTATCATAGCTTACTGAGGGGCAAGTAAATTTCAAAAACAGTGCTTATAGGTTTTGAGCCTGCAAAAGTGTGGGTGTGTGTGTGGGTGTGTGTGTGTGTGTGTGTGTGTGTGTGTGTGTGTACCTCTGACTAGCACATGGAGGGCTGTGCGTACCTCCAGAGAAATGCCTCCCCACATCACTACTGCCCCACTGCCAAACCGGTCATGCTGGAGGAGGTTGCTGGAATGTTCTCCACGGCATCTCCAGACTCTGTCGTCTGTCAAATGTACCGTATACACTCGAGTATAAGCCGACCCCCCTAATTTCGCATATAAGCCTAGGGTGGGAAATGCAGCAGCTACTGGTAAATGTCAAAAGTAAAAATGGATACCAATAAAAGTAAAATTAATTGAGACATCAGTAGGTTAAGTGTTTTTTAATATCCATATTGAATCAGGAGCCCCATATAATACTCCATAAAGTTTATGATGGCCCCATAAGATGCTCCATATTAAAATATTCCCTGTATAATCCTGAATAAAGGTTAATAATGGCACCATAAGATGCTCCATGGACACATTTGCCCAATATATTGCTGCACAAATGTTGATTATGGGCCAATAAGTTGCTCCATAAAGATATTTGCCCCATATAATGCTGCACAAACCTTGATTATGGCCCCATAAGATGCTCCATAAAGATATTTGCCCCATTTGCTGTTGCTGCGATAAAAAAATAAAAAATCACATACTCACCTCTCCGTCGCTCAGGCCCCCGCACTTTCAATATTCATTTGACTTCGTTCCAGCGTCGCTCCATCTTCAGCGACTGACGTTCAGGCAGAGGGCGTGCACTAACTACGTCACTGCGCCCTCTTACCTGAGTGTCACCGCTGAAGACGGAGAAGCGCCGGAACGAGGAGCAGGTGAATATCGCGCAGCGCTGCCCTCCCCTCCCCGTTATACTCACCTGCTCCTGGCGCTGTGCAGTCCCTGCTTCCCCGACGCTGCAGCTTCTCCCTGTACTGAGCGGTCACTGTTACCGCTCATTACAGTAATGAATATGCGGCTCCACCCCTATGGGAGGTGGAGCCGCATATTCATTACTGTAATGAGTGGTACCATGTGACTGCTCAGTACAGGAAGAAGCTGGGGCGCCGGGCAGCCAGGGACCTGCAGGGACCGTGCCAGGAGTAGGTGAGAATAATTAGACAGCCCCCGCTCCCCCTCCCCTGCCAACCCCTGGGTATGACTCGAGTACAAGACGAGAGGCAAACTTGCAGCCCCAAAAAATGGGCTGAAAATCTTGGCTTATACGGTACTCAGTGTGAACCTGCTCTCATCTGTGAAGAACACAGGGCGCTAAAGTTGAATCTGCCAATCTTGATGTTCTCCGGCAAAGGCCAATCATCCTGCAGTGTGTTGAGCTGTAAGCAGACAAATTGAAGTAGACAAATGGATGTTAGTGTCCTACTGGAGGTCATTTTTCAGGGCTCTGGCACTGCTCCTCCTTGCACAAAGGAGGAGGTAGCAGTCCTGCTGCTGGGTTGTTGCCCACATAGGGCCCCCTCCATGTCTCCAGATACCTGATCCATGCTCTGGACACTGCTGACAAGCACAGCTACCCTTCTTGAAACAAATCACATTGATGTGTCATGCTGAATGAGCTGCACTACCTGAGCAACTTATGTGGGTTGTAGACACCACCTCATTCTACTGTACCACTAGGGATGAGAGGAATCACAAAATGCAAAAGTGACAAAAAAAAAACTGCCAAAAGGATGAGAACAGAGAAAAGGTTTGTGGTTACCTCCTGAAGTATGACTCCTGTATAGTGGTTGTCTTGCTAATTGCCTATCATGTCTAACTGTTGTCTGTTCCATTTGCACAACAGCAGGAGAAATTGATTCACAATCAGTGTCGCTTCACAACCGTGATTTCACATAGGCGTGATAATTCACTCGGAGTTACATGGTGTTTAAGTGTTCCCTTTATTTTTTTGAGCAGTGCAATATTATATTATATATATATATATATATATATATATATATATATATATATATATATATATATATATATATATATATATACTAGATGGCAGCCCGATTCTAAAGAATCGGGAGTCTAGAATCCATATATACTTTATTTATTCAAATGTAAGAATAATACAATTAATAAATAATAGTAAGAAAGAACAAAAGGCACCAAATCCAGGCACGGGTAGTGATAACTTAAGAGGGCTACTGCAGATTCCCGTAGTGCCGGCGATCCAGTCAGGACGTCCGGACCGGGGTGGTAGATTTCCCGCTTGTTGTGCTTCTCAAGCACTCAGGTGGCCCGGGCGCAGGTGCGTCCAGTGCGATTGGCAGTAGTCTGTTCCCAGCGCAACCTGCATGTGTCACAGAATTTAAAAGGGCATCTCTCGGATTGTCTATCTGTCTGTTTGTGTCATGTACTATTGCCGCTTTAAGAAGCAGAAATAGTTCTCTTAAACTTCCTCTTTTTTCAGCTGAGAGCAGAGAGAGATGCATTGTAAATCAAACTGTCATATCTGGGTTTTTTTTTTTTTTTTTTCTGACTGTTTTCAGCTGCAATGCTGGGTATGTGTAGTTTTTTTGTGAAGAAGTGAAATTTAAATTGTATCTATCATTTTTTTGATGTGACCTACGTGTTTTCAGAAATGTGATTTTAGTGACATTTGATATTATTGCAATGGCACACGGAATAAAGAGGAAGTGTGTCTCTGACTGACAGCCGTTTTAATTTTTAATTTTTTTACTCTCTTAAAGGGTCTTTTTCTTTTTGCGGCATTTTAAAGTTTTTAATTAAGTTTTCCTCAATCTTCAATCTCTTTACCTTTTTATTTTTTTATTTGTTTTATTTTTGAAAAAAAAATTTTTTTCCTCTTGTATCAAAGTTTTGAGTTTTTGGTTGTGAACTAAGTTTTTGACGGTTTTTCTTATCGTTTTGGGTTTTTCTTAGAGTTTTATATACTCATTTTTAGAAGGTTTTTTTAGTACTGTTTTCTTTTCTCATTTTTGTGTGTTTTTCATTTTCATTTTTTGCTTTTGCCATGGGGAATAGAGTGGCCGAGCAACAGGAAAGTCTTTTTACTTCCTGATGAGAAAACAGCCCTTAGATAGTGGCAGGACACGAAGGTATTACGTATGTGAAGATTTTGGAAGGAACAGAGTCAGATGTTTGGTGACTGCTGGTCAGGTGTCTCCACTTTGTCCTAGACAGAGAACTCGAGTTTAGTTGCTTGATCAGCAGTCATATGAGCATTAATCACAATATTCCATATATGTTTAGATAACCAATGACAGAGGAGCTAGACAATATGATAATTAACTAACCACCCCTGACAACCCCTAACCACTCCTTTCTATGTGAAAATATAAAACTATGCATGTACAATAAAGTATCAGTATTGATGGAATGTTGTTCTGTCACAGTTGTGTACAGTCCATTCTTGATGAGCGCTCAAAATACTCAGTCTAATTGGGAGCGGCCAAAGCACACACAGGGATATATTTATCCAACCCTAATATTTCCATAACAAATCCGATTTGGTGGGCGGGGACCCTCGGCCTCCGATTTGGTGGGCGGGGACCCTCGGCCTCCGATTTGGTGGGCGAGGACCCTCGGCCTCCGATTTGGTGGGCGGGGACCTTCGGCCTCCGATTTGGTGGGCGGGGACCCTCGGCCTCCGATTTGGTGGGCGGGGACTCTCGGCCTCCGATTTGGTGGGCGGGGACCCTCGGCCTCCGATTTGGTGGGCGGGGCCCCTCGGCCTCCGATGTGGTGGTCAGGGCCCCTCGGCCTCCGCATTGGTGGGCGGGGCCGGGCCCCTCGGCCTCCGCTTTGGTGGGCGGGGCCGCTCGGCCTTCGATTTGGTGGGCGGGGCTCCTCGGCCTCCGATTTGGTTGGCGGGGCCCCTCGGCCTCCGATTTGGTGTGGGCTCTGCCTGGGGCCACTGTGCTCTGCCTGGGGCCCCATATGCTGCCTGGGGCCCCTGTGCTCTGCCTGGGGCCCCATATGCTGCCTGGGGCCCCTGTGCTCTGCCTGGGGCCCCTGTGCTCTGCCTGGGGCCCCATGTTCTGCCTGGGGCCACTGTGCTCTGCCTGGGTGTAGGACACTGGTGACGTCACTTATCTCCGGACATTAGCTCCGGACAATAGCTCCGGACAAAGCCACGGAAGTTGGCACAAATTGCAGGAAGTAGTATTCTAGGCAATTATATTAGACTAGATGGCAGCCCGATTCTAAAGAATCGGGAGTCTAGAATCCATATATACTTTATTTATTCAAATGTAAGAATAATACAATTAATAAATAATAGTAAGAAAGAACAAAAAATGGCTGCACTCACCAGCTCTTGACAATTCTTGACAGTACGGCACATTTCTGATTGGTCGCTCGCGGCAGGCGGCAACCAATCAGAAAAGTGCCGCGCACCACGAAGGCATATATCTTTGTCCACCCTGAGCGGGTGTAGGACGCTGGTGACGTCACTTATCTCCGGACATTATCTCCGGACAAAGCCACGGAAGTTGGCACAAATTGCCGGAAGTAGTATTCTAGGCAATTATATATTAGATTTTAATGTTATCAGTGTTTACCTTTGAACGTTTATATTGTATTGTCCTGTCACCAGCCATGTGTACGATTATCGGCCGAAAGCCTCTCTGGAACCAATAACCACCCCATGTAAAGGTATCTTTATAAGTTAAAGATTCAGAATACTATGACTTTTATCATATCCTGAACAGTCAAGTTTTTTATGAACCGTTAAGGTTTTCTGGTTGAAGTAAAAAACACTCTTGAGTGTTTACAGTTTGAAACCATAAAATGTTGAAAAATTATGTCATTGAGTATATCACTCAATGGTGCTCATAAACGTGTCAAATTTGATCTATAATATACTTTAATATACGTTACTTTAATCTTTAATATACTTAAGAACAGGGCCCCAGACATCACACAGGGGGTCTGAAACACCGCACAGTGGTCCAAAATATCGCTGTGCTCTGCCTGGGGCCCCATATGCTGCCTGGGGCCCCTGTGCTCTGCCTGGGGCCCCATATGCTGCCTGGGGCCCCTGTGCTCTGCCTGGGGCCCCTGTGCTCTGCCTGGGGCCCCATGATCTGCCTGGGGCCCCTGTGCTCTGCCTGGGGCCCCATATGCTGCCTGGGGCCCCATATGCTGCCTGGGGCCCCTGTGCTCTACCTGGGACCACTGTGCTCTGCCTGGGGCCCCTGTGCTCTGCCTGGGGCCCCTGTGCTCTGCCTGGGACCACTGTGCTCTGCCTGGGGCCCCATATGCTGCCTGGGGCCCCTGTGCTCTGCCTGGGGCCCCATATGTTGCCGGGGGGCGGGGACCCTCGGCCTCCGATTTGGTGGGCGGGGCCCCTCGGCCTCCGATTTGGTGGGCGGGGCCCCTCGGCCTCCGATTTGGTGGGCGGGGCCCCTCGGCCTCCGATTTGGTGGGCGGGGACCCTCGGCCTCCGATTTGGTGGGCGGGGACCCTCGGCCTCCGATTTGGTGGGCGGGGACCCTCGGCCTCCGATTTGGTGGGCGGGGACCCTCGGCCTCCGATTTGGTGGGCGGGGACCCTCGGCCTCCGATTTGGTGGGCGGGGACCCTCGGCCTCCGATTTGGTGGGCGGGGACCCTTGACCTCCGATTTGGAGGGCGGGGCCCCTCGGCCTCCGATTTGGTGGGCGGGGACCCCCGGCCTCCGATTTGGTGGGCGGGGACCCTCAGCCTCCGATTTGGTGGGCGGGGACCTTCGGCCTCCGATTTGGTGGGCGGGGACCTTCGGCCTCCGATTTGGTGGGCGGGGACCCTCGGCCTCCGATTTGGTGGGCGGGGACCCTCGGCCTCCGATTTGGTGGGCGGGGACCCTCGGCCTCCGATTTGGTGGGCGGGGACCCTCGGCCTCCGATTTGGTGGGCGGGGACCTTCGGCCTCCGATTTGGTGGGCGGGGACCCTCGGCCTCCGATTTGGTGGGCGGGGACTCTCGGCCTCCGATTTGGTGGGCGGGGACCCTCGGCCTCCGATTTGGTGGGCGGGGCCCCTCGGCCTCCGATGTGGTGGTCAGGGCCCCTCGGCCTCCGCATTGGTGGGCGGGGCCGGGCCCCTCGGCCTCCGCTTTGGTGGGCGGGGCCGCTCGGCCTTCGATTTGGTGGGCGGGGCTCCTCGGCCTCCGATTTGGTTGGCGGGGCCCCTCGGCCTCCGATTTGGTGTGTGCTCTGCCTGGGGCCCCATATGCTGCCTGGGGCCCCTGTGCTCTGCCTGGGGCCCCATATGCTGCCTGGGGCCCCTGTGCTCTGCCTGGGGCCCCTGTGCTCTGCCTGGGGCCCCATGTTCTGCCTGGGGCCACTGTGCTCTGCCTGGGTGTAGGACACTGGTGACGTCACTTATCTCCGGACATTAGCTCCGGACATTAGCTCCGGACAATAGTTCCGGACAAAGCCACGGAAGTTGGCACAAATTGCAGGAAGTAGCATTCTAGGCAATTATATTAGACTAGATGGCAGCCCGATTCTAAAGAATCGGGAGTCTAGAATCCATATATACTTTATTTATTCAAATGTAAGAATAATACAATTAATAAATAATAGTAAGAAAGAACAAAAAATGGCTGCACTCACCAGCTCTTGACAATTCTTGACAGTACGGCACATTTCTGATTGGTTGCTCGCGGCAGGCGGCAACCAATCAGAAAAGTGCCGCGCACCACGAAGGCATATATCTTTGTCCACCCTGAGCGGGTGTAGGACGCTGGTGACGTCACTTATCTCCGGACATTATCTCCGGACAAAGCCACGGAAGTTGGCACAAATTGCCGGAAGTAGTATTCTAGGCAATTATATATTAGATTTTAATGTTATCAGTGTTTACCTTTGAACGTTTATATTGTATTGTCCTGTCACCAGCCATGTGTACGATTATCGGCCGAAAGCCTCTCTGGAACCAATAACCACCCCATGTAAAGGTATCTTTATAAGTTAAAGATTCAGAATACTATGACTTTTATCATATCCTGAACAGTCAAGTTTTTTATGAACCGTTAAGGTTTTCTGGTTGAAGTAAAAAACACTCTTGAGTGTTTACAGTTTGAAACCATAAAATGTTGAAAAATTATGTCATTCTTGAGTATATCACTCAATGGTGCTCATAAACGTGTCAAATTTGATCTATAATATACTTTAATATACGTTACTTTAATCTTTAATATACTTAAGAACAGGGCCCCAGACATCACACAGGGGGTCTGAAACACCGCACAGTGGTCCAAAATATCGCTGTGCTCTGCCTGGGGCCACTGTGCTCTGCCTGGGGCCCCTGTGCTCTGCCTGGGGCCCCTGTGCTCTGCCTGGGGCCCCATGTTCTGCCTGGGGCCCCTGTGCTCTGCCTGGGGCCACTGTGCTCTGCCTGGGGCCCCATATGCTGCCTGAGGCCCCTGTGCTCTGCCTGGGGCCCCATATGCTGCCTGGGGCCCTTGTGCTCTGCCTGGGGCCACATAGGCTGCCTGGGGCCCCTGTGCTCTACCTGGGACCACTGTGCTCTGCCTGGGGCCCCATATGCTGCCTGGGGCCCCTGTGCTCTGCCTGGGGCCCCTGTGCTCTGCCTGGGGCCCCATGTTCTGCCTGGGGCCACTGTGCTCTGCCTGGGGCCACATAGGCTGCCTGGGGCCCCTGTGCTCTGCCTGGGACCACTGTGCTCTGCCTGGGGCCCCATATGCTGCCTGGGGCCCCTGTGCTCTGCCTGGGGCCCCTGTGCTCTGCCTGGGGCCCCTGTGCTCTGCCTGGGGCCCCTGTGCTCTGCCTGGGGCCCCTGTGCTCTGCCTGGGGCCCCATATGCTGCCTGGGGCCCCTGTGCTCTGCCTGGGGCCCCTGTGCTCTGCCTGGGGCCCCATGTTCTGCCTGGGGCTCCTGTTCTCTGCCTGGGGCCACTGTGCTCTGCCTGGGGCCCCATGTTCTGCCTGGGGCCACTGTGCTCTGCCTGGGACCCCATAAACTGCCTGGGGCCCCTGTGCTCTGCCTGGGACCACTGTGCTCTGCCTGGGGCCCCATATGCTGCCTGGGGCCCCTGTGCTCTGCCTGGGGCCACTGTGCTCTGCCTGGGGCCCCATATGCTGTCTGGGGCCCCTGTGCTCTGCCTGGGGCCCCATATGCTGCCTGGGGCCCCTGTGCTCTGCCTGGGGCCCCATATGCTGCCTGGGGCCCCTGTGCTCTGCCTGGGGCCCCATATGCTGCCTGGGGCCCCTGTGCTCTGCCTGGGGCCCCATGTTCTGCCTGGGGCCCCTGTGCTCTGCCTGGGGCCCCATATGCTGCCTGGAGCCCCTGTGCTCTGCCTGGGGCCCCATATGCTACCTGGGGCCCCTGTGCTCTGCCTGGGGCCCATGTGCTCTGCCTGGGGCCCCATATGCTGCCTGGGGCCCCTGTGCTCTGCCTGGGGCCCCTGTGCTCTGCCTGGGGCCCCATGTTCTGCCTGGGGCCCCTGTGCTCTGCCTGGGGCCCCATATGCTGCCTGGGGCCCCTGTGCTCTGCCTGGGGCCCCTGTGCTCTGCCTGGGGCCCCTGCGCTCTGCCTGGGGCCCCTGTGCTCTGCCTGGGGCCCCATAGGCTGCCTGGGGCCCGTGCTCTGCCTGGGACCACTGTGCTCTGCCTGGGACCACTGTGCTCTGCCTGGGGCCCCTGTGCTCTGCCTGGGACCACTGTGCTCTGCCTGGGGCCCCTGTGCTCTGCCTGGGTGTAGGACACTGGTGACGTCACTTAGCTCCGGACATTAGCTCCGGACAAAGCCACGGAAGTTGGCACAAATTGCAGGAAGTAGTATTCTAGGCAATTATATATTAGATGGGCATTTCCTGAAGGAAATACATGGTGCTTGAACAGCGCTACCAGCTTTACAGCAGCACTTCACACACGGGACTGGGGGGTGCGCTTTCTTTTGCACCCGGGGCCGGGGGCGCGCTTACTTTTGCACCCGGGGGCGCACTTACTTTTGCACCCGGAGGGCGCACTTACTTTTACACCCGGGGGCGCACTTACTTTTGCACCCGGGGGCGCACTTACTTTTGCACCCGGGGGCGCACTTACTTTTGGGGCCGCACTTACTTTTGGTGGGCGGGGCTCCTCGGCCTCCGATTTGGTTGGTGGGGCCCTTCGTCCTCCGATTTGGTGGGTGGGGACCCTCGGCCTCTGATTTGGTGGGCGGGGACCGGCCTCCGATTTGGTGGGCGGGGACCCTCGGCCTCCGATTTGGTGGGCGGGGACCCTCGACCTCCGATTTGGTGGGCGGGGACCCTCGGCCTCCGCTTTGGTGGGCGGGGACCCTCGGCCTCCGATTTGGTGGGCGGGGTCCCTCGGCCTCCGCTTTGGTTGGCGGGGCCCCACGGCCTCCGATTTGGTGGGCGGGGTCCCTCTGCCTCCGCTTTGGTGGGCGGGGCCGCTCGGCCTCCGATTTGGTGGGCGGGGCTCCTCGGCCTCCGATTTGGTTGGTGGGGCCCCTCGGCCTCCGATTTGGTGGGCGGGGCCCCTTATCCTCCGATTTGGTGGGCGGGGACCCTCGGCCTCCGATTTGGTGGGCGGGGACCCTCGGCCTCCGATTTGGTAGGCGGGGACCCTCGGCCTCCGATTTGGTGGGCGGGGACCCTCGGCCTCCGATTTGGTGGGCGGGGACCCTCGGCCTCCGATTTGGTGGGCGGTGACCCTCGGCCTCCGATTTGGTGGGGGGGCCCCTCGGCCTCCGATTTGGTGGGCGGGGCCACTAGGCCTCCGATGTGGTGGTCGGGGCCCCTCGGCCTCTGCTTTGGTGGGCGGGGCCGCTCGGCCTTCGATTTGTTGGGCGGGGCTCCTCGGCCTTCTATTTGGTTGGCGGGGCCCCTCGGCCTTCTATTTGGTTGGCGGGGCCCCTTATCCTCCGATTTGGTGGGCCGGGCCCCTCGGCCTCCGCTTTGGTGGGCGGGGCCGCTCGGCCTTCGATTTGGTGGGCGGGGCTCCTCGGCCTCCGATTTGGTTGGCGGGGCCCCTCGGCCTCCGATTTGGTTGGCGGGGCCCCTCGGCCTCCGATTTGGTGGGCGGGGACTCTCAGCCTCCGATTTGGTGGGCGGGGACCATCGGCCTCCGATTTGGTGGTCGGGGACCCTCGGCCTCCGATTTGGTGGGCGGGGACCCTCGGCCTCCGATTTGGTGGGCAGGGTCCCTCGGCCTCCGATTTGGTGTGCGGGGACCCTCGGCCTCCGATTTGGTGGGAGGGGCCCCTCGGCCTTCGATTTGGTGGGCGGGGACCCTCGGCCTCCGATTTGGTGGGCGGGGACCCTCGGCCTCCGATTTGGTGGGCGGGGACCCTCGGCCTCCGATTTGGTGGGCGGGGCCCCTTGGCCTCCGATTTGGTGGGCGGGGACCCCCGGCCTCCGATTTGGTGGGCGGGGCCCCTTATCCTCCGATTTGGTGGGCGGGGACTCTCGGCCTCCGATTTGGTGGGCGGGGACCCTCGGCCTCCGATTTGGTGGGCGGGGCCCCTCGGCCTCCGATTTGGTTGGCGGGGCCCCTAGACCTCAGATTTGGTGGGCAGGGACCCTCGGTCTCCGATTTGGTGGTCGGGGACCCTCGGCCTCCGCTTTGGTGGGCGGGGCCCCTCGGCCTCCGATTTGGTGGGCGGGGTCCCTCGGCCTCCGATTTGGTGTGCGGGGACCCTCAGCCTCCGCTTTCGTGGGCGGGGCCCCTCGACCTTCGATTTGTGGGCGGGGCTCCTCGGCCTCCGATTTGGTTGGTGGGGCCCCTCGGCCTCCGATTTGGTGGTCGGGGACCCTCGGCCTCCGATTTGGTGGTCGGGGACCCTCGGCCTCCGCTTTGGTGGGCGGGGCCCCTCGGCCTTCGATTTGGTGGGCGGGGCCCCTCGGCCTCCGATTTGGTGTGTGCTCTGCCTGGGGCCACTGTGCTCTGCCTGGGGCCCCATATGCTGCCTGGGGCCCCTGTGCTCTGCCTGGGGCCCCATAGGCTGCCTGGGGCCCCTGTGCTCTGCCTGGGACCACTGTGCTCTGCCTGGGGCCCCATATGCTGCCTGGGGCCCCTGTGCTCTGCCTGGGGCCCCATAGGCTGCCTGGGGCCCCTGTGCTCTGCCTGGGACCACTGTGCTCTGCCTGGGGCCCCATATGCTGCCTGGGGCCCCTGTGCTCTGCCTGGGGCCACTGCGCTCTGCCTGGGGCCCCATATGCTGCCTGGGGCCCCTGTGCTCTGCCTGGGTGTAGGACACTGGTGACGTCACTTATCTCCGGACATTAGCTCCGGACATTAGCTCCGGACATTATCTCCGGACATTATCTCCGGACATTAGCTCCGGACAAAGCCACGGAAGTTGGCACAAATTGCAGGAAGTAGTATTCTAGGCAATTATATATTAGATTGTATTATTCTTACATTTGAATAAATAAAGTATATATGGATTCTAGACTCCCGATTCTTTAGATTTAGATACATTGGGAATATTTATTGGGCATTTATTTTTCACACACTCATTCATATATATTCCCCCTTTTTTTCATATTTATTTTATTATTTTTTATAAATATATTTCATTTCATACCTCCAATTATATATCAATTAGGTGCATATATTTGTGCTATTTCTATAAGTTTTGGCTCTATTTCTTCTGTATACCTTATTGTATATACATGTAATGGCCGGTCAATGATTGTATTCTAAATACTTGATGTATGTATACCTTTGATTTGATCACATCTGTACTTTGTGTAATTAATCGTTGCTAATTTTGCCAGTCGGTTTTTGTATGCCCCAGCCCCCTCACATACAGTTTATATATTTTTTATAGTTATTTTAACGGTAAAAACCTTTTAATAAATCTAATATATAATTGCCTAGAATACTACTTCCTGCAATTTGTGCCAACTTCCGTGGCTTTGTCCGGAGCTAATGTCCGGAAATAATGTCCGGAGCTAATGTCCGGAGCTAATGTCTGGAGATAAGTGACGTCACCAGTGTCCTACACCCAGGCAGAGCACAGGGGCCCCAGGCAGCATATGGGGCCCCAGGCAGAGCACAGTGGCCCCAGGCAGAGCACAGGGGCCCCAGGCAGCATATGGGGCCCCAGGCAGAGCACAGTGGCCCCAGGCAGAGCACAGGGGCCCCAGGCAGCATATGGGGCCCCAGGCAGAGCACAGGGGCCCCAGGCAGAGCACAGGGGCCCCAGGCAGAGCACAGGGGCCCCAGGCAGCATATGGGGCCCCAGGCAGAGCACAGTGGCCCCAGGCAGAGCACACACCAAATCGGAGGCCGAGGGGCCCCGCCAACCAAATCGGAGGTCGAGGGGCCCCGCCAACCAAATCGGAGGCCGAGGAGCCCCACCCACCAAATCGAAGGCCGAGCGGCCCCGCCCACCAAAGCGGAGGCCGAGGGGCCCGGCCCACCAAATCGGAGGCCGAGGGGCCCCGAACACCAAATCGGAGGCCGAGGGTCCCCGCCCACCTAATCGGAGGCCGAGGGTCCACACCATCCAAATCGGAGGCCGAGGTGCCCCGCCCACCAAATTGGAGGCCGACGGGCCCCGCCCACCAAATCGGAGGCCGAGGGGCCCCGCCCACCAAATCGGAGGACGAGGGGCCCCACCAACCAAATCGGAGGCCGAGGTGCCCCGCACACCAAAAGTAAGTGCGGCCCCAAAAGTGCGCCCCCGGGTGCAAAAGTAAGTGCGCCCCCGGGTGCAAAAGTAAGTGTGTGCCCCCGGGTGCAAAAGTAAGCGCGCCCCCGGCCCCGGGTGCAAAAGTAAGCGCGCCCCCCAGTCCCGTGTGTGAAAAGTGCTGCTGTAAAGCTGGTAGCGCTGTTCAAGCACCATGTATTTCCTTCAGGAAATGCCCATCTAATATATAATTGCCTAGAATACTACTTCCTGCAATTTGTGCCAACTTCCGTGGCTTTGTCCGGAGATAAGTGACGTCACCAGTGTCCTACACCCAGGCAGAGCACAGGGGCCCCAGGCAGCATATGGGGCCCCAGGCAGAGCACAGTGGCCCCAGGCAGAGCACAGGGGCCCCAGGCAGCATATGGGGCCCCAGGCAGAGCACAGTGGTCCCAGGCAGAGCACAGGGGCCCCAGGCAGCCTATGGGGCCCCAGGCAGAGCACAGTGGCCCCAGGCAGAGCACAGGGGCCCCAGGCAGCATATGGGGCCCCAGGCAGAGCACAGGGGCCCCAGGCAGCATATGGGGCCCCAGGCAGAGCACAGTGGCCCCAGGCAGAGCACAGGGGCCCCAGACAGAACATGGGGCCCCAGGCAGAGCACAGGGGCCCCAGGCAGAGCACAGGGGCCCCAGGCAGCATATGGGGCCCCAGGCAGAGCACAGGGGCCCCAGGCAGAGCACAGGGGCCCCAGGCAGCATATGGGGCTCCAGGCAGAGCACAGGGGCCCCAGGCAGCATATGGGGCCCCAGGCAGAGCACAGTGGCCCAGGGCAGAGCACAGGGGCCCCAGGCAGAACATGGGGCCCCAGGCAGAGCACAGGGGCCCCAGGCAGCATATGGGGCCCCAGGCAGAGCACAGGGGCCCCAGGCAGCATATGGGGCCCCAGGCAGAGCACAGTGGTCCCAGGCAGAGCACAGGGGCCCCAGGCAGCTTATGGGGCCCCAGGCACAGCACAGTGGCCCCAGGCAGAACATGGGGCCCCAGGCAGAGCACAGTGGTCCCAGGCAGAGCACAGGGGCCCCAGGCAGAACATGGGGCCCCAGGCAGAGCACATGGGCCCCAGGCAGAGCACAGGGGCTCCAGGCAGCATATGGGGCCCCAGGCAGAGCACAGGGGCCCCAGGCAGCATATGGGGGCCCCAGGCAGAGCACAGTGGCCCCAGGCAGAGCGCACACCAAATCGGAGGCCGAGGGGCCCCGCCAACCAAATCGGAGGCCGAGGGGCCCCGCCAACCAAATCGGAGGCCGAGGAGCCCCGCCCACCAAATCGAAGGCCGAGCGGCCCCGCCCACCAAAGCGGAGGCCGAGGGGCCCGGCCCTGCCCACCAAAGCGGAGGCCGAGGGGCCCCGACCACCACATCGGAGGCCGAGGGTCCCCGCCCACCAAATCGGAGGCCGAGGGGCCCCGCCTACCAAATCGGAGGCCGAGGGTCCCCGCCCACCAAATCGGAGGCCGAGGGGCCCCGCCCACCAAATCGGAGGCCGAGGGGCCCCACCCACCAAATCGGAGGCCGGGGGTCCCCGCCCTCCAACTCGGAGGCCGAGGGGCCCCGCCCACCACATCGGAGGCCGAGGGTCCCCGCCCACCAAATCAGAGGCCGAGGGTCCACACCATCCAAATCGGAGGCCGAGGGTCCCCGCCCACCAAATCGAAGGCCGAGCTGCCCCGCCCACCAAAGCGGAGGCCGAGGGGCCTGGCCCCGCCCACCAAAGCGGAGGCTGAGGGGCCCCGCCCACCACATCGGAGGCCGAGGGTCCCCGCCCACCAAAGCGGAGGCCGAGGGTCCCCGCCCACCAAATCGGAGGCCGAGGGTCCCCGCCCACCAAATCGGAGGCCGAGGGTCCCCGCCCACCAAATCGGAGGCCGAGGGTCCACACCATCCAAATCGGAGGCCGAGGGGCCCCGCCCACCAAATCGGAGGCCGACGGGCCCCACCCACCAAAGCGGAGGCCGAGGGTCCCCGCCCAAAATCGGAGGCCGAGGGTCCCCGCCCACCAAAGCGGAGGCCGAGGGTCCCCGACCACCAAATCGGAGGCCGAGGGTCCCTGCCCACCAAATCGGAGGCCGAGGGTCCCCGCCCACCAAATCGGAGACCGAGGGTCCCCGCCCACCAAATCGGAGGCCGAGGGGCCCCGCCAACCAAATCGGAGGCCGAGGGGCTACGCCAAGCAAATCGGAGGCCGAGCGGCCCCCGCCCACCAAAGCGGAGGCCGAGGGGCCTGGCCCCGCCCACCAAAGCGGAGGCCAAGAGGCCCCGCCCACCAAATCGGAGGCCGAGGGGCCCCGCCCACCAAATCGGAGGCCGAGGGTTCCCGCCCACCAAATCGGAGGCCGAGGGTCCCCGCCCACCAAATCGGAGGCCGAGGGTCCCCGCCCACCAAATCGGAGGCCGAGGGTCCACACCATCTAAATCGGAGGCCGAGGGGCCCCGCCCACCAAATCGGAGGCCGAGGGTCCTCGCCCACCAAATCGGAGGCCGAGGGGCCCCACCAACCAAATCGGAGGCCGAGGAGCCCCGCCCACCAAATCGAAGGTCGAGGGGCCCCGCCCACGAAAGCGGAGGCCGAGGGTCCCCGCCCACCAAATCGGAGGCCGAGGGTCCCCGCCCACCAAAGCGGAGGCCGAGGGTCCCCGCCCACCAAAGCGGAGGCCGAGGGTCCCCGCCCACCAAATCGGAGGCCGACGGGCCCCGCCCACCAAATCGGAGGCCGACGGGCCCCACCCACCAAAGCGGAGGCCGAGGGTCCCCGCCCACCAAATCGGAGGCCGAGGGTCCCTGCCCACCAAATCGGAGGCAGAGGAGCCCCGCCCACCAAATCGAAGGTCGAGGGGCCCCGCCCACGAAAGCGGAGGCCGAGGGTCCCAGCACACCAAATCGGAGGCCGAGGGGCCCCGCCCACCAAAGCGGAGGCCGAGGGTCCCCGCCCACCACATCGGAGGCCGAGGGGCCCCGCCCACCAAATCGGAGGCCGAGGGTCCCCGCCCACCAAATCGGAGGCCGAGGGTCCCCGCCCACCAAATCGGAGGCCGAGGGTCCCCGCCCACCAAATCGGAGGCCGAGGGTCCCCGCCCACCAAATCGGAGGCCGAGGGTCCCCGCCCACCAAATCGGAGGCCGAGGGTCCCCGCCCACCAAATCGGAGGCCGAGGGTCCACACCATCTAAATCGGAGGCCGAGAGGCCCCGCCCACCAAATCGGAGGCCGAGGGTCCCCGCCCACCAAATCGGAGGCCGAGGGTCCTCGCCCACCAAATTGGAGGCCGAGGGGCCCCACCAACCAAATCGGAGGCCGAGGAGCCCCGCCCACCAAATCGAAGGTCGAGGGGCCCCGCCCACGAAAGCGGAGGCCGAGGGTCCCCGCCCACCAAATCGGAGGCCGAGGGTCCCCGCCCACCAAAGCGGAGGCCGAGGGTCCCCGCCCACCAAATCGGAGGCCGAGGGGCCCCGCCAACCAAATCGGAGGCCGAGGGGCTTCGCCCACCAAATCGGAGGCCGAGGAGCCCCGCCCACCAAATCGAAGGCCGAGCGGCCCCGCCCACCAAAGCGGAGGCCGAGGGGCCCCGCCCACCAAATCGGAGGCCGAGGGTCCCCGCCCACCAAATCGGAGGCCGAGGGTCCCCGCCCACCAAATCGGAGGCCGAGGGTCCCCGCCCACCAAATCGGAGGCCGTGGGGCCCCGCCAACCAAATCGGAGGCCGAGGGTCCCCGCCCACCAAATTATTCTTACATTTGAATAAATAAAGTATATATGGATTCTAGACTCCCGATTCTTTAGAATCGGGCTGCCATCTAGTATATATATATATATATATATATATATATATATATATATATATATATATATATATATATATATATTTTTATTACAGACCAAAAGTTTGGACACATCTTATTCAAAGATTTTTCTGTATTTTCATGACTATAAAAATTGTACATTCACACTGAAGGCATCAAAACTATGAATTAACACATGTGGAATTATATACTTAAAAAAGTGTGAAACAACTGAAAATATGTCTTATATTCTAGGTTCTTCAAAGTAGCCACCTTATGCTTTGATTACTGCTTTGCACACTCTCTGCATTCTCTTGATAAGCTTCAAGAGATAAAAGTTCAAAGTGAAGGACAGCATCCAATCCAGGTGAAGATCATAAACACTTTATTGTGCCATAGGAGCAATGTTTCAACCTCGAAGGGTCTTTGTCAAGCATACAGAACAGTCAAAATGGTGGCCTTAATTAGGAAGTGGACAACCACCACCTAATAGGTCCGCCCATAAAATTTACATGCAAGTCATCAGGTGATCTTAATTACAAGAAAAACATATAAACAGTGAAACATATACAATTAAAAACACATCATGATATCAGTAAGAAACCCAAATATTGATAATTCTATTCACGATCATATTAATGGACACATGTATCAAATCCAAAACATAAACAAACAAAGCTGGCTGTCAAATCTCAACCTATCAGAATATACATAAGTACCGACGGACTGCCAATCACTGCGCTTGTATCTCAACCCCTAATAACCTCACCAATCGAGGACCAGTACGTGTATGTCTCCCGGTTTTGGCCCTGGGTCTGGGCCTGGTGGCGCTACATTGATGATGTGTTTGTTGTTTGGGAGGGACAACTTAAGGAACTCTTGGATTTTCATAATGAGTTAAATGACATATTTCCAGAACGCAGCTTCACAATTACATATTCTCTGGAACAGGTTCAATTTCTAGACACATTTGTGTACAAGGATGGGTCTTTTCTAAAGACAGATCTACACGTGAAGAAGACTGATAGGAATAGCCTATTACAGTTTAATAGTCATCATCCGAAGAATATGTTAAGAGTCGTTACCTTGGAGCCAGATGCTCAGAGTGAGGAAAATAGTCTCTGACGAATCACGCCTAGACAGTAGATTGGACGAGATGTGTAACAAATTTTTAAATAGAGGCTACCCGGTGATTGATGTTAAAAAATTTTTGGATAGGGCTAAGGAGACACCGAGATCTTTTGTGAGGGAAAAGAGTTAGGGTCAGGGAAAAGCGGATTCCCTTTGTATCTACCTTTAGCACAGCCAGCGGGCATGTGAAAAACATGATTTTGAAGCATTGGCATATTTTACACCAAGGTTTACCTGAAATCGATGAATTTACCGCCACCGATTTTATCCTACAAGAGAGGTCGTAATCTGAAAGACAAATTGGTCAAATCGGATATTGGACCAATGACAGGTAGCCTGCAGAGGTTTTTGAGTCCTCCGAAGTTTGGTAATTTTCCCTGTTTGGGTTGCGCGTGCTGTGGGAATATGATTAAGGGGGAATTTTTCAGCCATCCTCGTACGGGTCAGAAATTTTCAATCAGAGAGAGATACACATGTACTTCAAGTTTTGTTGTCTACTTAATTGTTTGTCCTTGTGGACTCACTTATGTGGGTGAGACCACTATGGAGATAAAGGCTCATATCAGCAAGCATAAAAGTACTATTAGAACCAAAAAAGTGGATTTACCGGTACCCAAACATTTTGTAGAGTGTGGACATTCAGTTAGCCAGCTACGATTTAGAGTAATTGATAGTGTACCTCCTCTTCGTAGGGGTGGAGATAGGGTAAAACTACTAAAAAAGAAAGAGCTCAGATGGATCTCTAGGTTGGGCTCTCGTCAGCCCGGTGGGTTGAATGTTGATTATAATCTCTTATTATGTATATCCTGATCAGCATATATGGTTCGTGTGGTTCGCATTCGTGGGGATATGTGTTACGATCTGGTGGTTTAGGAGCAACATGGGACGTGCTCTGGAGGAGGTGGTACCTGTACTGACCGCAGTTCCTGAGCTAAACACAACACTAGAAGTAGCCGTGGGATGTTCCTGTCACTCCCTAGACACCTCGTCACAGCCGGAGGACTAACTACCCCTAAAGATAGAAACAGGAAAGTTATCTTGCCTTAGAGAAAATCCCCAAAGGATAGGACAGCCCCCCACAAATATTGACTGCGAGTGGAGAGGGAAATGACATACGCAGAATGAAACCAGGATGTAGCAAAGGAGGCCAGTCTAGCTAGATAAATAGAACAGGAAAGAATACTGTGCGGTCAGTATAAAAAACAAGAAAAATCCACCACAGAGTGTACAAAAATCTCCACACCTGACTAAAGGTGTGGAGGGTAAATCTGCTTCCCAGAGCTTCCAGCTTAACTGAATAAATCCATACTGACAAGCTGGACTAGAAAAAAAAAAGAAAGTGCAGAAAGATTAAGTCCACAACAAGTAACATAGTTACATAGTTATTAAGGTTGAAGGAAGACTTTAAGTCCATCTAGTTCAACCCATAGCCTAACATGCCCTAACATGTTGATCCAGGGGAAGGCAAAAAAAACCCATGTGGTAAGAGTAAGCTCCACCATGGGGAAAAAAATTCCTTCCCGACCCCACATACGGCAATCAGACTAGTTCCCTGGATCAACACCCTATCAAAGAATCTAATATATATACCCTGTAACATTATACTTTTCCAGGAAGGTATCCAGTCCCCTCTTAAATTTAAGTAATGACTCACTCATTACAACATCATACGGCAGAGAGTTCCATAGTCTCACTGCTCCTACAGTAAAGAATCCGCGTCTGTTATTATGCTTAAACCTTTTTTCATCCAGACGTAGAGGATGCCCCCTTGTCCCTGTCACCGGTCTATGATTAAAAAGATCATCAGAAAGGTCTTTGTACTGTCCCCTCATATATTTATACATTAACATAAGATCACCCCTTAGCCTTCGTTTTTCCAAACTAAATAGCCCCAAGTGTAATAACCTATCTTGGTATTGCAGACCCCCCAGTCCTCTAATAACCTTGGTCGCTCTTCTCTGCACCCGCTCCAGTTCAGCAATGTCTTTCTTATACACCGGAGACCAGAACTGTGCACAGTATTCTAAGTGTGGTCGAACTAGTGACTTGTATAGAGGTAAAATTATGTTCTCCTCATGAGCATCTATGCCTCTTTTAATGCATCCCATTATTTTATTTGCCTTTGTAGCAGCTGCCTGACACTGGCCACTGAATATGAGTTTGTCATCCACCCATACACCCAGGTCTTTTTCATTGACGGTTTTGCCCAGAGTTTTAGAATTAAGCACATAGTTATACATCTTATTACTTCTACCCAAGTGCATGACCTTACATTTATCCCCATTAAAGCTCATTTGCCATTTATCAGCCCAAGCTTCTAGTTTACAT
Source organism: Ranitomeya variabilis (assembly GCF_051348905.1). NCBI lineage: Eukaryota > Metazoa > Chordata > Amphibia > Anura > Dendrobatidae > Ranitomeya > Ranitomeya variabilis. The sequence continues at coordinate 133,739,454 of NC_135239.1, forward strand.
AAATCATCCTGTAATATAAAATTGTCCTCCTCTGTATTGATTACCCTGCAGAGTTTAGTGTCATCTGCAAATATTGAAATTCTACTCTGAATGCCCCCTACAAGGTCATTAATAAATATGTTAAAAAGAAGAGGGCCTAATACTGACCCCTGTGGTACCCCACTGCTAACCGCGACCCAGTCCGAATGTGCTCCATTAATAACCACCCTTTGTTTCCTATCCCTGAGCCAGCTCTCAATCCACTTACACATATTTTCCCCTATCCCCATTATTCTCATTTTATGTAACAACCTTTTGTGTGGCACCGTATCAAAATCTTTTGAAAAGTCCATATATACTACATCCATGGGGCTCCCTTGGTCCAGTCCGGAACTTACCTCTTCATAGAAGCTGATCAAATTAGTCTGACATGAACGGTCCCTAGTAAACCCGTGCTGATACTGGGTCATGAGGTTATTCCTCTTCAGATACTCCAGTATAGCATCCCTTAGAATGCCCTCCAGGATTTTACCCACAGTAGAGGTGAAACTTACTGGCCTATAATTTCCGAGTTCAGTTTTTGTCCCCTTTTTGAATATTGGCACCACATTTGCTATACGCCAGTCCTGTGGTACAGACCCTGTTATTATGGACTCTTTAAAGATTAAAAATAATGGTCTATCAATGACTGTACTTAATTCCTTCAGTACTCGGGGGTGTATCCCATCCGGGCCCGGAGATTTGTCAATTTTAGTGATTTTTAGATGCCGCCGTACTTCCTGCTGGGTTAAGCAGGTAACCTTTAATTGGGAATTTTTATCACTAGTCATATTGGCTGCCATGGGATTTTCTTTTGTTAATACTGATGAAAAAAAGTCATTTAGCATATTGGCTTTTTCCTCATCCACCATTTCACCCAGACTATTTTTAAGGGGGCCAACACTATCATTTTTTAGTTTCTTACTATTTATGTAGTTAAAGAATATTTTGGGATTATTTTTGCTCTCTCTGGCAATGAGTCTCTCTGTCTCAATCTTTGCTGCCTTGATTTGCTTTTTACAGAATTTATATAATTTTCTCTATTTATTTAATGCCTCCTCACTACCTACTTCCTTTAATTCTAAATGCTTTCTTTTTGCCTCTTATTGCGCCCCTTACAGCTCTATTTAGCCATATTGGTTTCCTCCTATTTCTAGTATGTTTATTCCCATACGGTATATACTGTGCACAGGTCCTATCCAGGATGCTAATAAACGTCTCCCATTTTCTTTGTGTATTTTTATGCCTCAGGATATCATCCCAGTTAATTGCACCAAGATCCTCTCTCATCCGTTGGAAATTTGCCCTCCTGAAGTTTAGTGTCCTTGTCACCCCTCTACTACACATCTTATTAAAGGAGACATGAAAACTTATTATTTTGTGATCACTATTCCCCAAGTGACCCCCAACCCTTATATTTGATATGCGGTCTGGTCTGTTGGTTAATATTAGGTCTAGCAGTGCCCCCCTCCTTGTTGGGTCCTGAACCAGTTGGGAAAGGTAATTGTCTCTCATAGTTGTCAAAAACCGATTACCTTTACTGGAACTGCAGGTTTCTGTTCCCCAATCTATTTCAGGGTAGTTGAAGTCCCCCATAATAATGACTTCTCCTTGAGTCGCAGCGTCATCTATTTGCTTTACGAGGATATTCTCCATTGCTTCCATTATTTTTGGAGATTTATAACAAACCCCTATCAGTAATTTATTATTTTTTCCCCCCTCCCCTTATCTCCACCCACAGGGACTCTACATTTTCATTAGATTCACCTATATTATCACGCAGGATGGGTTTTAAGGTTGATTTTACATACAGACACACCCGACCCCCTCGCTTATCTGTACAGTCATTTCTGAAAAGGCTATAGCCCTGCAAGTTAACAGCCCAGTCATGGCTCTCATCCAGCCATGTTTCAGATATCCCCACCATGTCATAATTATGCTCCAACAACATTAATTCTAATTCGTCCATTTTGTTGGCGAGGCGTCTGGCATTAGTATACATGCACTTGATGTTCCTCTCTGTACTTCTATTCTTTCTTAAATTACTAACTGTTCTAACCCAACCCCCCATGCCACCGCCACCCCCAACTTCCTTATTTGTGCCCAGGTCTCTATCTGCACTATCTTCCCCTCCTATAAAATGAATACCCTCACCCCCAATCCCTAGTTTAAACACTCCTCCAACCTTCTAGCCATTTTCTCCCCCAGCACAGCTGCACCTTCCCCATTGAGGTGCAGCCCATCCCTAGCGTAGAGCCTGTAGCCAACTGAGAAGTCAGCCCAGTTCTGAAGGAACCCAAACCCCTCCTTCCTACACCATTTCTTGAGCCACTTATTAACCTCCCTAATCTCCCGTTGCCTCTCTGGCGTGGCACGTGGTACAGGCAGTATTTCGGAAAATACCACGTTGGAGGTCCTTGCTTTCAGTTTGCAGCCTAATTCCCTGAAATCATCTTTAAGGACCTTCCACCTACCTCTAACTTTGTCATTTGTGCCAATGTGCACCATGACCGCTGGGTCCTCACCAGCCCCTCCCAATAACCTGTCAACCCGATCAGCGATGTGTCGGACTCTAGCGCCAGGTAGGCAGCACACCGTCCGACGATCCCTGTCTTTGTGACAGATTGCCCTATCTGTTCCCCTAATAATTGAGTCCCCCACTACCAGCACCTGTCTGGCCTGCCCTGCTCTCCTATTTCCCTCCTTACTGGAGCAGTCACTCCTCCGGCTTTCAGAGGACATGCCTGGCTGCAGCAGTGCTACCCCTGTACTGACACCCCCTCATCTGCCAACTTAGCAAACTTATTGGGGTGTGCCAGATCAGGACTAGCCTTCCTGGCACTCTTCCCTCTACCCCGCCTTCTATCTGTCACCCAGCTAACTGCCTCACTGTCCTGCAGCTCCATCCTACCATCCCCACCCTCATCTATCCCATTGAGCGCCTGCTCAGTGAGCAGAAGACTCCTCTCCATATTGTCTATGGATCTCAGTGTTGCCAGCTGCACATTTAGATCCAGAATCTGGGCTTCCAAATGCACAATGTGCTCACATCTCGCACAGCAGTATGCACCCTCGACCGGCTGATCAAGGACTGCATACGTGTGGCAAGACGTGCACTGGATGGCATTAACAATAGTGGAGCACATTTCCTAATGGGGATTGCACCACACAAACGTTAATTAAAAATAAATACAAAGTATTAAAAAAAAATAAAAAAAAAGACAGCAATTCCTCCCTTGGAAACTCCCTGATTCCTAAGTCACTGAATCACAAGTCACACTTACCGCCGTCCACACTTACGCTCAGGTCACACTCGCTTTGCTGAAGATTTATAGATTTTTTTTTTCTCTCTATTTCCCTTCAACAACAAGCCACCTTGCTGTTCAAATGCACTTTCAAAAAGTGGACTGCAAAAGAACAAAGCAAGGACTTATCTTTGCTGAACTGGTCAGAATATCAGGGAAATCCAAGCAGAGAAGTGAATCCAACCAGGAACCATTGACTGAAGGATAGAACCAGGCTAAATAGCCAAGCCAGAAAGACAATCAGTGGAAGCAGCTGCTGACTACTAAATCCAAGGAGCAGCAGTACCACTTAAAACCACCGGAGGGAGCCCAAGAGCAGAACTCGCAAAAGTGCCACTTACAACCACCGGAGGGAGCCCAAGAGCGGAATTCACAACAGTACCCCCCCTTGAGGAGGGGTCACCGAACCCTCACCAGAGCCCCCAGGCCGATCAGGACGAGCCAAGTGAAAAGCACGAACCAAATCGGCGGCATGGACATCGGAGGCAACAACAAAAGAATTATCCTCCTGGCCATAACCCTTCCACTTGACAAGATACTGAAGCCTCCCGCCTCGAAAAACGAGAATCCAAAATTTTCTCCACCACATATTCCAACTCCCCATCAACCAACACCGGGGCAGGAGGATCAACAGAGGGAACAACGGGCACCACATATCTCCGCAACAAAGATCTATGGAAAACATTATGGATGGCAAAAGAGGCGGGAAGGGCCAAACGAAAAGATACCGGATTGATAATCTCAGAAATCTTATAAGGACCAATAAACCGAGGCTTGAACTTAGGGGAAGAAACCTTCATAGGAACATGACGAGAAGATAACCAGACTAAATCCCCCACCCGAAGCCGGGGACCAACACACCGACGGCGGTTAGCAAACGTTGAGCCTTTTCCTGAGACAACGTCAAATTGTCTACCACATGATTCCAAATCTGCTGTAACCTGTCCATTACAGAATCCACACCAGGACAATCAGACGGCTCAACCTTCCCCGAAGAAAAACAAGGATGAAACCCAAAATTACAAAAGAAAGGCGAAACCAAAGTAGCCGAACTAGCCCGATTATTAAGGGCAAACTCGGCCAACGGCAAGAAAGCCACCCAATCATCCTGGTCAGCAGACACAAAGCATCTCAAATAGGTTTCCAAGGTCTGATTGGTTCACTCAGTTTGGCCATTTGTCTGAGGATGAAATGCCGAAGAAAAAGACAAATCAATGCCCATCCTAGCACAAAAGGCCCGCCAAAACCTAGAAACAAACTGGGAACCTCTGTCAGACACAATATTCTCCGGAATGCCATGCAAACGAACCACATGCTGAAAAAACAATGGAACCAAGTCAGAGGAGGAAGGCAATTTAGGCAAAGGTACCAAATGGACCATTTTAGAGAACCGGTCACCAACCACCCAGATAACAGACATCTTCTGGGAAACAGGAAGATCCGAAATAAAATCCATGGAAATATGCATCCAGGGCCTCTCAGGGACCGGCAAAGGCAAAAGCAACCCACTAGCGCGGGAACAGCAAGGCTTGGCCTGGGCACAAGTCCCACAGGACTGCACAAAAGAACGCATATCCCGCGACAAGGAAGGCCACCAAAATGACCTAGCAACCAAATCTCTGGTACCAAAAATCCCAGGATGGCCAGCCAACACCGAACAATGAACCTCAGAAATTACCTTACATGCCCATCTATCAGGAACAAACAGTTTCCCCACAGGACAGCGGTCAGGTTTATCAGCCTGAAATTCCTGAAGCACCCGCCGTAAATCAGGGGAGATGGCAGAAAGAATCACCCCTTCCTTAAGAATGCCAACCGGCTCAAGGACTCCAGGAGAATCAGGCAAAAAACTCCTAGAGAGGGCATCAGTTTTAACATTCTTAGATCCCGGAAGATACGAGACCACAAAATCAAAACGGGAGAAAAACAGGGACCATCGAGCCTGTCTAGGGTTCAGCCGCTTGGCCGACTTGAGGTAAATCAGATTCTTATGATCGGTCAAGACCACAACGCGGTGCTTGGCTCCCTCAAGCCAATGTCGCCACTCCTCAAATGCCCACTTCATGGCCAACAACTCCCGATTGCCGACATCATAATTGCGCTCCGCAGGCGAAAACTTTCTGGAAAAAAAGGCACACGGTTTCATCAAAGAACCATCAGAATTCCTCTGAGACAAAACGGCCCCTGCCCCAATCTCAGAAGTGTCAACCTCAACCTGAAAAGGAAGAGAAACATCCAGCTGACGCAACACAGGGGCAGAAGTAAATTGGCGTTTAAGCTCCTGAAAGGCCTCAACAGCCGCAGAGGACCAATTCGTCACATCAGCGCCTTTCTTCGTCAAATCGGTCAGGGGCTTAACCACACTGGAAAAGTTGGCAATGAAACGACGATAAAAATTAGCAAAGCCCAAAAATTTCTGAAGACTCTTCACAGATGTGGGTTGAATCCAGTCATGAATGGCTTGGACCTTAACAGGATCCATTTCTATAGACGAGGGAGAAAAAATAAAACCCAAAAAAGAGACCTTCTGAACTCCAAATAGGCACTTAGACCCCTTCACAAATAAAGCATTATCACGAAGGATCTGGAATACCATCATGACCTGCTTCACATGAGACTCCCAATCATCGGAAAAAATCAAAATATCATCCAAATACACAATCATGAATTTATCAAGATAATTGCGGAAAATATCATGCATGAAGGACTGAAATACAGAAGGAGCATTAGAGAGCCCGAAAGGCATCACAAGGTATTCAAAATGGCCTTCGGGCATATTAAATGCAGTTTTCCATTCGTCACCCTGTTTAATACGAACAAGATTATATGCCCCTCGAAGGTCAATCTTAGTAAACCACCTAGCCCCCTTGATCCGAGCAAACAAATCAGAAAGCAAAGGTAAAGGGTATTGGAATTTGACCATGATCTTATTAAGAAGGCGATAATCAATACAGGGTCTCAAGGAGCCATCCTTCTTGGCAACAAAAAAGAATCCCGCTCCCAATGGTGACGAAGACGGCCGAATATGCCCCTTCTCTAAAGACTCCTTAACATAACTCCGCATGGCGGCATGCTCTGGCACAGACAGATTGAAAAGTCGGCCCTTAGGGAACTTACAGCCAGGAATCAAGTTAATAGCACAATCACAGTCCCTATGTGGAGGAAGGGAACTGGACTTGGGCTCATCAAATACATCCTGGAAATCCGACAAAAACTCAGGAACTTCAGAAGAGGGGGAAGAGGAAATTGACATCAAAGGAACGTCACTATGTACCCCTTGACAACCCCAACTAGTCACAGACATAGATTTCCAATCCAGCACAGGATTATGTCCCTGTAACCATGGAAAACCCAGTACAACAACATCATGCAAATTATGCAACACCAGAAAATGGCAATCTTCCTGATGTGCTGGAGCCATGCACATGGTCAGCTGTGTCCAATAGTGAGGTTTATCCTTGGCCAACGGTGTAGCATCAATGCCCCTCAAAGGAATAGGGCTCTGCAAAGGCTGCAAGGAAAAACCACAGCGCCTGGCAAATTCCAAGTTCATCAAGTTCAGGGCAGCGCCTGAATCCACAAATGCCATGACAGAAAAGGACGATAATGAGCAAATGAAGGTCACAGATAAGAGAAATTTAGGCTGTACAGTACTGATGGTAACAGACCTAGCGACCCTCTTAGTACGCTTAGGGCAATCAGAAATAACATGAGCAGAATCACCACAGTAAAAACACAGCCTATTCTGGCATCTGAATCCCTGCCGTTCTGCTCTAGTCAAAATCCTATCACAGAGGACACTGCCATATGGTGCACAACTTTGCACTCGCGCAGGCGCCGATCAATCTGAATGGCTAGAGACATAGATTCGCTCAAACCAGCAGGCGTGGGGAACCCCACCATAACATCTTTAAGGGCTTCAGAAAGACCCTATCTGAAAATTGCTGCCAGAGCATCCTCATTCCATTTAGTGAGCACAGACCATTTTCTAAATTTCTGGCAGTATACCTCTGCCGCTTCCTGACCCTGACACAGGGCCAACAAGGTCTTTTCTGCATGATCCACAGAATTAGGTTCGTCATACAATAATCCGAGCGCTTGAAAAAATGCGTCTGCATTAAGCAATGCCGGATCCCCTGATTCAAGGGAGAATGCCCAGTCCTGAGGGTCACCACGCAGCAGAGAGATGACAATTTTAACCTGCTGAATGGAATCACCAGAGGAACGGGGTTTCAAGGCAAAAAACAATTTGCAGTTATTTTTAAAGTTCAAAAACTTGGATCTGTCCCCAAAAAACAAATCAGGGGTTGGAATTCTAGGCTCTAAAGCCGGAGTCTGGACAACATAATCTTGGATACTCTGTACTCTTGCAGCAAGTTGATCCACACGAGAAAACAAACCCTGAACATCCATGCCAGCGCCAAAATCCTGAACCACCCAGAGATTAAGAGGAAAAAAAAGACAAAACAGACTGCAGAAAAAAAAATGGCTCACAACTTCCTTTTCCTTCTTTTGAGATGCATTTAATTCATTTTTGGCCAGTTGTACTGTTATGATCTGGTGGTTTAGGAGCAACATGGGACGTGCTCTGGAGGAGGTGGTACCTGTACTGACCACAGCTCCTGAGCTAAACACAACACTAGAAGTAGCCGTGGGATGTTCCTGTCACTCCCTAGACACCTCGTCACAGCCGGAGGACTAACTAACCCTAAAGATAGAAACAGGAAAGTTATCTTGCCTTAGAGAAAATCCCCAAAGGATAGGACAGCCCCCCACAAATATTGACTGCGAGTGGAGAGGGAAATGACATATGCAGAATGAAACCAGGATGTAGCAAAGGAGGCCAGTCTAGCTAGATAAATAGAACAGGAAAGAATACTGTGCGGTCAGTATAAAAAACAAGAAAAATCCACCACAGAGTGTACAAAAATCTCCACACCTGACTAAAGGTGTGGAGGGTAAATCTGCTTCCCAGAGCTTCCAGCTTAACTGAATAAATCCATACTGACAAGCTGGACTAGAAAAAACATAGAAAGTGCAGAAAGATTAAGTCCGCAACAAGTGGACTGCAAAAGAACAAAGCAAGGACTTATCTTTACTGAACTGGTCAGAATATCAGGGAAATCCAAGCAGAGATGTGAATCCAACCAGGAACCATTGACAACTGGCACAGGCTGAAGGATAGAACCAGGCTAAATAGCCGAGCCAGAAAGACAATCAGTGGAAGCAGCTGCTGACTACTAAATCCAAGGAGCAGCAGTACCACTTAAAACCACCGGAGGGAGCCCAAGAGCAGAACTCGCAAAAGTGCCACTTACAACCACCGGAGGGAGCCAAAGAGCGGAATTCACAACAGATATGTTTTTAAATGGTGGTTGGTTATATTTCTTGTTCCCTGTGATGATTCTTACGGGCAATGTTAGTTGCTATGTAGTTAATTGACCATGTTTTCTCTCCCTTTCCCCCCCTTCACCCTTTCCCCCCTCCCCCTCCCTTTTTTTCATTTTTTAGAATGGGTACTTTGTTGGATATAGGGTATCCCTTTCTGACAATTATAGGGATGACAGCATGTAAGATCTGTAAAGATGATGCTTCCATACATAAGTTCTGTATCATTTGGACATAGGGGCACTTCTATGAGCCGTTGGTTGTGCTGTGCGGCGGTCCGTGGCAGCACGGCACTGTTTCTGTGGCGCGTCGTCATAGAGTCGGCGTACATGCACACTGTGCCTGGGACTTTTCACTATATGGCATCCTGGATGAGCCTGGATTGGCTCCGCTGATGGGCGTGTCCTTCGGCAGTCCAGGGTGACGTTGCATACTGGTTTTGTGTGTTTCGTTGCCGTGGAGCCGGCGTGCATGCGCATTAGGTCTGGAACCTCTACTCTGCCCGGTGAGCCAGATGGGCGTCAGATATCACGGGCAGCAGGTCATGTGATCACTGTGGCCGGCGATTCATTACGAGTAAGCATAGAGCCTGGATTGGCTCTGCTGTTGGGAATAGCCAATTTGTTGTTGCCGGTGGGCGTGTCCTTCGGCTGGCCATGGCGGCGCTGCATGTTGTTTACGTGCAGCGTTGCTATGGAGCCGGCGGGCATGCGCACGAGACATGGGGTCTTCTACTCTATCCGGTGAGTCATGTGTGTATTGGCTGTCACGGATAGCAGGCTTTGTGGGCGGCACGATAGACATAGATATTGTGCCTGTATTGGCTCTACTGCATAAATCTTGGGCATGTATTGGGGCACATGATTGGTCTTCCTGCATTATAGGTGCTGATTCGTGAGGTTATTAGGGGTTGAGATACAAGCGCAGTGATTGGCAGTCCGTCGATACTTATGTATATTCTGATAGGTTGAGATTTGACAGCCAGATTTGTTTGTTTATATTTTGGATTTGATACATGTGTCCATTAATATGATCGTGAATAGAATTATCAATATTTGTGTTTCTTACTGATATCATGATGTGTTTTTAATTGTATATGTTTCACGGTTTATATGTTTTTCTTGTAATTAAGATCACCTGATGACTTGCATGTAAATTTTATGGGCGGACCTATTAGGTGGTGGTTGTCCACTTCCTATTTAAGGCCGCCATTATGACTGTTACGTATGCTTGACAAAGACCCTTTGAGGTTGAAACAATGCACCTATGGCACAATAAAGTGTTTATGATCTTCACCTGGATTGGATGCTGTCCTTCACTTTGAACTTTTGGTATGTACTTCTCCATTTGGATCCTGTGGAGCTAGGACGGGCAACCATTTTCTACAGTAGTGCTGTCAGCCGCCATTTTGTTAAAGCTTCAAGAGGTAGTCACCGGAAAAAGTCTTCCAACAGTCTTGAAGGAGTTCCCAGAGATGCTTAGCACTTGTTGGCCCTTTTGCCTTCACTCTGCGGTCCAGCTCACCGCAAACCATCTCGATTGGGTTCAGGTCTGGTGACTGTGGAGGCCAGGTCATCTGGCGTAGCACCCCATCACTTTCCTTCTTGGTCAAATAGCCCTTACACAGCCTGGAGGTGTGTTTGGGGTCATTGTCCTGTTGAAAAATAAATGATGGTCCAACTAAACGCAAACTGGATGGAATAGCATGCCGCTGCAAGATGCTGTGGTAGCCATGCTGGATCAGTATGCCTTCAATTTCGAATAAATCCCCAACAGTGTCACGAGCAAAGCACCCCCACACCATCTCACCTCCTCCTCCATGCCTCACGGTGGGAACCAGGCATGTAGATTCACATCCGTTCACCTTTTCTGCGTCGCACAAAGACACAGTGGTTGGAACCAAAGATCTCAAATTTGGACTCATCAGACCAAAGCACAGATTCCCACTAGTCTAATGTCCATTCCTTGTGTTCTTTAGCCCAAACAAGTCTCTTCTGCTTGTTGCCTGTCCTTAGCAGTGGTTTCCTATCAGCTATTTTACCATGAAGGACTGCTGCACAAAGTCTCCTCTTAACAGTTGTTGTAGAGATGTGTCTGCTGCTAGAACTCTGTGTGGCATTGACCTGGTCTCTAATCTGAGCTGCTGTTAACCTGCGATTTCTGAGGCTGGTGACTCGGATACACTTATCCTTAGAAGCAGAGGTGACTGATGAGTCCAAATTTGAGATCTTTGGTTCCAACCACTCTGTCTTTGTGCGACGCAGAAAAAGTGAACGGATGGACTCTACATGCTTGGTTCCCACCATGAAGCATGGAGGAGGAGGTGTGATGGTGTGGGCTTGCTTTGCTAGCGACACTGTCGGGGATTTATTCAAAACTGAAGGCATACTGAACCAACATGGCTACCACAGCATCTTGCAGCAGCATGCTATCCCATCCGGTTTGTGTTTAGTTGGACCATAATTATTTTTCAACAGGACAATGACCCCAAACACACCTCCAGGCTGTGTAAAGGCTATTTGACCAAGAAGGAGAGTGATGGGGTGCTACGCCAGATGACCTGGCCTCCACAGTCACCAGACCTGAACCCAATCGAGATGGTTTGGGATGAGGTGGACCGCAGAGTGATGGCAAAAGGGCCAACAAGTGCTAAGCATCTCTGGGAACTCCTTCAAGATTGCTGTAAGACCATTTCCCGTGACTACCTCTTGAAGCTCATCAAGAGAATGCCAATAGTGTGCAAAGCAGTCATCAAAGCAAAAGGTGGCTACTTTGAAGAACCTAGAAAATAACACAATTTCAGTTGTTTCACACTTTTTTGTTAAGTATATAATTCCACATGTGTTAATTCATAGTTTTTGATGCCTTCAGTGTGAATTTACAATTTTCAGTCATGAAAAATCTGTAAATGAGGTGTGCCCAAACTTTTGATAAAAAACATGTGTGTGTGTATATATATATATATGTGTGTGTGTGTGTGTGTGTGTGTGTGTGTGTGTGTGTGTGTGTGTGTGTGTGTGTGTGTGTGTGTCTACACACACATATATATATATATATACACACACACACACACATGCATACACACATACTTATTATATACACACACATACATATATATATATATATATATATATATATATATATATATATATATATATATACACACACACACATACATACACACATACTTATTATATACACACACACATATATATATACACACACACACACACACATATATACATACATATACATACACACATTAGATGGTGGCCTGATTCTGACGCATCGGGTATTCTAGAATATGTATAGTAGTATATAGAACAGCCCACTTAGTATATAACACAGCCCACGCAGCATATAACAGCCCACATAGTATATAACACAGCCCACGCAGTATATAACACAGCCCACGCAGTATATAACACAGCCCACGCAGTATATAACACAGCCCACGCAGTATATAACACAGCCCACGCAGTATATAACACAGCCCACGCAGAATATAACACAGCCCACGCAGTATATAACACAGCCCACGCAGTATATAACACAGCCCACGCAGTATATAACACAGCCCACGCAGTATATAACACAGCCCACGCAGTATATAACACAGCCCACGCAGTATATAACACAGCCCACGCAGTATATAACACAGCCCACGCAGTATATAACACAGCCCACGCAGTATATAACACAGCCCACGCAGTATATAACACAGCCCACGCAGTATATAACACAGCCCACGCAGTATATAACACAGCCCACGCAGTATATAACACAGCCCACGCAGTATATAACAGCCCACGCAGTATATAACAGCCCACTGTTATGATCCTTTGTGGCTGAGGATCACGACTAGACCAGCAAGTGAATAAACTAATGACAAGCTCTAGGGAGATGGTAACTGGACTGATCGCAAATCTGAACCTATCCAACACAAATAGAGGTAGCCGGTGAACGTGCCTAAAAAATTCCTAGACGTCTCGAGCCAGCCTGAGGAACTAGCTACCCCTAAAGAGAAAGAAAGACCTCGCTTGCCTCCAGAGAAATAATCCCCAAAGATATAGAAGCCCCCAACAAATATTAACGGTGAAGTAAGAAGAAGGCACATACGTAGGGATGAAATCAGATTCAGCAAAAGAGGCCCACTAGTACTAGAAAGCAGAAAATAGAGCAGGGGTCTATGCGATCAATAAAAAACCCTTACAAAATATCCATCCTGAGATTTCAAGAACCCACATACCAACTAATGGTGTGTGGGGAGAAACTCAGTCCACTAGAGCATCCAGCAAGCGAGGGCATCACATTTTAGCAAGCTGGACAAGAAAACATAATAAACACTGCTGATCAAAAAATGAATTAACTTGTAAAGTTAATTATCATGGTAACATATAATTAATAAATATTAGTACCAATAATACCAAGGACTATAAAGACCTATCATCTACAACTAGATACCAACACTAACAATTGATGACACATGGTCTAAGGTGTAATATACAAAATATATACTTTATTGTTAAAAAGAAGAAAAATGCAAGCATATGGAGGGAAATATGGTTACACTTAAGGGGATGTGGTAAAGAAAACGCAAGGAGGCAGGTGCACGGGATAACCGTCCTTACTGGTCTTAATAAAAAACAATCAAAATGTATAAAGAAACATAAAAAAGGAACAAACATAAAGAAATAGTAGGAATATCGGTGGGACGATCAGTCATAAATGCAATATATGCGGACTATAGTGCAGCACACTCAGTAGGGCAAATGCATATTAAATCACACTATTAGTCTAAGCCCATAACATATAAGTACTAAAGAAACTATTATACCGGTGCATACATAGCCGCATCAAAGTACCCACCGCAAGAAGGACTGGTGATCCGGGGACGTGCCTCCACCCCAACGCGCGTTTCGGTGCTCACACCTTCGTCAGGGGGCATTCAACAAGCGTGCACACAGGGATTAAATTGTAAAAAACGAAAGAAGACCCCGGAAGTAGATGCAGGCGAACCCGGAAGTTGTCACACTGCACCATAGTAACCCTCGCGTCTGTGCGCTCCGAGAAAGGCTGGAGAACTGTGGAGATCACAGGGGCCCCATGTGACCACCAGCGTCCAACCGCCATCTCAAAGACGCGCCGGCGCAGAGGGAAATGATGGCAGGTATTACAATACAAACAATGGGAGAAAAACCTCCGTAGATACGATCAGTCCAATAATGGCATAATGGCATAATGAAACAAAGGCATCAGAACATCAATAAACATATATTACTACAAGTATCATAATGTCAAGAATCATAATACACTCACAATAAACAATTAATCAAAATAAAGAGACATATATACGAAGAAACCATATATAAATATTGTAAAATAAGAAGGACTATAATAAAGTACTATAAAGTATATATAACATAACTAACATGGTATGTCTGCAATAACGCATATTGATCATATACATGAAAGATGATAATATGTCTGTGCCAAATGTCCCAATTATCCAAAAAAATCAATCAAGAGGAACCATTGTTAGAAACGTCATACAACAAATATACAAAAAAAAAAAAAAAAAAAATATAAATATATATGTATGTATGTATGTATGTATGTATGTATGTATGTATATATGTATATATATATATATATATATATATATATATATATATATATATATATATATATATATATATATATATATATATATATATATATATATATATATATTTATATTTCGGATTCACAAATTGGTTCCAAGAAAGACAAAACACATTTAGACCAGTCCATCCAAAATAGCTGTATGACGTAGACTGCATAATGAAGTAACTTGACTCGAGGATTTTCGCCATATCAGGTAATGTGCCATAAGACAAAAATGATTATCACGGGGCCAAATTTCACTAGAAAAAACAGAAAACTGTTAAAAACAATTAAAAACAATACAACAGCCCCCAGTGGAACCAAACTACAAAACAGACCAAATAACGCAGACCTTGTTGTAACAACTTAGTGACAGATTACTTATAAGAAGGGGGCAAAACTTATGTTGTCATTGAGTCCAGCGGGGTGGACCGTGTTTAAAGTCCAGATCCATCTGGATTCAACACGGGCCAACCGCTGGAAAGTGCCGCCACCGCGGATCCCTACATCCAGGAGATCGATACCTCTGGCCCTAAGTAGACTAGCATCACAGGAGTGGAACCTCCTGAAGTGGCGTGGTAATGTCTTTAGGGTGGTAATGTCCTCCACCGTGGCCGCTGCACTGATGCCCAGCACATGTTCCCGTATACGCGTTTTAAGTTGGCGAGTAGTCATGCCAATATATTTTTTCTCACACGGGCAAGTAACCATATAAATAACATTCTTAGTGGAACACGTGATCTTTTTACGAATTTTAAACTCTCGTGAACCATCAAAATTAGAGAAGCTACCTACTCTTTCAATGTTGGGACAAGCAATACAGCGGCCACAGGGAACGCAGCCCACCCTAACTGCCGCTGAATCCAAAAAGGTACCCACCCCCTGGCCTGTGTAATGGCTATGCACAAGCATGTCTCTCAAGTTCCTGGAACGTCTAACTGCAACACCAGCCCTTTCGGGCAAATGGCGCGCAATTACAGGATCCGCCTTTAAGACATGCCACGACTTCTGGAGGATATTCCTCATCATTGGGAATTGCGAATGATACCTCGTAACAAAACGGACAATATCCCGTTGCTGTCTATCATTACTTTTATAGAGGAGTGAATCTCTTGAAGTATATCTCGCTCTATTAAATGCTTTCTTAATACTCCTTTTACTATGACCACGGGACAATAACCTATTTTTAAGATCTCCGGCCTGGTAAAGAAAATCTGCTTCAGTAGAACACAGACGCCGCAACCTGAGGAATTGGCCCGTAGGAATGGCATGGATAATATGGTCAGGATGGGAGGAGGAGGCGTGCAACAATAAATTGGTCGAAGTCGGCTTCCTAAAGATGGACGTTTGAAGGTCACCTGCAACATCCCGTTTCAATATGACATCCAAGAATTCAATAATATCACCATCAGACTTGTAAGTCAATGTGATGTTGTATGGATTATTATTCAAGGATGCCATAAAATCGTGTAAACTAACAGAAGACCCCCGCCAGATTATCAGTATGTCATCAATGTACCGTGTCCACAAAAGGACACGGCACATTGACTCAGGACAATCTGGCAGGGAGAGGTCCCTCTCCCACAGCCCCAGGAACAGGTTGGCGTAAGCTGGGGCGAAAGGAGCCCCCATCACTGTCCCCTGGAGCTGCAGGAAGAAGGACCCCTTAAAAACAAAAAAATTGTGTGTCAGAGAAAATTCTAACAGTTGTTATATCAGACGCTTGATCTCCACTGAAAAATTGGATGTGTCGAGAAAGAATTCAACTGCACGCAAACCATCATGGTGCCGAATACTCGTGTAGAGTGACTCTACATCGGCCGTCACTAGGAGTTCATCCTCCTCCAGATGTACCCCATCCATCTGTCTCAACAATTCACCGGTGTCTTTTAGGTAAGAAGGTAGACTAATAACCAATGGTTGCAATTTGGAATCAATCCACTGATTGACCTTCTCAAGGTAATTGCCCCTACCAGAAATAATAGGGCGACCAGGGGGCGTCTTCATGTCCTTGTGGACCTTAGGGAGAAGGTAAAACGTAGGGATAGTGGGTTCACTCACCACCAGCGCCGTAGCCAATTCACCAGTGATCGTACCCACATCCCTCGCATTTTTAATAATATCAGTAAGTTGTTTAGTATAGGCGGACAAGGGGTTAAATGTAAGTTTTTTGTAGCAGACCTGGTTGTGAAGCTGGCGAAACGCCTCTTTTTCATACATGACATTGGGCCATACTACTACATTGCTCCCCTTGTTCGCCGGTTTAAACACTACATCCCCAAGGTCCTGAAGGGCACGAAGACGCCCCCTCTCCTCTCTAGTCAAATTATCCCTATAGATGAATCTAGGGATTGCTAAAAATTCCTTGGTCACTAGTTGTACGAATAAGTCCACACTTGGACATGAAGAGAGGGGAGGAAATTTTTTAGACTTGGGGCGAATGGAGGTGGGGATCATACCTCCTTCAGGAGTGTCGTGTTCGGCAGCCAACTCTTCTAATGTCCGAAGAGCTATCTGTTCTTCCTCTGTAGGAAAGAGTTCAGTCAAATTACCATCAAAAAAATATTTTTTGAAAATCAGAGATCTAGCAAATAGATGCAGGTCCTTCACCGCCTCAAATGCATCAAAAGGTGCTGCAGGTGAGAAGGAGAGGCCCCTTTCTAACAATCTAAGGTCAATATCAGTGAATTTATATGTGCTGAGGTTGATTACCTTATTCCTATATTTCCTAGATTCAGAGGAAAAGTCATCACGTCGATAGGGATGAAAGGTGACATCTCTCTGATTACGTGTTGTTAATCTGGACCTAGTAACCATGGAAGAGGCTGATTGTTCAGAAACATCACTGGCCGAGGAGATGGAAGTTTGAGAAGAAAAAAAAAAATAAATAAATTTCCTCCCCTCTCTTCATGTCCAAGTGTGGACTTATTCGTACAACTAGTGACCAAGGAATTTTTAGCAATCCCTAGATTCATCTATAGGGATAATTTGACTAGAGAGGAGAGGGGGCGTCTTCGTGCCCTTCAGGACCTTGGGGATGTAGTGTTTAAACCGGCGGACAAGGGGGGCAATGTAGTAGTATGGCCCAATGTCATGTATGAAAAAGAGGCGTTTCGCCAGCTTCACAACCAGGTCTGCTACAAAAAACTTACATTTAACCCCTTGTCCGCCTATACTAAACAACTTACTGATATTATTAAAAATGCGAGGGATGTGGGTACGATCACTGGTGAATTGGCTACGGCGCTGGTGGTGAGTGAACCCACTATCCCTACGTTTTACCTTTTCCCTAAGGTCCACAAGGACATGAAGACGCCCCCTGGTCGCCCTATTATTTCTGGTAGGGGCAATTACCTTGAGAAGGTCAATCAGTGGATTGATTCCAAATTGCAACCATTGGTTATTAGTCTACCTTCTTACCTAAAAGACACCGGTGAATTGTTGAGACAGATGGATGGGGTACATCTGGAGGAGGATGAACTCCTAGTGACGGCCGATGTAGAGTCACTCTACACGAGTATTCGGCACCATGATGGTTTGCGTGCAGTTGAATTCTTTCTCGACACATCCAATTTTTCAGTGGAGATCAAGCGTCTGATATATCAACTGTTAGAATTTTCTCTGACACACAATTTTTTTGTTTTTAAGGGGTCCGTCTTCCTGCAGCTCCAGGGGACAGCGATGGGGGCTCCTTTCGCCCCAGCTTACGCCAACCTGTTCCTGGGGCTGTGGGAGAGGGACCTCTCCCTGCCAGATTGTCCTGAGTCAATGTGCCGTGTCCTTTTGTGGACACGGTACATTGATGACATACTGATAATCTGGCGGGGGTCTTCTGTTAGTTTACACGATTTTATGGCATCCTTGAATAATAATCCATACAACATCACATTGACTTACAAGTCTGATGGTGATATTATTGAATTCTTGGATGTCATATTGAAACGGGATGTTGCAGGTGACCTTCAAACGTCCATCTTTAGGAAGCCGACTTCGACCAATTTATTGTTGCACACCTCCTCCTCCCATCCTGACCATATTATCCATGCCATTCCTACGGGCCAATTCCTCAGGTTGCGGCGTCTGTGTTCTACTGAAGCAGATTTTCTTTACCAGGCCGGAGATCTTAAAAATAGGTTATTGTCCCGTGGTCATAGTAAAAGGAGTATTAAGAAAGCATTTAATAGAGCGAGATATACTTCAAGAGATTCACTCCTCTATAAAAGTAATGATAGACAGCAACGGGATATTGTCCGTTTTGTTACGAGGTATCATTCGCAATTCCCAATGATGAGGAATATCCTCCAGAAGTCGTGGCATGTCTTAAAGGCGGATCCTGTAATTGCGCGCCATTTGCCCGAAAGGGCTGGTGTTGCAGTTAGACGTTCCAGGAACCTGAGAGACATGCTTGTGCATAGCCATTACACAGGCCAGGGGGTGGGTACCTTTTTGGATTCAGCGGCAGTTAGGGTGGGCTGCGTTCCCTGTGGCCGCTGTATTGCTTGTCGCAACATTGAAAGAGTAGGTAGCTTCTCTAATTTTGATGGTTCACGAGAGTTTAAAATTCGTAAAAAGATCACGTGTTCCACTAAGAATGTTATTTATATGGTTACTTGCCCGTGTGAGAAAAAATATATTGGCATGACTACTCGCCAACTTAAAACGCGTATACGGGAACATGTGCTGGGCATCAGTGCAGCGGCCACGGTGGAGGACATTACCACCCTAAAGACATTACCACGCCACTTCAGGAGGTTCCACTCCTGTGATGCTAGTCTACTTAGGGCCAGAGGTATCGATCTCCTGGATGTAGGGATCCGCGGTGGCGGCACTTTCCAGCGGTTGGCCCGTGTTGAATCCAGATGGATCTGGACTTTAAACACGGTCCACCCCGCTGGACTCAATGACAACATAAGTTTTGCCCCCTTCTTATAAGTAATCTGTCACTAAGTTGTTACAACAAGGTCTGCGTTATTTGGTCTGTTTTGTAGTTTGGTTCCACTGGGGGCTGTTGTATTGTTTTTAATTGTTTTTAACAGTTTTCTGTTTTTTCTAGTGAAATTTGGCCCCGTGATAATCATTTTTGTCTTATGGCACATTACCTGATATGGCGAAAATCCTCGAGTCAAGTTACTTCATTATGCAGTCTACGTCATACAGCTATTTTGGATGGACTGGTCTAAATGTGTTTTGTCTTTCTTGGAACCAATTTGTGAATCCGAAATATATATATATATATATATATATATATATATATATATATATATATATATATATATATATATATATATATATATATATATATTTTATTTTTTTTTTTTTATTTTTTTTTGTATATTTGTTGTATGACGTTTCTAACAATGGTTCCTCTTGATTGATTTTTTGGATAATTGGGACATTTGGCACAGACATATTATCATCTTTCATGTATATGATCAATATGCGTTATTGCAGACATACCATGTTAGTTATGTTATATATACTTTATAGTACATTATTATAGTACTTCTTATTTTACAATATTTATATATGGTTTCTTCGTATATATGTCTCTTTATTTTGATTAATTGTTTATTGTGAGTGTATTATGATTCTTGACATTATGATACTTGTAGTAATATATGTTTATTGATGTTCTGATGCCTGTGTGTCATTATGCCATTATTGGACTGATCGTATCTACGGAGGTTTTTCTCCCATTGTTTGTATTGTAATACCTGCCATCATTTCCCTCTGCGCCGGCGCGTCTTTGAGATGGCGGTTGGACGCTGGTGGTCACATGGGGCCCCTGTGATCTCCACAGTTCTCCAGCCTTTCTCGGAGCGCACAGACGCGAGGGTTACTATGGTGCAGTGTGACAACTTCCGGGTTCGCCTGCATCTACTTCCGGGGTCTTCTTTTGTTTTTTACTATTTATTCCCTGTGTGCACGCTTGTTGAATGCCCCCTGACGAAGGTGTGAGCACCGAAACGCGCGTTGGGGTGGAGGCACGTCCCCGGGATCACCAGTCCTTCTTGCGGTGGGTACTTTGATGCGGCTATGTATGCACCGGTATAATTGTTTCTTTAGTACTTATATGTTATGGGCTTAGACTAATAGTGTGATTTAATATGCATTTGCCCTACTGAGTGTGCTGCACTATAGTCCGCATATATTGCATTTATGACTGATCGTCCCACCGATATTCCTACTATTTCTTTATGTTTGTTCCTTTTTTAGGTTTCTTTATACATTTTGATTGTTTTTTATTAAGACCAGTAAGGACGGTTATCCCGTGCACCTGCCTCCTTGCGTTTTCTTTACCACATCCCCTTAAGTGTAACCATATTTCCCTCCATATGCTTGCATTTTTCTTCTTTTTAACAATAAAGTATATATTTTGTATATTACACCTTAGACCATGTGTCATCAATTGTTAGTGTTGGTGATCAAAAAATGAGCAAACAAAACTTAGCTTGTCCTGGATGGACTGGGAGCAAGGTAGTCAGAAGGAATCTGAGTAGCACTGATTACATCGACAGCCGGCAACAAGTGGAAGTAAAACAGAGCTATATAGGAACCTCCCAGAGGATAACGAACCAGCTGATAGCCAGAGACCAGCAGGATAACAAACAAAGCCACCAGGGGGAGCCCAAAGCAAAAGTCACACCATACCACCAGTGACCACAAGAGGGAGCCTGAAAACAGAGTTCACAACAGTACCCCCCCTTTAAGGAGGGGTCACCGAACCCTCATGAAAACCCCCAGGGCGATCAGGATGAGCCACATGGAAGGCACGAACCAAATCGGCCGCATGAACATCAGAAGCGACAACCCAAGAATTATCCTCCTGACCATAGCCCTTCCACTTGACCAAATACTGGAGCCTCCGTCTAGAAACAGGAGAATCCAAGATCTTCTCCACCACGTATTCCAATTCTCCCTCAACCAGCACCGGGGCAGGAGGCTCAACCGGAGGAACCACAGGTACCACATACCTCCGCAACAACGAGCGATGGAACACATTATGAATAGCAAATTATGCCGGGAGGTCCAGACGGAATGACACAGGGCCAAGGACTTCCAGAATCTTATAAGGACCGATAAACCGAGGCTTGAACTTAGGAGAGGAGACCTTCATAGGAACGAAGCGAGAAGACAACCACACCAAGTCCCCAACGCGAAGTCGGGGACCCACACAGCGACGGCGGTTGGCAAAGAGCTGAGCCTTCTCTTGTGACAACTTCAAATTGTCCACCACATGATTCCAAATCTGCTGCAACCTATCCACCACAACATCCACTCCAGGACAGTCAGAAGGCTCCACCTGATCCGAGGAAAAACGAGGATGAAACCCCGAATTACAAAAAAAAGGAGAAACCAAAGTAGCAGAACTAGCCCGATTATTAAGGGCAAACTCGGCCAACGGCAAAAAAGTAACCCAGTCGTCCTGGTCAGCAGAAACAAAACATCTTAAATAAGTCTCCAAGGTCTGATTAGTTCGCTCGGTTTGGCCATTCGTCTGAGGATGGAAGGCCGACGAAAAAGACAATTCAATGCCCAACTTAGCACAAAAGGTCCGCCAAAATCTAGACACAAACTGGGATCCTCTGTCAGAAACAATGTTCTCAGGAATCCCGTGCAAACGAACCACATTTTGAAAAAACAGTGGAACCAACTCGGAGGAGGAAGGCAACTTAGGCAAGGGCACCAAATGGACCATCTTACAAAAACGATCACACACCACCCAGATGACAGACATTCTCTGAGAGACAGGGAGATCTGAAATAAAATCCATGGAAATGTGCGTCCAAGGCCTCTTCGGGACAGGCAAAGGTAACAGCAAACCACTGGCACAAGAACAGCAAGGCTTCGCCCGAGCACAAATTCCACAAGACTGCCCAAAGGAACGCACATCCCGCGACAAGGAAGGCCACCAAAAAGACCTGGCCACCAAGTCTCTGGTACCAAATATTCCAGGATGGCCCGCCAACACCGAAGAATGAACCTCGGAGATGACTCTGTTGGTCCATCTATCCGGGACAAACAGTCTCTCCGGTGGACAGCGGTCAGGTCTATCCGCCTGAAACTCTTGCAGCACACGTCGCAAATCTGGGGAGATGGCAGACAAAATCACCCCTTCTCTAAGGATACCAGCCGGCTCTGAATCTCCAGGAGAGTCAGGCACAAAACTCCTAGAAAGAGCATCAGCCTTCACATTCTTCGAACCCGGCAGGTACGAGACCATGAAATCAAAACGAGAGAAAAACAACGACCAAAGAGCCTGTCTGGGATTCAGCCGCTTGGCCGACTCGAGATAAATCAAATTCTTGTGATCAGTCAAGACCACCACACGATGTTTAGCTCCCTCGAGCCAATGTCGCTACTCCTCAAATGCCCACTTCATAGCCAACAGCTCCCGATTACCGACATCATAATTCCGCTCGGCAGGCGAAAACTTTCTTGAAAAGAAAGCACATGGCTTCATCACAGAGCCATCGGGGCTTCTCTGCGACAAAACAGCCCCCGCTCCAATCTCGGAAGCATCAACCTCCACCTGGAAGGGAAGTGAAACATCTGGCTGACATAAGACCGGAGACGAAGAAAACCGACGCTTCAGCTCCCGAAAGGCCTCCACAGCCGCAGAAGACCAATTAGTCACATCAGAACCCTTCTTGGTCAAATCCGTCAAAGGCTTAACAACGCCAGAAAAATTAGCTATGAAGCGACGGTAAAAATGAGCAAAACCCAAGAACTTCTGAAGACTCTTAACAGATGTAGGCTGCGTCCAGTCATGAATAGCCTGAACCTTGACTGGGTCCATCTCAATAGTAGAAGGAGAAAAAATGAAACCCAAAAAAGAAATCTTCTGGACTCCAAAAAGACATTTTGAGCCCTTCACAAATAAAGCATTGTCACGCAGGACCTGAAAGACCATCCTGACCTGCTTAACATGAGACTCCCAATCATCCGAAAAAAACAGAATATCATCCAGATACACAATCATAAACTTATCCAGATATTCACGGAAGATGTCATGCATAAAGGACTGAAAGACTGAAGGAGCATTAGAAAGTCCAAAAGGCATCACCAAGTACTCAAAATGGCCTTCAGGCGTATTAAATGCAGTTTTCCATTCATCACCCTGTTTTATACGCACAAGGTTATACGCACCACGAAGATCTATCTTGGTGAACCAACTAGACCCCCTAATGCGAGCAAACAAATCAGTTAACAATGGCAAAGGATACTGAAATTTGACCGTGATTTTATTCAAAAGGCGATAATCAATACAGGGTCTCAGGGAACCATCCTTTTTAGCCACAAAAAAGAATCCTGCACCAAGAGGGGATGAGGACGGGCGAATATGTCCCTTCTCTAACGACTCCTTTATATAACTCCGCATGGCAGCATGCTCCGGCACAGATAAATTGAAAAGTCGTCCCTTAGGAAACTTACTACCAGGAATCAAATTTATAGCACAATCACAGTCCCTATGAGGAGGTAGAGAATTGAGTTTGGGCTCCTCAAATACATCCTCGAAGTCTGACAAAAACGTAGGGACTTCCGAAGGAGTGGACGAAGCAATTGACACCACAGGAGCGTCACCATGAATTCCCTGACAACCCCAACTTGACACCGACATAGCTTTCCAATCCAGGACTGGATTATGAGTCTGCAACCATGGTAGACCCAACACGACGACATCATGCAAATTATGCAGTACAAGAAAGCGAATCACCTCCTGATGAACAGGAGTCATGCACATGGTCACTTGTGTCCAGTACTGAGGTCTATTCGTAGCCAATGGTGTAGAATCAATTCCCCTTAGTGGAATAGGGAATTTTAAAGGCTCCAAATCAAAACCACAGCGCCTGGCAAATGACCAATGCATCAGACTCAGGGCGGCACCTGAATCTACAAAAGCATTAACCGGGTAAGATGACAGGGAACAAATCAGGGTAACAGACAAAATGAACTTAGGCTGTAAAGTACCAATGGTGAAAGATTTATCAACCCTTTTTTTGCGCTTAGAGCATGCTGAGATAACATGAGCTGAGTCACCACAGTAAAAGCACAACCCATTTTGCCGTCTATAATTTTGCCGTTCACTTCTGGTCAGAATTCTGTCACATTGCATAGATTCAGGTGTCTGTTCAGAAGACACCGCCAAATGGTGCACAGGTTTGCGCTCCCGCAAACGCCGATCAATCTGAATGGCCAGAGTCATTGACTCATTCAGACCTGCAGGCGTAGGGAACCCCACCATGACATCCTTAATGGCTTCAGAAAGACCTTCTCTGAAATTTGCAGCCAGGGCACACTCATTCCACTGAGTAAGCACCGACCATTTCCGAAATTTCTGGCAGTACACCTCTGCTTCATCTTGCCCCTGCGAGAGGGCCAATAACGTTTTTTCAGCCTGGTTCTCAAGATTAGGTTCCTCATAGAGCAATCCAAGGGCTAGAAAAAACGCATCTACACTAAGCAATGCAGGATCCCCTGGCGCCAATGCGAAGGCCCAATCTTGAGGGTCATCACGCAAAAAGGAAATGATAATCTTAACTTGCTGAACGGCATCACCAGAGGAACGAGGTTTCAAAGAAAGAAACAACTTACAATTGTTCCTAAAATTCAGGAACCTAGATCTATCTCCAGAAAACAACTCCGGAATAGGTATTCTAGGCTCTGACATAGGACTGTGAACAACAAAATCCTGAATACTTTGAACCCTAGCAGCAAGATGATCCAGACTGGAAGCCAAGCTCTGGACATCCATGTCAGCAGCTGAACTCAGAGCCACACCAAGATTAAGAGGAGGAGAGAAGCCAGCCACAGCAGCTATACACACGGCAACAAAAAAAAAAAAAAATTCTCAAGGCTTCTTTTCTCCTGCTTCTGCCATGCAATTAACACTTTATGGCCAGCTGTACTGTTATGATCCTTAGTGGCTGAGGATCACGAATAGACCAGCAAGTGAATAAACTAATGACAAGCTCTAGGGAGATGGTAACTGGACTGATCGCAAATCTGAACCTATCCAACACAAATAGAGGTAGCCGGTGAACGTGCCTAAAAAATTCTTAGACGTCTCGAGCCAGCCTGAGGAACTAGCTACCCCTAAAGAGAAAGAAAGACCTCGCTTGCCTCCAGAGAAATAATCCCCAAAGATATAGAAGCCCCCAACAAATATTAACGGTGAAGTAAGAAGAAGGCACATACGTAGGGATGAAATCAGATTCAGCAAAAGAGGCCCACTAGTACTAGAAAGCAGAAAATAGAGCAGGGGTCTATGCGATCAATAAAAAACCCTTACAAAATATCCATCCTGAGATTTCAAGAACCCACACACCAACTAATGGTGTGTGGGGAGAAACTCAGTCCACTAGAGCATCCAGCAAGCGAGGGCATCACATTTTAGCAAGCTGGACAAGAAAACATAATAAACACTGCTGATCAAAAAATGAGCAAACAAAACTTAGCTTGTCCTGGATGGACTGGGAGCAAGGTAGTCAGAAGGAATCTGAGTAGCACTGATTACATCGACAGCCGGCAACAAGTGGAAGTAAAACAGAGCTATATAGGAACCTCCCAGAGGATAACGAACCAGCTGATAGCCAGAGACCAGCAGGATAACAAACAAAGCCACCAGGGGGAGCCCAAAGCAAAAGTCACACCATACCACCAGTGACCACAAGAGGGAGCCTGAAAACAGAGTTCACAAAAGCCCACGCAGTATATAACACAGCCCACGCAGTATATAACACAGCCCACGCAGTATATAACACAGCCCACGCAGTATGTAACACAGCCCACGCAGTATGTAACACAGCCCACGCAGTATATAACACAGCCCACGCAGTATATAACAGCCCACATAGTATATAACACAGCCCACGTAGTATATTGCAGAGTCACATAGTATATTGCACAGAGACGTAGTATATAACACAGCCACGTAGTATATTGCCCAGCCACGTAGTACATAGCCCAGCCCACGTAGTATATAGGCACAGAGACATAGTATATATCAGCCCACGCAGTATATAACAGCCCATACAGTATAGAACACAGCCCACGTAGTATATACCAATGTGGGCACCATATGCCGGTTAAAAAAAATAGTCATATATTCACCTTCCGGTGGTCCCCGGATCCAGCCCAGGCGTTTAGTGACGCTCCGGTCCCAACAATACATTGCGGTAATAACACGTGATGATGTAGCAGTCTCACGTGACCGCTACATCATATCCGGTCATTGCAGCAATGCACTCTTGGGAACGAAGCGTCGCGAGGAGCGGGAAAGGCTCCGGAAGGTGAGACTACACTGTGTTCCAAATTATTATGCAAATTGCATTTAAGTGTCATAAAGATTTAATTGTTTCGCTTTTCAAATAAACTTGTGGATGGTATTGTGTCTCAGGGCTCAATAGATCACTGAAATCAATCTTAAACACATGTGATAATTATTTTTCCAGGTGATTCAAATTAAAGGAAAACTACTTAAAAATGATGTTCCACATTATTAAGCAGGCCACAGGTTTCAAACAATATGGAAAATAAAAAGAATCTTTCTGCTGCTGAAAAGTGTTAAATAGTGCAAGGCCTTGGACAAGGCATGAAAACATTAGCTATTTCACGAAAACTTAAGAGTGATCATCATACTGTGAAGAGATTTGTGACTGAAACAGAGCGCAGACAGAGTTCATGCAGATAAAGGCATAATGAGGAAGGTTTCTGCCAGACAAATTCATTGGATTAAGAGAGCAGCTGCCAAAATACCATTACAAAGCAGCAAACAGTTATTTGAAGCTGCTGGTGCCTCTGGAGTCCCTCAAATCTCAAGGTATAGGATCCTTGAAAGGCTTGCTGTGGTGCATAAACCTACTATTCGGCCACCCCTAAAGAGTGTTCACAAGCAGAAACGGTTGCAGTGGGCCCAGACATACATGAAGACTAATTTTCAAACAGTCTTGTTTACTGATGAGTGTTGAGCAACCCTGGATGGTCCAGATGGATGGAGTAGTGGATGGTTGGTGGATGGCCACCATGTCCTAACAAGGCTGCAACGTCAGCAAGGAGATGGAGGAGTCATGTTTTGGGCCAGAATCATGGGGAAACAGCTGGTAGGGCCCTTTAAGGTTTCTGAAAGTGTGAAAATGACCTCTGCAAAGTATTTAGTTTATGACTGACAACTTTCTTCCATGGTATAAAAAGCAGAAATGTGCCTTCAGGAGCTAAATCATCTTCATGCATGACAATGCACCATCTCATGCGGCGAAGAATACCTCTGAGTCATTGGCTGCTATGGGCATAAAAAGAGATAAACTCATGG